>NC_092386.1:22213291-22533648 GCF_030028105.1 Mobula birostris | reverse complement strand
TTTCTGCATTAATTATTCATGAAACGTGGTCTGATCTTCATCTGAGTCACAATTTACTTAAACTAATAACACACAAACAACTGTACTTCTTCTCATCAATACTGAGGATACCATTTGAACAATCACAGCCTAATTTCAAAGAAGTATGTGAACCTCCATGGTAATGCCGCCTACAAATGCTATTTGGAGTCATGTGTTCCAATTAACGAGATGAGATTGGAGGTGTGGGTTGTAGAGGGGTGCCCTACCCTACAAAAAAGGCACACAAAGTCAGCCCACTGACAGAGCCTGCTCTTATCAAGAAAGATCTGTTTATGTGAACCATGCCTCGATCAAAACAACTTTCAGAGGACTTTAGAAGAAGAATTGTACAGATGCAAGAACTTGCAAAAAAACTACAAAAGCATTTCCAAAGATCTGAGTGATCATCAGTCCACAGTAAGAGAAATTGCCCACAAATGGAGGAAATTCAGTAATGTTGCTTCTCTCCCTAGGAGTGGGCGCCCAGCAAAGATCACAGCAAGAGCACAATGTGTAATACTGAAGGAGGTGAAAAAGAACCCAAGAGTAACAGCTAAAGACCTGTAGAAATCTCAAGAACTTGCTAAACTTTCTATTCATGGAAGGACTCAAGGAGGAAAGCACTGCTCTCCAAAAATAACATTGATTTGCAAAAGACCACCTGGATGTTCCACAACACTTCTGGAACAATGTTCTGTGGACAGATGAGACAAAAGTTGAATTCTTTGGCAGAAATGCATAGTGCTACATATGGAGGAAAAAAGGGCACTGCACACCAACACCAAAACCTCATTTCAACTGTGAAGCATGGTGGAAGGAGCATCATGGTTTGGGGCTGCTTTGCTGCCTCAGGGCCTGGACAGCTTCCAAAGAATCCCTGGACAGATTGCAAAGAGGGAACAATGAATTCAAAATTGTATCAAGACATTTTACAGGAGAATGTCAGGGTAATGGCTGGAGAATGTCTGGTCGCCTCACTATAGGAAGGACGTGGAAACCATAGAAAGGGTGCAGAGGAAATTTACAAGGATGTTGCTTGATAGAGGTGTACAAGATAATGAGCGGCATTGATCGTGTGGATAGATGGAGGCTTTTCCCCAGGGCTAAAATGGCTAGCACGAGAGGGCATAGTTTTAAGGTGCTTGGAAGTAGGTACAGAGGAGATGTCAGGGGTAAGTTTTTTTTAAACGCAGGGAGTGGTAAGTGCATGGAATGGGCTGCCGGAGGTGGCGGTGGAGGTGGAAGCGGAAATGATAGGATCTTTTAAGAGACTCCTGGATGGCTACATGGAGCTTAGAAAAATAGAGGGTTACGGGTAAAATCTAGGTAGTTCTAAGGTCGGGACATGTTCGGCACAGCTTTGTGGGCCAAAGGGCCTGTATTGTGCTGTATGTTTTCCATGTTTCTATGGTAGCGGTCTGTCAACTGAAGCCTAAAAGAAATTGGATGATGCAACAAGACAATGATCGGAAACACAAGAGTAAATCAACACCAGAATGGTTTAAAAAGAAGAAAATTCATGTTTTGGAATGGAATTGAGATACTGTGGCATGACCTGAAGAGGGTTGTTCATGCAATATATCCCAGAAATATTGATGAACTGAAAGTTTTGTATGGAGGAATGGTTTAAATTCTTCCTTGCCATTGGGCAAGTCCGATCAGCAGCTACAGGAAACATGTGGTGGAGGTTGTTGATGCTAAAGGAGGCTCTACCAATTATCAAATACAAGGGTTCACATACTTTTTCCACCCTGGACTGTGAATGATTAACCAAGGTTCAATAAAGACATAAAAATACAATTGCTTGTTGTTATTAGTTCAGGCAGATAGTATTTGTCTACTATTGTAACATAGATGAAGATCAGACCACTTTTTGAATGAGTAATTAATACAGAAAACTAGGTAATTGCAAAGGGTGCACAAACTTTTTCTTGCAACTGCAGCACACCCCTGCTATTTTGGACGCAGTGCTGCAGCCCAATGCTTTCACCATTCTGCACGAAGACAGGACAGCTCAGTATTTTAAAGTTGGAGGAGATGCAGTATGCTTTATGATTAACTCATTACGGTGGACAGACATGGTGATCGTGGCTCAGTCCTGCTCACTTGACCTGGGACATCTAGCAGTCAAATGTCATCCATTTTATCTGCCAAGGAAGTTTTCTGCCATCACCCGGGTAACGGTGTACATTCCACCTCAGGCAAATGTCAGGCAAGCACTGGAGGAGCTGAAAACTGAACAGCAGTAACAAAACAGCGCACTATGATACCTTCCCTATCACTGCAGCAGATTTCAACCAGGCCAGTTCAAAAGAAGTCTCTGAACAACTACCACCAACACATCACCTGTGGAACCAGAAGAACCAACATACCTGACCACTGTTATACCACCATCAAGAACATTTACCATGCCACCCCACATCCATACTTTGGAGAATCCAATCAGTTAGCTACACTTCTACTCCCAGCATACAGGCAAAGACTAAAGACTGCAGCAACAGTGGTGAGGACCAAGGTGGTGTGATCAAAGGAGGAGGAGGAGCTCAGAACTACTTTTGAGTCAGTGGACTGGACAATATTCAGGGTTTCAACTTCAAATCTGAATGAACATCCCACAATTGTCACTGATCTTATCAAGACCTATGTCAATAAGTGCGTGCCTTCGAGAATATATCGGACATACCCAAACCAAAGGTGATGGCTGAGATCTGAGGGCTAGATCTGTGGCATTAAAGACCGGTCATCAAGAATTTACAGAAGGCCATTTTAAGAGCAAATAAACCCCAATTCTGATTGAAGTTAGAGGCTGAATTGGATGCACGAGAGCTCTGGCAGGGTTTGCAGACCATAATTCCTGCAAGGCAAATTCTAACATCATGAATGGAAAAATGCTTCACTCCCAGATGAGCTCAACGCCTTTTATACATGCTTTGAAAGGGAGAATTAAACTACACAAGTGCAAATCCCCACAGCATCTGGTGACCCTGTGATCTATGCGTCGGAGCTCGACATCAGAACATCTTTCAAGAGGGTGTACCCTCACAAGGCATCAGGCCCTGATGGTATACCTGCTGGGGCATTGAAAACCCGTGCTAAACATCTGGCGGGAGTGTTCAAGGACATCTTCAATCTCTCACTGCTGCAATCAGAGGTTCCCACTTGCTTCAAAAGGGCAACAATCATACTATTGCCTGAGGACAGGGTGAGCTGCCTCAACGACTACTGTGAAGTGCTTTAAGAAGTTGGTCATGGCCAGAATAAACGCTAAACTAAACGAGGACCTGGACCGGCTGCAATTTGCCTATTGCCACAATAGGTCTACAACTGATGCAAACTCACTGGCTTTCCACTCGCCTTGGACAAGAGCAATAAACAATACACTCTCCTCATGTGTGTATGCAGATACACACACACACATACATATATATTTCTCACTGTGATTTATAATAATATGTATTGCAAACTTTTGTTGCTGCGAAAGAAATTTCACAACATATGCCACTGATATTAAACCTGGTTCTGATTATTCTGATATGAAGGTTGAGTTGTCTTAAGTTCAGTAGGAAAATAAGCTAAGTGGGTGAACTGAGGCAAACATTCAAACAGCTGGTTTATAAGACTCAGTAGGAATTTAACCCAATTAGAACGAGGGGAATTCCATGAGAATGAGGAGCAAACTTTGTTTAATAAAGGAGATCAAGAACTATGTTAAATTGAGAAAAGAAGCATAGAAAGTGGCAAGATATGGTTGACTTGGATGTTTTTTTGGATCCAACACAGAACAGAAAATTTGTAAGAACAAGAAAAACTGATTTTGAGGTAAAACTTGTGGATAATATCAGAACAAACGGCATGAGTTTTTATGGATATAAAAATGAGAAAAAGGCAACTAAAGTAAGTGTGGGATCTCCAGTTGAATTAATAATAGGAAACAAAGAAACAGCACTTTGTTAAACCAATACTTTCTATCAGTTTTTACCATGGAGGACATTGTAAACATCCCTAAAATAACAAATAAGCTAATTTCACACAACTGAGAGGAACTTGTAAAAAATCAGTCACAAGGAATACAATATTAGAGAAACTCACAGGACCAAAGTCTGGGAAAAATTATACTCAAGGATTTTAAAGGAAGTGACTGCAGAGACAATTAATCTATCATTTGAAATTTTTCAAAACTGACTAAATTTTAGGAGAGTACCACAAGATTGGAAAAAAGCCAATAGTCTTAGAGAAAGACAATAGGCAGGGAACTATAGTCCAGCTAGTTTAACATCGATCCTTGGAAAGAAGCTAGAGTCAATAATTAAACAGGAAATAAGTCATCATTTACAAAAGCTGAATATAACCAAATCTGGCCAACATTGTTTTATGAAAGATAAATCACGACTGACAAATTTTGTGATTTCTTTAATGATGCAACCGGGAGAATTAATAGAGGAAAACCAGTGGATATTGTACTTAGATTTCTAAAAGACATTTAACATTATGCCACATAAGAGGCTGGTGTATAAATTAAGTGCCAAAGTACTGGAGGAAGTAAATTAGCATGGATTGAAAATTAGCTCTGACTGAGAAACTAAAGTTTGAAACAAAATATTCTGCAGGGACTTAACTAGTGGAGTACCCAGAGATCAGTTCTTGGCTCTCAATTGTTTACTATTCACATTAAATCATCTGGAGTGGACAAAATGCAAGGCTTCCAAGGTTGCCAGATACGAAAATAGGTGGAAAGCAAGGTAAAAGAAACGAAGTTTTAGAATTAAAAGCATTTAGGAATAACTTTCAGCCTACAGTAATGAGAAACTAATGCTATAATTGCTCCCTTATTTGGGTGAGAATACTTAAGTCCCATTGCCAGAAAACATAATTCATTATTAACAACACACACAAAATGCTGGAAGAACTCAGTAGGGCAGGCAGCATCTACGGAAAAGTGTACACAGTCGACGTTTCAGGCCAAGACCCTTCTTCAGGTCCTGGTAAATTAGGAACAAGTTCCTTACAGTTCCATAAAATAACCTTTAAATTTATTGGGAACTTCGGCCTAGTATAGTATCAGTTGAATAGATAACGCAGAACTGTAAATGAACAAAATCAATTAATAGACTATTTAAAAGAGATCATCTGCAAACAGATTTTAATAAACATGCCTCACACAACATTAAGATATTTCACCGAGCGAATGTTCTTGGAACATACTCAGTAAGCTGGTTAAAGAAGGACCATGGCTGTGATTTGGACTAGTTTCTAACTGAGTTACCAGGGTTGTGAACATTGTCAGGCTATTTGAACTATCAAGCGGCATAACTAAATTTGTCCTGTCCACAAGTCAGTCATACATAATCTTTCTATTAGTTTAAATGGATAACTTCAGAGGCAAGAAATGTGGTAGATTTGTGTTTTTTATTATTACACTTTGGTCATGGAAATTATGAATACAATATCCTTACTTGACAACACAGTTAATTGGGACACATTGGGACCAGTACATCTTGGCCGAATTAAGCGGCTGCCCCAATTAGCCGATGTATCATGGAAATAGTTAAAAATGTAAAAAAAAATACAAACTACCAATTAACTGAGTAACAAATTATGCATTCAAGTGAAATCCAGAACAAATTAGAACACTACCAATACTAATATAGTGCTATGAAACTGTATATTCATTCTTAGTTGTCAGAGTAATTCATCCAGTGTACACTGACCTGTTCTTTTGATTGACTGTACATAAACAAAATCAGCACAGACATCTAGTGCAGATAATGTCTACAATGCTACCGACAACTACATCCTCCAAATCCGCATTTTTATTGTAACATTCAAGATTATTGTTAATACCTTCAAATTCTTCGTGGTTCCTAAATTGTCGAAGTAGTGAGATCATTTCATTTTCACTGTCAGGCACTTCTGGCATCTCCAAGCCTAAGTGCTTAAAACTGCAGTAAGCAAAACAATTCTGAATTGTCTTACCGCTTATTAATCACCAACTATCAGTATCAAAAATCATTGCTTTTTGAACAGACATGCATGCAATTGACACTATTAAAATCTGTTCACTCTTAGCATGGTGTAGTGTCTAACAGCCACACAAGTGCACATGAACTAATGCTAGTAAGAAACTGTTCAGCAACAGTCTCTTGTACCAATTAAGCAGCAGTATCCCAAATAATTGAAGGAAATCTCGGCTATTTTCTCAATTAATTTTTGTTCTTTAAGAGTTGTCCCAAATAAGCAGCCAATTAACCAATGGCATAATTAACCAGAATCTACTGTTTATTTCTTAATAAATCCACTGTATTTAGATTTTTCTTCTTTACCTTACCCAAAAAGCTTCCTATAAACTGTGAAAATGATGCGGCCCTTTCATTTCCCACAGAATTTTCTGAGGAATCTGTAACACTGCTTAAAATAACTTCGGTTCTATTGCAAGACATCCTTTCAGTAATCTATAAACAATGACCTACAACTGTTAATGCATCAATGTTTGATTTTCAAAACTTTAAAACCAACCAGATGAATATGTTTTCGAATTATTACATGACCTATTTTTCCAGAAACAAGACGCTACTTGCATAGCAAAATGCATTACAATTAATTACGGTTTTGTGTTTGTTGTTTAGAAAATGAACACAATAGGTATTATATATAGTTGCAAGAAAAAGTTTGTGAACCCTTTGTAATTACCTGATTTTCTGCATTAGTCACTCATAAAATGTGGTCTGATTTTCATCCAAGTCACAATAATAGACAAACACAATCTGCCTAAACTGATAACACACACACAACTATACTTCTCATCAATACTGAGTACACCATTTGAACAATAACAGTCTAGGTTCAAAAGAGTATGTAATGCCTTCTACAAAAGCTATTTGGACTCAGGTGTTCCAATTAATGAGATGAGACCAGAGATGTGGGTTGTAGAGGTGCCCTGCCCTATAAAAAAAGACCCATAAAGTCAGGTTACTGACAGAGCCTGCTCTTCTCAAGGAAGATCTGTTTATGTGAACCATGCCTCAAAATCAAAACAACTTTCAGAGGACCTTAGAAGAATTGTAGAGATGCAAGAAACTACAAATGGCTACAAAAGCATTTCCAAAGACCTGAGTGTTCATGAGTCCACAGTAAGAGAAATTGTCTACAAATGGTGGAAATTCAATACTGTTGCTACTCTCCCCAGGAGTAGGCATCCTGCAAAGATCACGGCAAGAGCAAAATGTGCAATACTGAAGGAGGTGAAAAAGAACTCTAAGGAGAACAGCAAAAGACTTGCAGAAATCTCAAGAAGTTGCTGAAGTCTCTGTTCTTGGAAGGACACCAAGGAGGAAACCACTACTCTCCAAAAATAACACTGATTTGCAAAAGACCACCTGGATATTCCACACCACTTCTGGGACAATGCTCTGTGGACAGATGAGATTAAGTTGAACTTTTTAGCAGAAATGCACACCACTATATATGGAGGAAGAAGGGCACTGCACACCAACACCAAAACGTCATCCCAGCTGTGAGGCATGGTGGAAGGAGCATCATGGTTTGGGGCTGCTTTGCTGCCTCAGGGCCTGGACAATTTGTAGTCGTTGAGGGAACAATGAATTCAATATTGTATCAAGACATTTTACAGGAAAATGTCAGGGCAGCAGTCCATCGCCTGAAGCTTAATAGCAATTAGATGATACAATTGATACAATGATCTGAAAGACAAGAGTAAATCAACAACTGAATGGGTTAATAAGAATAAAATTCATTTTTTGGAATGGTCAAGACAGAGTCCAGACCTTAACTTAATTGAGATGCTGTGACATGACCTGAAGAGGGCTGTTCATGGAATGTATCCCAGAAGTATTGATGAACTGAAACATTTTTGTATGGTGGAATGGTCTAAAATTCCTCTCGCCATTGTGCAAGTCTGATCAACAGCAACAGGAAACGTTTGGTGGAGGTTATTGTTGCTAAAGGAGGTTCTACCAGTTATTAAATACAAGGGTTCACGTTCATTTTCCTGTCTGGACTGTGAATGATTAAACAATGTTTTCAATAATGAGATGAAAAGTAAAATTGTTTGTGTGTTATTAGTTTATACAGATTGTGTTTGTCTATTATTGTGACTTAGATGACAATCAGACATTTTAATGAGTAATTGATACAGAAAACCAGGTAATTACAAAGGGTTTAGAAACTTTTTCTTGCAACTGTACTATACTGTACTGTATACCAGAATTTGGAGAAACCACTGTTCATCATTATTAAATATCCACACTTTACTTTTCTCTTCAGGTGAGCCATTCCCTGTAAGTTTTAATAAAAAAACATCTGAGTGGCTAGGCTAGCTGGACCCTTTTCCTTTATTTGAAAGAGCATTCAAATTTTACTTTTGCCATAAGATTTTTCAAAACAAGTTCCTCAAACACTCTCCCTGGTTTATAAACAAAGTGGTGTCAATACACAACTGATTACAAATACATAGATTATTTATGAACACCTTTAGGTACAAAAAAATTGACTTGGACAATTGATTAAAGATAGAGCGTATTAGTGCTACACAATAGTGTTATCACCATGTTTGGAATTTTGTTTTGTATTTTGTAGAGTAAAGCAAGCTGGTTAAATCTGTTACTTGAACTAGCTCCCATTTAAGTGGCTATTTGTGCATAAACTAGGGCAGTAAATATTGTTGCTGCCTTGCCACCTTACCTACACAAATGAAATTAGAGGCTCCCTCTCGTGTAGTCAGGAGCTATGAAATAGCAGATTGAAGGAAATAGCTTTGGACTTACCAATATTTAACTGGAGAGGAGAGAGTTAGGTGATCTTGGTTAACCAAGATGACAACAAAAATGAACTATGCTTATGTTCTGAGGAAAAGGCCAAGCCATGGATGTCCTGATTGGCGAGACCATTCTTATATGAGCAGAATTAGGCCAATCGGTCCATCGATCACTTAAACATGGCCAATTTTTTTTCTTCAACTCCAATGTCCCACCATCTCCCTGGAACTCTTTACCCATTTACAAATCAATAACATATCAGCTTCTGCCTTAAGTTCACCTCCACTTGGCCTCTACAGCCCTCTATGGCAATAAACTTGATAAATTCACCACACTCTTGCTGAAGAAATTTCTCCACATTTCAGTTACAAAGGGAGATCCCTTTTGTCTGAGCATGTGCCCAAGAATCCTATGGTGGTGGCATCCATTAGTCTCGCAAGACCATGGATCTGCGCCTGGAAGGTCTTGCTTCAGTCTGTGTTACAGCAGCGTCTGTTGTAGCTGTAGAGGCCCACACAGGAGTGACAGTCTCGGCTGCATTGATTGCACTTGAAGGCGCTGTCCTCCAGTGTTATCTTGGTGCTGTTTTTCCGACGGGTGCGCTTTTCTTCAGCAGCAAGCCTCAGTTTCTCTTTTCCTCTTTTTAGACCTCTGTGTAGTTCCAGCCTCTAGTGAGAACAATCGCTTGCGATGTCCTATATTCTCCTACTAATGGAAAGCACCTTTCCACATCCATTACATCCACGCCTTTCTGTAAATAATGGTTCCAATGAGATCCTTCCTCCAATCCTGAATTAAAGTGTAGGTCCAGAAACAGCAAATGCCTCAATATTTTAATAAAATGTTGGAATCATTGCCAAGAAGTTGTCTTACCTAGCTTTCCAAGTATACTCTGGAATAAAATCCCAAACTCAATATGATAATGATTTCCTTGGTAATTAGGAGAAGCCAGTTAAATTTCAAGAAATAGCAAGAGGCCTAGGATTAACATTTTGAACTCAGCAATGGAAGACCAAGAAACTGGATACCATTTTCCAATTTCTCCAGATCCTTAAATTGTTCCTGTGGATTTGGGGATTACAAAGGTGTCCACATTATTTGAAAAAGGAGGGAGACAAAAAAAATGAATTACTAACCTATTGACCGAATGTAATTGGTTGGGAAAATATTGGCATCTATCAAGAGGAATGTTGTAACAGCATACCACAAAATAATAACAGGACTAAACAAAGTCAATATATTTGTATGAAGGGGGAAAAATCATATCTGACTAATCTTCTGGAGTTCTTTGACTGTCACAAATAGAAAAAGGGAAAAGCAGTAGAAATGACATACTTGGATTTTTGGAAGTACTTTGGTGAGGTCTTGTAGGGGATTAGCAAGGTTAGGGCTTATGGAATTGAGGGCAACATAGAGACATAGACTGAGGATTAGTTATTGGACAGAATGCAGAGAGTCACAACAAACAGTTCCTTTTCAGATTGGTAGGGTGTAATGAATAAGTACCACAAGGATTGGTGCTCAAACACCAGCAATTCACAATCTACATCAATGCTTCCGCTGTAGCTACGCAATGTAATATTTTCAAGTTCACAATGATTAAAAACAAAATTAATTGGGATTATAATTATAAAGTTGGGTATGATGAAGAAGCTTGAAGGTGACATATATTAGCAGAGTGAGTAGGAGATAGATTGGTGGATGGAATATGGAAAAATGTGATGTCATTCAATTCAGTTCACATAAAAGCAGAATGTTTATAAAATGGCAAGAGACTGAATAGTGTTGATGTTCAAAGGAACCTGCGTGCATTTGTTCTAAAGCCCAATATTCAACAAGTGATTGGAAAAGCAAATGGTTTACTGGCCTTTCTTATTACAGGATTTAATTATAAGACTAAGGAAGTCATTGCAATTGTATAGAGCCTTGATGTTACCACATCTGAAGAACAATGCAGAGTTTTTGTTTCCTCATGTAAGAATGGATATGTTTATCATAGAGGAATTGCAGTGAAGATTCACTCTATTGGTTCCATATATGGGAAACTTGGCATACAAGGAGAGGTCATGTAAACAGTGATTGTACTCTCCAAAGTTTAAAAGAATGAGAGGAAATCTCATTGAAATTTACAATTTTTATTTAAAGAGATCTTGACAGTCCTGCATTGAAAATTGTTCTACCAATTGGGAGAAGACATTCAAACAGATGACAAATAAAAATACTTTACTAAGAGGGTAGCAAACATTAGCAATTCTCTGGCCTGGACCAGTGTGAAAAGCAAGTCACTACTTTAATTCAGAAGAGAGATCAATTGATTTTTGGGAATTAAAGGAACCAATAGATCTGGGGATAATGGTAGGAAAATGATACAGAAGGAGAAATTCAGCTGTGATCTTTACAAAATGCAATGCAGTCTCAAAAAGATGCATGATCCATGCCTGCTCCTACTTCATAGGCTGTGTTGGAAAACCTGGTAGGAACCTCAAGACTCACACCACTAGGTTCAGGAACAGTTGTTATCCCTCAACCATCAGGCTCCTGAGCCAAAGGAGATAACTTCAATTACTACATCCTTGAAATGTTCCCACAACCAATGGACTCACTCTCAAGGACTCATCAACTCATGTTCTCAATATTTATTGCTTATTTATTTATTATTACTTCTTTCTTGTTGCATTTGCTCAATTTGTTGTCTTTTACACACTGATTCAATGCCCAAGTTGATGCAGTCTTTCACTGATTCTGTGATGGTTATTATTCTATTGTGGATTTATTGAGTATGCCCAAAAGAAAATGAATCTCAGTTTTGTATCTGGGACATATATGTACTTTGATAATAAATTTACTTTGAAATTTGAGAGATACATCAAACTGATGTCCCTTCTTAATCGGAAGAAATCCAGCATTGTTATCAGCTCTGAGCTCACAGAAACTACTTGAACACCTCTAAAGTCCAGAGAAGTCTTGTCAGAAGTGGTCTTCATGGAACAGCTGTTGCCAAAAAGCCATTCCTCTGAAGTGGAAACAAAGCCAAGAGACTCACCTATGCACAAGAACACAAGAACTGGTGGGCTAAAAAATGGCACCAAGTGCTCTGGACTGACGAGTCAAAATTTGATACTTTTGGCTCAAACAGGAGGCAGTTTGTCTGTGGAAGAACTGGAGAGTGCTACATGGATGAATGTCTGCAGTCAACAGTTAAGAACAGCAAAGGTTCCCTGTAGGTTTGGGGCTGCATTTCTGCAAATGGAGTTGGTGATCTGGTCAGAATTAATATAAACCTCAATGCTGAGAAGTACACGTAGATTCCCATCCATCACTCAATACCATCATGGTACTGAGTGATCAGTCCCAACTTTATTCTGCAGCAGGACAATGACTCGAAACACATGGCCAAGGTCATAAAGAACTATCTTCAGTGAAAAGAAGAATAACAGATGGTATGGCCTCCACAGAGCCGTGATTTCAACATCATCGAGGCTGTCTAGGATTACCTGGAGAGACAGAAACAAGCGAGACAGCCAAGTCTGCAGAAGAACTGTGGCAAGTTCTCCAAGATGCTTGGAACAAGCTAGCAATCCATTTTCTTATAAAACTGTATGACAGTATACTTAAGAGAATTGATGCAATCTTAAAGGCAAAGGATGGTCACACCAAATATTGATTTGATTTTGTGTTTTTTTTACTGTCTACTGCTATTTATAGTAATATTTTGATATTTAAAAACTTTTCATTATTTTGAAACCATCTTTGCTTTACAGATTTTTTTTTACATGTGCCTTAGGCTTTTACACAGTACAGCAAGTACCACCACAAGGTAGGCACATCAGCACTACTGCTTTCTTTGAAGTTTGCATTAATTTAGCATGTCATCTAAAACTCTGACAAACTTCTACAGATTCACATTGGCCAGCACCCCTCACTGATTACATCATGGACCAGTATGGAAATGACAATGCCCAGGAACGGAAACATTTACAAAAAGTGATGGATACATCCCAGTCCATCACAAGCAAATCCTCCCCATCATTACAAGGAGCACTGACACAAGGAAGCAGTGTTCATCATCAAGGATCCCCATCATCCAAGCCATGCTCTCTTCTCACTACCACCATCAGGCAAGAAGTATGGGAGCCTTTGGTCCCATAAAACCAGGCTTATGAACAGTTATCACCCTACAACCGTAAGATTTCTGAAGCAGCGTGGTTCACTCACTTCAATGCTGAACTGACTGCATAACTATAGACTGGCTTTCAAGGACTCTACAATTCATGTTCTCAGTATTATTTACTTTCTTTATTACTTGCATGATTTGTCTCTTTTACACATTGGTTTGTTTGTAAGTCTTTGTTACGTATAGCTTTTCCATAAGGTCTATTGTATTTCTTTATTTCCCTCTTTACACCAACAAGAAAATGAATCTCAGTCTATGGTGACAGATGCGTACTTTGATAATATATTTACTTCAAACTTTGAACCTCAACTCTGCATTTCAGACAACATGCAGTAACCTTTCACCCTTTGCAGTTGTACTCTGTAGCTGCAAATTCACCAAATGTGGGTTTTCTCTGGGAGTTCCAGTTCCCTCTCACATTCTAAAGATGCACGGTTGAGGTTTTTGAGTTGTGGGCATGCTATGTTGGTGCCAGAAGCATGGCAACACTTGTGGGCTTCCCAGCACAATCTTTGCTGATTTGATTTGATAGAAATGACACATTTCACTGTAAGCTTCAATATACATGTGACAAATAAAGCTAATCTCTTTAAAACCTTATATTCAGTAACAGGTTACAAGATGACCCAGTCTAATTAGCCTCAACCTAATCTTTCTCTATCTTCAGTTTTCTGTTATCTGAGTGTAGCCTTTTTAAAAAGAGATTATGTACACTCATAGATTACTGCTTTCCTATTCAGTAGTTCCTTAGTTTTTAGTTTAAAAGCCATTGTTCAGCACACCCTGATCCAATCTTCCATCTCTAACATTATACAATTTCCATGCAAAAGGTGCAAAGCTTCTTCTTTAACTTCACTTGCTGTCACCCAGTGAGCTAAATTTTCCAAGTGATAAACTTGCTCTTAATTGAGTGCATTACACTGGTATTCATAAACATGGTCTTCCTTACACCAGATCCAACAAATCACAAATTGGGTGAATTCATCTGCATTCAGTCCTCAGGAATGACCCAGAGATTCTGCGTACCTGCCCTTTAAAATTTCCCTTCCTACTCTGACCAATTTATCGGTGGCCAACTTATCTACCTAATTTAACTAGTAATTTATTTATCTATTATAAGAAATGTTTCCTATCAGAATCAGGTTTATTATCACCAGCATGTGACGTGAAATTTGTTAACTTAAAAACAATAAACAAACAAATCAATTACATTTATTGAATAGATTTTTAAAAATGTGCAAATAATAACATTGTTAGCTTTCTTAATAACTTGCTGTATATGAAAATGAGTTTTATACACAACATCCACAAAATAGTGGTCTTGTAACAGCCTGATTCCACTGTACAAACCACATTCTGACCATCAAGTTTCATAGTGAGATCCTAGAAAATGTGAATCAGTTTCCACATCTCAGAAACTACCTTTCAGTGACTGTAGAAAGTACTGTTAAAATTTACCATCGTCTTCTACAACATGTGCAAGGAGCAAGACTTCAAATAGCCACAAGATTCATTCCCACTAGGATGCTCACCTTATACCTACAGTATATCATTTAGACTACCTACACCAGATCCCTCATGCTACTGGGAAGATGCAACTACTGTCTCTATAATGCCCTCCAACATCCATTGCTAGGATAAACAGAGCAATGCCAGTGTCTTCTTCCAGGTTAATATCCTGAATATTGGGACTATTTATGTAGAATCAGCTCCTTTGCCACGCTAATTAAATGCCTGAAGAATCCTCCCAAGATGGAACAGTTTCTTCTGAGCTCATGCAAACACAGTAAACAATTCAAGAATATTTTCAAAGCTCCTTGGAAAAATAAACAGATAGTCAAGGACTCCCGAAATCCTTGGTCTATTATTGCTCCAAGTGGATGAGAAGCATTTGGCGAGGTGTTGTGAACCTTTAAGTCCATGGACTCAAAAGGGCAGAAAGCCACTTGGAGCTTCTGAAAGGAATTCATAACCATCTTTAAAATAGGTTACTGGCAGAATAAAAATACAATGCAGATAATTGCAAATTACACAGGAAATGTTTCCAAACATGTTTTTATTCAGGACTAACTGACATGCTCTGGGCAACAGACAGAGCAAGGAGGTTAGAAAGGCTAGCACACATAGCGTAAATGCAACCAGCTCAAATTCTGTAATCACTAAATTAAAGAAAATAAACTAAACTCTCTAATGCATCAAGGTATTATTTTAACCAGAAGTTACTTACACAGATCACAACACTTTGACAAGAAGTTTTTTTCCTCACATCCAGGTGAGGAAAGGGCTTGCCAGAAAAGCCTATCCTATTAGCCCTTTCCACTTTTACTTAAGTCTTCTCTCATCAAATGAAACATTATTGGCAACTTTTTGCTATTGAACTCATCTCCTGAAATCTGAAATATGAATCACAAATAACTTCATGTCCTAAAAGGAATTAATGACATGGGCTGCTGCAAAAGACTGTTTATTAAGGGAGACAATTTCAACTTTTGAAATGGCAGAAATGTGGAGCACAGCAAATTTAAATATGTGAAACCTTTTGAAAGGCGAGCAGTAAAAACAACTTGGATGAGGAAGAAATTTCAAAAAATGACAGCAAAAATTGTGTAGTAATTGAAGATTAAAATACTGACATACAAAATATCAAAAAATGACTCCACATCAAATACCAGAAAAGCTAAATAAGCTGGTTTATGACAATAAAATTGTGTAAAAGGTATGCAGACAGATAACAGAATCAGAGAAAATGGAGAAGAATCACACAAGACCAGGCTAGACACCGAAGGTTGGAGGCTTGTATTCTGCGGGCGGTTGACAGATAAACACAAGATATTCTGTAGTTGCTGGAAATCTTGAGCAACATACACAAAATGCTGGCAGAACTTAGCAAGTTAAGCAGCATCAGTAAATGTGAAGATGTGAGGTCCATCCCGAAATGGTACCAGTAATAGAATTGAAGATTTTAACACCAATCCTTCAAAATTTCAAAGAATCAAAATTCAGATTGTAACCTCCTTTTCTCAGTTATCCCTCTTAAATAAAGTATATTATTTATTAAATTCAGGTTTTAAATTTGGTTTTGGTTAAGATAATAATGCTGACAATAATGATTGGTGCAACTGATGGTTTCCTCTGTCAAAACATTATCAGAAACAAACACATTGACACAAGGGATCACACTGAATCTATTTTTTCTTGATCTAAAACTGACAACCAAATATTCAGAACTGCATGTCTAATTGGAATATCATAAAAATATTTAAAATGTCCAAATTCAATGGGTTTAAATGCAACAGAAGGTGGCACACATCGTCAGACATATAACAAGATAACCAATTCACAATTAGTAAAATACAGAATTTATTTCTCCTCAGTGATGTTGCTAGAAATAGTTCAGCTGAGATAGGAAAATAAAATCCCTTCTAATGAGACCACATTCTGAACTAGCAAAGCACGTAGACAAGAGTTGATTGAAGAAATATGAAACAAAAATGTGAAAATTGCATTCCAGCAAAACTGCTTTGCTGTGCATTAAGATCATTGCTATATATGTTCAACTGTTCCATTTTATCCATGTGAGCCACCACAGTGTCCAAAAAGATCATTCTTTTGAACATAATAATCAAGTATGCATTCATCACCTATCCAGGTAGAAAACTGAGAATGTATTGTCCTGACTGAAGACATTTCCTCCCACGTTAATGCGAAATGATTGCATCATCATCCTAAGGCTATGATCTCCAGTTCTCAAATGCCTTGCCAAGGAAAGCAGATTCTCAGCATGTCATCAAGCACTCTAAGAATTTCATTTTCAATGTGATTACCTCACAATCTTCAACACGAGAGTATTTAGATCTATTCTTCTAATTTCATAATCCAAAACATCTCCAGCTGCTGTGTTGACTGCAACTATAAGGAGTGATAAGGAAATGAAATGACATAAACATGAAGATGAGCATTTCATATTGGATGAGTTGGTGGCAAAGGATCAGGAATGACGATGAGGCAAGGTTTTGTGGATCAGCAATGGGCTAGCAGAAAACTATGGCAAAAGGAGCACTATGGGCCAAAAGTCAAACATTGTGATAGGTCAAGTTGGAGCTTGTGATGAAGGTAGATAATGTTGGTCTTTATGATGGATTTAATATAGGTTTGGAAGTCCGGGGTCCAACAGTACATCGCTGAGAAGAAGAGATCTTGAGCTCTAAATAAGTTGAAGGATGATCTTGAACACATATCAACAGGCTCCCTCAACATCAAGATCCTGCCTCAACCTCTTAGTCCCTGAAAACATGCACCATTTCTAACCTTCTCTTCCTTTTTGGTCTTGTCACCTCACCAAACCTACCTTCCACCAGTTTGCTATCCTCTTCTGACATACCTACTGTTGAAATTTCTAACAGTTTCTCTCCCACCCTATATATAGTGCCTTGAAAGAGTATTCAGCCCCCACAACTACTTTCACATTGTATTGTATCATTTTTAAAATTTGAAACATATTGAAGTAGAATTTTTGACCTAATCTACAAAACATTGTGCATGCAAATCAAAAGAAAAATTCCAAAACCTGTCAACAACTTACTAAAAATTAATAATTAAAATTGAGAGTCTGAAAAAATATACATCCCCTTTGTAATTACTATACTAAATTTCATCAGATGCAATTATTAACTCACCCAATATGTTGATGTAGAAAATAAGAGGATCACCTGAATAAATACTCCCTCCCTCTGTAAGAATCAACAGTATAGTTGATTTTCAACAGACCAAACAAAAATGAAGACAAAAAGCATTCAAGGCAAGTCAGGGAAATGATAACAGAGAAGCACAAATCTGGGGAAGGGTACAAGACCTTCTCAAAGGCACTGAACATACCTCGGAGCTCAGTGCAGTCCATCATGAAAAAGTGGAAATAATTATGAAACCATAGCCACACTGCCGAGGTCAAGTTGTCCCTTTAAACTTAGTCTCTGGAGAAGAATAGCACTTGTAAGAGAAGCTACTGTGATGCTAACAGCCACTGAGTGAGTTGTAGAAGTCAGTGGCTGCAACTAGAGATGAAGTTCATGGCTCCACAAACTCTAGGGCCTTGCACATAAAGGGTATTTGTGAAAAAGTGGCAAGGAAGAAGCCTTAGCTAAAAAAAAAACATAGCCTTACCATTAAGATTTTGCAAAGTGTCACTTAGGAGATACTGTAAAGATGTGGAAGAATGTCTTGTGATCGGATCAGACTAAAGTAGAACTTTTTGGCCCCAACACTAAATGGTACATGTTTCATCAATCTAATACTACGCATCAGCCAGGTAACACCATCCCTACTGTGAAATGTGGTGGAGAATGCATAATGCTATAGAGATGCTTTTTAACAGCAGGGACTGAAAATATGGTTAGGATTGATGATTTCAAATCATTTTGAAATCAGTAGATCTGGAAAGGTTATTTCCCTTGGTGGGTGTATCCAGGACAAGAGGCCATAGTCTTAGAATTAGCGGGTACCCAGTTAAAACAGAGATGAGGAGAAATTTTTTTAGCCAGAGGGTCGTGGATTTGTGGAATTCGTTGCCACATACAGCTGTGGAGGTCCGATCATTGAGGGTGTTTAAGGAGGAGATTAACAGGTATTTAATTAGTCAGGGTATCAAGGGATATGGGGAAAAAGCCAGAAATTGGAACTAGATGGGTGAATAGTTTAGCTCATGGGGGAGCTGCGGAGCAGACTCGATGGGCCGAATGGCCTACTTCTGCTCCTTTGTCTTGTGATCTTGTGATTGATTGGAAGATGAATGCTGCTAAATATAGAGAGAACCTGGATGAAAACATGCTAGCTTCAGCCAGTAAGCTTAAACTAGCGAGGAAGATCTTCTTTCAGCAGGACAACAACCCAAAGCACACTGCCAGAGCAACTACAGAGTGGGTTCAAATGAGGAGAATTGATGCCCTTGAATGGCCCAGTCACAGTCCTGACAAGGCGATTGAATATCTCTGGCAGGAGCACAAGTTTACAGTCTACTGATGTTCTCCAACTAACTTAAGCAATTTTATAAGGAAGAATGGGCAAATCTTGCTTCATCAAGATTTTTGGATAAGTCTCTCTGAGCTTTGCACATTCTTCATGTGCAAAGCTCAAAGAGACTTATCCAAAAAGATCACTGGCTGTAATAGTTGTGAGAGGTCTTTGAGCAAAAGGAGATGAATACTCTTTCACTGCTGACATTTCAGTTTCTGAATGTTTAGTTTTTCCATGCTTTACAATTTTCCCTGTTTTCTTTTAGGCTTACTGTGAAAAAAAGGAACATGTAAATCACAGATAAAAAAAAAGCTCAGTTAAATTGATCAAAATCCCTGGTTGTAGTACTTATTTATGTGAACAAAGGGTTGGGGGCTGAATACTTCTACAAGTACTTTATCTTTGCCATTGCAATCTTGCAAGAGTCTACCTTTGCAAATTTATACATCCTGATTCACATTTCCTTTGGTACTAGCAAAGACAAAGGACAGGCTTTTAACAATAACTAGCTGTAATTTTTCCACACCTATTTGGAACCCACATCCATCTCTAACGTTAAAACAGTTTGTGGAAATATCCAGGCATGAATGAGTCACCATTTCATTCAATTAAACACCACCATCAAAGCCACCAGCTTTATGCCTTAAATTAACTTCTATAGTTGTCACCTATTTTGTCTCCATTCATGGCAACATTGAGACATGATGGATAGCTCAGTTGATAGTTTGGAAGTAACAATGCCCCATTTGATCAGAAGTTGAGATTCCAACTACAAATTCTGAAATATTCACAAGTTCAAAAGTTCAAAGTACATTTATTATCAAAGTATTTATACCACATACAACCTTTAGATTCCTCTCTTTACAGGCAACCCCAAAACAAAGAAACCCAATAGAACCCATTACAAAGACCATCAAACACCCAATGTGCAAAAAAAACAAACAAATCATGTAAACTAAAAAGCAAGCAAATAACATTCAGAACATTTATAACAAAAGTACTCAACCAATATTTGTTGAAATCAGTGAGAATGCTTTTGCTACCACCAGAATTGACTGGCTGAACTCAGCAAATTTCAAAATTTTTCACCAACACTACATGAATATTTCCTTACTCATTATCACTTTCCTTGCAGACATACACTATTTCATTAAATAAATTCCTCTAACTCAAACTCTCACTCTTAACAAAATCAAACAACAAAATCAGGTCCAACAAAACAAATTCTTCTGTCCCCCTTTCTTCAATCTTTCCTCTGTACTGAATCCTCGGATGTTTGGAAGCACTGCCTGTCCATTCCCTTCCACCAATACTGCCTGAGTCACTGAGTTCTTTCAGCAGTTTGTTTGCTGCTCCATTTCCCTGTATCAGCAGTCTCTTTTGTCTCCGTGGATGTTCTTCTACATGATGACACAATACAAATTCTCTGGAGTGTCGCAAGCAAATTTTGAGAGGCAGAAATAGGATAGGTGGTCTGAGTTTTTCCCTCACTGAGCAGAAATGTCAAATGCTAGAGGTCAGAGTTTTAAAGTGGGGCAAGTTTAAAAGAGATGTAAAAGGCAAGATGCTTTTATTTCCAAAGCAGAGAGAGTGGTAGGTGCCTGGAAAGTGGTGGAGGCAGATATGATACTAATTTTTAAAATATAATGGGAAACATTTGCACACTGGTTGGACACCCAAGTTGGTGTGGTCTTCATTGATTCTATTACAGTCATATTTCTATCATGGATTTATTGAGTTTGCCCACAAAATAATGAATCTCAGGGTTGTATATGGTGACATGTATGTACTTTGATAATATATTTACTTGGAACTTTGAAAGGCACAAGAACAGGCAGGGAACAGAGAATTTGTGCAGGCAGATGGGATTTGTTATGATTTTTATGGCAAGCACAGATAGTGCTCCTGTGTATTCCCATACTATTCTAGGTTCCAAAAGCAGTTTGTTGAGGGAGGCGAGCGGTACCTTTTCCACACACTATAAAATCAGTGAAGGCTTGACAATTATCAAATAAATCTCCCTACAGTTCTCAAATATTTCCCAAGGCATCTATTTACATTTTCCCTAGTCACTGGATCTTGCTGTCAAAACCAGTATTTATGACTAGCTCCAAATTCCTTTCAACTGAGTTGGTTGCAGTAATGTGTCAATCACACTGCTGTGGGTCCCACGTGAACAAGACTCAACAAAGATGGCAGTTTTCCTTACCCAAAGGTTATCAGCAATCCTGGTGGATTTTTATGACAATCCAGAAATGAAATGATTTACATCCCAGATAGTAGTCTTTTACTACAAATACAGGTAGTTCAAGATATGGTGAAAGTTCTCCTTGTGCTTCTGGATTATTCGTCAGTGCTTGTGGTTTATTGCTCCATTACTCTAATTATCAGGCTACAGAACTGCATTTCTGCAAAGAAGGTTTGGTTTGCATTTTCAAACCAGAGAATATTTTTTAAAAACTGGAAAACTGAATTTCAGTGCACATCTTCAACTGAAATTTAAGAATAGTACAGGCTCTAAAACCAAAAGTGAAACATTGCACATTGGAAATCAGAAATAAAAAAAAGACAATGCTAGGCTGTAACACACATCAAAGTTGCTGGTGAACGCAGCAGGCCAGGTAGCATCTCTAGGAAGAGGTACAGACGACATTTCAAGCGGAGACCCTTCAGGACTGACGAAGGGTCTCGGCCTGAAACGTCGACTGTACCTCTTCCTAGAGATGCTGCCTGGCCTGCTGCGTTCACCAGCAACTTTGATGTGTGTTGCTTGAATTTCCAGCATCTGCAGAATTCCTGTTGAATGCTAGGCTGTATAAGGATATGACTGTGCTGGAGAGAGTGCAGAGAAGATTCACCAGCAAGTTTCCTGAATTGGCGCACTTCAGTTATGGAGAGAGAATGAATAAGCTTGGCTTGTTTTCCATGCAATGGAGGTATCTAAAGTGACCAGATAGAAATATACAAGATGACAGGCATACATATAGATTACAGTTAAAATCATTTCTCATGAAGGGCATGTCAAAAGCAAGGGGGCATATGTTTAAAGTGAGGGAGAAGAATTTTAAAGAGGATTCAAGATTTTTCTTAAACTCAGAGTGGTGTTAGCTGGAAACTGCTGACAGAGGAGGTAGCGAAATCAGAAACACATACTATGCGAAAGAGGCATTTTCACCCACAGTTAAATTGGCAAAGCACAGAGGGATACAGTCCTAATATAGGCAAATGGGATGAGGTCAGCATGGATGTGGTGAGCTGAGAGGCCATCTTCTGTGCTGTACATCTCTATGAAAAGCTACATTTTAAAGTGGCGAAGACTCAGACAGTAACTTTATTCTATTAATAGTGAAACTACAGAACTTACAGCAGTTTGAGAATTGGCTTATTGCAAGGGTTTAGAAATATCAGAAAAAAAGCACTACTTCAAGTATGCACAATTTTAAAAAGTCATACAAACACTGTAACTTAGAATAAAAATGCTGGCAACGTGATTTTGTTAAGGTATGTTATCTTAAAATAATACATAAAATCCATTTGAAATCCACAAATTTTCTTTCAAATGCTGCAGATTACATCTGCTTTCAATTATTGTTATCAAAGTGGTTTGAATAAGAGAAAAGGAGAATTGGAGAAGTACCTTAAAGTTAGAGGTACAAACAATATTACTCTAGTTATTTTAAAATAAAATAAACCTGATCCATTGTTAAAATATTCTATCAGTAGCTACTGCGGATAAAATCAGTCCCACTTTTGCAATAGTTCCCTTGAGGCAAAATGGCATCTCTTTTTCAATAAAATGTTCAAAAAGCAGCAAAATTAGAGTCCATTATTAAGGATGAAGGTTTCAGGGTACTTGGAGGTACATGATGAAATAAGTAGGCCAAAGTCAGCATGGTTTCCTTAGGGGAAAATCTTGACTAAAAAATCTGTTGGAATTCTTTGAGGAAATAACAGGCAGGATAGACAAAAGAGAGTCAGTGGCTATTGTTTACTTGGATTTTCAGAAGGCCTTTGTGAAGGTGCTGCACATGAGGCTGCTTAACAAGATAAGAGCCCATGATATTACAGGAAATATACTAGCATAGATAGAAGATTGGCTGACTGGCAGGAAGCAAAGTGTGGGAATAAAGGGGGCCTTTTCTGGTTGACTGCAGTGACTAGTGGTGTTCCACAGGGGTCAATGGTGGGTCCACTGCTTTTTGCATTATATGTTAATGATCTCAGTGCCAGAGCTAATGGGTTCGTGACCAAATTTGCAGATGATACAAAGATAGGTGGAGGGGCAGGCAGTGTTAAGGAAGTAGTTAGTTTGCAGAAGGATTTGGACAGATTTGGATAATGGGCAGAGAAGTGACAGTGTAGGGAAGTATATGGGTTGAATAAATAAGGCATAGACTTTTCTAAACATGAGCAAACTTCAGAAATTGGAGATGCAAAGCAACATAGGAGTCATCGTGCAGGATTCCCCACGGGTTAACTTGCAGGTTGAGTCAGTTTTGATTCTTATGGCAAGCTCAGATAGCAATAGATTACAGGTTGAAGGCAAGCAATATTGGCAATCATTTCAAGATTCAGCATAAATGCTGGGATATAAGGTTGAGGCTTTATAAGGATTGATCAGACCATATTTAGAGTATTGGAACCCAAAACTGCTCACGTATCTCAGGAAGGAATTAGACAGAGTCCAAAGGAGGTTTATGAGAATGATCCTGGGAATGAAAGGGTTAATGTGTGAGGAGCATTTGATGACTCTGGGCCTGTGCTTACTGGTTTAGAAGAAAGGTAGAAGGGTGGGGGGAGGTCTCATTAAAACTTACTGTATACTGAAAGAGCTGGATAGAGTGAACGTGAGAAGATGTTTTCATAGTGGGAGAGTCTGGGGCCAGAGGGCACAATTTCAGAATTGATGGACATCCCTTTTGAACAGAACTGAAGAGAAATTTATTTAGCAAAAGGATGGTTTATCTGTGGAATTCATTGCCACAGCTGTGGAAGCCAAGTAATTTGGTATATTTAAAGTGGAGGTTCAAAGTAAACTTATCATCAAAGTACATATTTATCACCATATACAATCATGAAATTCATTTCCTTGCAGGCATTTACAGGAAAAAACATAACAAAGACTGACAAACAACCAATATGCAAAAGAGGTCAAATCATGCAAATAATAAAAAAGTTAGTAAATTAGAGCTGTAGAGTACTTGAAAGTGAGTTTGTAAGCTATGGAATCAGTTCAGCGTTGAGCTGAGTGAAATTATCTACGGTGGTTCAGGGGGTCTGATGGTTGTAACTACAAGATTCTCAATTCGCAAAAGGTTACCGGGCAGAATGGGGTTAAGGAGGAAAATAAGTGAGCCATGATCGAATAGCGTAACAGACTCTCCTTGGGCCGAATAGCCTAATTCTGCTCCTATATCTGATGGTCTCATGGTCTAAAACAAAACAGTTACTATATCATCATTTATTTTTAGGTAAACTAAGTTACAAACGTTTGTACTTCATTTATGTTTTTATAAGCGCAAATACTGCAAACTATTAAGAGCTGTTTATGTGCAGTAATGCTCTAAATATCAATATATTATAAACTGTTTCTCTGCCTATCTGCTCCAATAATGAACTAATAACCTACAGTTGAAGACGATTTGCGTCTCAACAAAATTGTTCAAATTATTCGAGTGAAAACAGCTGCATGCTCCGATTACGAATAAACAAGCAGAAGTCAATTGCTGTCATGACAAATAACCGATATATTACAGAACGCGATATTTTAACGAAATTTAAAAGAACTGAAAAGCCGTTTCTCCCTCCGAGGATGTTGCCTATCCCGAATTGTTCCATTATTTCCTGTTTTGATTTCAGAGGATACAATGCCGGGCTGGAGGAAGCGGGCAGGAGTTATGGAGCGTGCAAACGTCGCCGTGAAACCCAGATGTGGGGTTGTCGGGGTCGCGCCGCTGGGCTCGGGGCTGCGATAACCAGAGATGGCAATAATCGGAGCCGGGGTCTTGTCACTCTACACACACACACTCCTCCAAGATTCGCCTACCTCATCAGCACCAACGCGAAGGGGAGTAATCGCCCGCTGGAGTACGGAGTGACCATGGGTTAGACTCCGAACCGGAAACATTGATTAATGTTCGAACCGATCTACTTTTTTTTTAAACTTTTAATAATCGGTCGTCGAGGTCCAACCGTTCCCAGGCAGCGCGCATGCGCGGTGCTGTGCAAGTGCCTGCTGGGGAAAAGGGCAGAGTTCCAGCGGGATAATTTTCCGGAGTGAGCAGGCGCCGAGCGTCCCGGCCGACGCTACTGCGCATGCTCTGGTGGGTGTCAAGGTTTGTTGGAGAGCTGGGCTGGAGCTCACTTTGCAGTATTCCGTTGCTTCAGATGACCTTTCCTCCTTTTTTTAATGATATTTTTTGACGTAGTATTAACATGTACTTCTTGTAAAACTCTGTTACTTTTCATATAACGCACAACAAAAGGCATTCCCTTGTAAACTGTCCTTGCCACTCCCTATAAAATATTGGTCGTGGGCACGGCTGTCAGGGGCTTCTGAATGGAACATGCGCGTTAGGAAAAAGAATTCCTCATTGGAATTAAAACATGAGAATAGGAGCGACATACCTTACATCCTTAAGGAAAACTGATCATTTGTTGGCTCGTGAATGATTGGTAAAAATTAAATAAGCTTTTAACAGTAAATATTCCTGCATAAAACACATCTGCGAAATGAAGAATGAATTTGAGAGATTATGTTGTTGTCTTCAGGTGGTTTGATGAAGTGATACTCCAAGAGATATAGAACATTGAATAGTACAGCACAGCACAGGCCCTTTGGCCCACAATGTTGTGCCAACCCTCAAACCCTGCCTTCCATATAGCCCCCCACCTTAAATTCCTCCATATACCTGTCCAGTAGTCTCTTAAATTTCACCAGTGTATCTGCCTCCACCACTGACTCAGGCAGTGCATTCCACGCACCAACCACTCTCTGAGTAATAAATCTTCCTCTAATATCCCCCTTGAACTTCCCACCCCCTACCTTAAAGCCATGTCCTCTTGTATTGAGCAGTGGTGCCCTGGGGAAGAGGTGCTGGCTGTCCACTCTATCTATTCCTCTTAATATCTTGTATACCTCTATCATGTCTCCCCTCATCCCCCTTCTCTCCAAAGAGTAATCTCTGATCATAATCCATACTCCCTAAACCAGGCAGCATCCTGGTAAATCTCCTCCGTACCCTTTCCAGTGCTTCCACATCCTTCCTATAGTTTGGCAACCAGAACTGGACACAGTACTCCAAGTGTGGCCTAACCAGAGTTTTGTAGAGCTGCATCATTACCTCACGACTCTTAAACCCTATCCCTCGACTTATGAAAGCTAACACCCCATAAGCTTTCTTAACTACCCTATCTACCTGTGAGGGAACTTCCAGGGATCTTTGGACATGTACCCCATATCCCTCTGCCCCTCCACACTACCAAGTATCCTGCCATTTACTTTGTACTCTGCCTTGGAGTTTGTCCTTCCAAAGTGTACCACCTCACACTTCTCTGGGTTGAACTCCATCTGCCACTTCTGCATCCTATCAATGTCTCTCTGCAATCTTTGACAATCCTCTACACTATCTACAACACCACCAACCTTTGTGTCGTCTGCAAACTTGCCAACCCATCCTTCTACCCCCACATCCAGGTCGTTAATAAAAATCATCAAAAGTAGAGGTCCTAGAACCGATCCTTGTGGGACACCACTAGTCACAACCCTCTAATCTGAATGTACTCCCTCCACCACGACCCTCTGCCTTCTGCAGGCAAGCCAATTCCGAATCCACCTGGCCAAACTTCCCTGGATCCCATGCCTTCTGACTTTCTGAATAAGCCTACCGTGTGGAACCTTGTCAAATGCCTTACTAAAATCCATATAGATCACATCCACTGCACTACCCTCATCCATATCCCTGGTCACCTCCTCAAAGAACTCTATCTGGCTTGTTAGACATGATCTGCCCTTCACAAAGCCATGCTGACTGTCTCTGATCAGACCATGATTCTCTAAATACCCATAGATCCTATCTCTAAAAATCTTTTCCAACAGCTTTCCCACCACAGACATAAGGCTCGCTGGTCTATAATTACACGGACTATCCCTACTGCCTTTTTTGAACAAGGGGACAACATTTGCCTCCCTCCAATCCTCCGGTACCATTCCCGTAGACAACGAGGACATAAAGATCCTAGCCAGAGGCTCAGCAATCTCTTCCCTCGCCTCGTGGAGCAGCCTGGGGAATATTCCATCAGGCCCTGGGGACTTATCTGTCCTAATGTATTTTAACAACTCCAACACCTCCTCTCCCTTAATATCAACATGCTCCAGAACATCAACCTCACTCATATTGTCCTCACCGTCATCAAGTTCCCTCTCATTGGTGAATACCGAAGAGAAGTATTCATTGAGGACCTCGCTCACTTCCACAGCCTCCAGGCACATCTTCCCACCTTTATCTCTAATCGGTCCCACCTTCACTACTGTCATCCTTTTGTTCTTCACATAATTGAAGAATGCCTTGGGGTTTTCCTTTACCCTACTCACCAAGGCCTTCTCATGCCCCCTTCTTGCTCTTCTCAGCCCCTTCTTAAGCTCCTTTCTATATTCCTCAATAGACCCAGCTGATCCTTGCTTCCTAAACCTCATGTATGCTGCCTTTTTCCACCTGACTAGATTTTCCACCTCACTTGTCACCCATGGTTCCTTCACCCTACCATTCTTTAGCTTTCTCATCAGGACAAATTTATCCCTAACATCCTGCAAGAGATTCCTTAACATCGACCACATGTCCATAGTACATTTCCCTTCAAAAATATCATCCCAATTCACACCCGCAAGCTCTAGCCTTATAGCCTCATAATTTGCCCTTCCCCAATTAAAATATTCCTGTCCTCACTGATTCTATATGGTGAAAGCTTTCTGTAGATGTCCTTAGAAAATCCTCCAACCCTTGTACAGTAGAGGGACTGGAATAAGACTTGTGAAGAACTTCCGAATCTGCAACACAATACACAGAGTATTGAAAAGATTGAAAGTGAGTCAAAAACAGGCTGAAAAAGGCCAGGTACTGGATAAAGGAAAAGGAATTGGATGATGAAAGAAAACTGTTAGATCAATGATAAATGAGAGACAGGATCAAAATTGCTATAATAAGAATGAGGTTTATTATCACCAACATGTGTCGTGAAATTTGTTAACCTAGCAACAGCAGTTCAATACGTAATACAGAAGAAGAGAACAAAATATAATAATAATAAATAAATAAGTAAATCAATTACAGTCTACGTATATTGAATAGTTTAAAAATCGTGCAAAAAAACCAGAAATAATATATATTAAAAAAGTGAGGTAGTGTCCAAGGGTTCAATGTCCATTTAGAAATCGGATGGCAGAGGGGAAGAAGCTGTTACTGAATTGCTGAGTGTGTGCCTTCAGGCTTCTGTACCTCCTGCCTGATGGTAACAGTGAGAAAAGGGCAGGCTCTGGGTACTAGAGGTCCTTAATAATGGACGCTGCCTTTGTGAGACACCGCTCCTTGAAGATGCTCTGGGTACTTTGTAAGCTAGTCCCAAGATGGAGCCGACTAAATTTACCACCCTCTGCAGCTTCTTTCGGTCCTGTGCAGTAGCCCCCCCCCCCCCACCATACCAGACAGTAATGCAGCCTGTTAGAATGCTCTTCACAGTACATCTATAGAAGTTTTTGAGTGTATTTATTGACATACCAAATCTCTTCAAACTCCTAATGAAGTATAGCCACAGTCTTGTCTTCTTTATAACTGCATCGATATGTTGGGACCAAGTTAGATCCTCAGAGATCTTGACACCCAGGAACTTGAAACTGCTCACTCTCTCCACTTCTGATCCCTCTATGAGGATTGATTTGTGTTCCTTCGTCTTACCCTTCCTGAAGTCCACAATCAGCTCTTTCGTCTTACTGACGTTGAGTGCCAGGTTGTTGCTGTGACACCACTCCACTAGCTGGCATATGTACGCCCTCTCATCACCATCTGAGATTCTACCAACAATGGTTGAATCATCAGCAAATTTATAGATGATATTTGATCTATGCCTAGCCACGCGGTCATGGGTATACAAACAGTAGAGCAGTGGGCTAAGTACACACCCCTGAGATGTCAGCAAGGAGGAGGTGTTATCACCAATCCGCACAGATTTTGGTCTTCCGGTTAGGAAGTCGAGGATCCAGTTGCAGAGGGAGGTACAGAGGCCCAGGTTCTGCGATTTCTCAATCAGGATTGTGGGAATGATGGTATTAAGTGCTGAGTTATAGTCGATGAACAGCATCCTGACATAGGTGTTTGTGTTGTCCAGGTGGTCTAAAGTCTTGTGAAGAGCCATTGAGATTGCATCTACCGTTGTGGCAATAGGAAAATTGCAATGGGTCCAGGTCCTTGCTGAGGCATGAGTTTGGTCTAAGAGCATGCAGTGGTAATAGAAATGGATAAAAGAATAAAACCAATGCAAGATGTATTGTAGAAAAGTTGCTATTGGAAAATTTTTATGAATCAAATTAAACTAAAAGGTGCTGGTCATTGACTTCAGGAAAGGGAACAGTGGATATGCTCAGTTTACATCAATGGTGTTGAGGTTGAGAGTTTTAAGTTCTACAAAGTGAACATCACCAAAAGCCTGTCCTGGTCCAGCGATATAGATGCCACAACCAAAAATGCTTAGTGACGCCTCAACTTCATCAGAAGGCTAAAGGAATTCAGCAAGTCCCCATTGCCCCTTATCAATTTTTATCAATTCAGCACAGAAAGCATCTTATCTGGATGCATCATAGCATAGTAAGCCAACAGCTCTATTAATGACCAGAAGAAACTGTACAGTATTGAGCATAGCTCAGCACATTGTTAAGCCTAGCCTCTCTTCTATGGAGTCTCTATACTTTTCACTGCCTCAGTATACCAGCCATCATAATCAAAGACCCCACCCAGTCTGAGCATTCTTTCTTCTCCCCTTTCCCGTGAAGTAGAACATAAAAAAAAACAAAAACACATATGACCAGGCTAAAGAGCAGCTTCTATCCTACTGGTACAAGACTTTTGAATGATTTCCTGGTACAATAAGATAGAATCTTAACCTTGCAATCTAATTCATTATGGCCTCTTGCCCCTTTTTGTTTACCTAAACTGCACTTTCTCTGTAGCTGTTGTACTTTATTCTGCATTCTATTATTGGTTTTTGTCTCAAAGCACTGTGTAACGATCTGATCTGCATGGACAGGATGCAAGACCTGCTTCTCACTGTACTTCAGAATGTGTTACAATAATAAACCAATACTACCAGTTTCAATGTGGGTAAATTATCTCTTATGCTGCTGCTTCAGCCTAACTGCCAACAGAGCCTTTTTTAAGTTAATTATATTTATCAGCACATTGAGATTGTGAAATTACAGGCAAAGCCAACATAGAAAGAAAGATAAAATTTCCTTCCATGTCATTGTAACATTCAATCAGAATCAACTTTTCAGCAAGCTTATTGGGATTTTATCAAATGGGAGAAGAGGAATAAAGTGCAGAGGCTATGGATTGATATTCCTGTCACAGTATGTGGACAGGCCGACTGAAGGAATGCCATACTAGATCTAGTACTAGGTAATCAACCGGGTCAGGTCACAGATCTCTCAGTGGGTGAGCATCTGGGGGACAGTGACCACCACTCCCTGGCCTTTATAATTATCATGGAAAAGGATAGAATCAAAGAGGACAGGAAAATTTTTAATTGGGGAAAGGCAAATTATGAGGCTATAAGGCTAGAACTTGCAGGTGTGAATTGGGATGATGTTTTTGCAGGGAAATGTACTATGGACATGTGGTCGATGTTTAGAGATCTCTTGCGGGATGTAAGGGATAAATTTGTCCCGGTGAGGAAGATAAAGGATAGTAGGGTGAAGGAACCATGGGTGACAAGTGAGGTGGAAAATCTAGTCAGGAGGAAGAAGGCAGCATACATGAGGTTTAGGAAGCAAGGATCAGCTGGGTCTATTGAGGAATATAGGGAAGCAAGAAAGGAGCTTAAGAAGGGTCTGAGAAGAGCAAGAAGGAGGCATGAGAAGGCCTTGGTGAGTAGGGTAAAGGAAAACCCCAAGGCATTCTTCAATTATGTGAAGAAAAAAAGGATGACAGGAGTGAAGGTAGGACTGATTAGAGATAAAGGTGGGAAGATGTGCCTGGAGGCTGTGGAAGTGAGCGAGGTCCTCAATGAATACTTCTCTTCGATATTCACCAATGAGAGGGAACTTGATGATGGTGAGGACAATATGAATGAGATTGATGTTCTGGAGCATGCTGATATTAAGGAACAGGAGGTGTTGGAGTTGTTAAAATACATTAGGACAGATAAGTCCCTGGGGCCTGACGGAATATTCCCCAGGCTGCTCCACGAGGCGAGAGAAGAGATTGCTGAGCCTCTGGCTAGGATCTTTATGTCCTCATTGTCCACGGGAATGGTACCGGAGGATTGGAGGGAGGCAAATGTTGTTTCCTTGTTCAAAAAAGGTAGTAGGGATAGTCCGGGTAATTATAGACCAGTGAGCCTTCCGTCTGTGGTGGGAAAGCTGTTGGAAAAGATTCTTAGAGATAGGATCTATAGGCATTTAGAGAATCATGGTCTGATCAGGGACAGTCAGCATGGCTTTGTGAAGGGCAGATCGTGCCTAACAAGCCTGATAGAGTTCTTTAAGGAGGTGACCAGGCATATAGATGAGGGTAGTGCAGTGGATGTGATCTATATGGATTTTAGTAAGGCATTTGACAAGGTTCCACAGGGTAGGCTTATTCAGAAAGTTAGAAGGCATGGGATCCAGGGAAGTTTGGCCAGGTGGATTCAGAATTGGCTTGCCTGCAGAAGGCAGAGGGTGATGGTGGAGGAAGTACATTCAGATTGGAGGATTGTGACTAATAGTGTCCCACAAGGATCTGTTCTGGGACCTCTACTTTTCGTGATTTTTATTAACGACCTGGATGTGGGGGTAGAAGGATGGGTTGGCAAGTTTGCAGACGACGCAAAGGTTGGTGGTGTTGTAGATAGTGTAGAGGATTGTCAAAGATTGCAGAGAGACATTGATAGGATGCAGAAGTGGGCTGAGAAGTGGCAGATGGAGTTCAACCCAGAGAAGTGTGAGGTCGTACACTTTGGAAGGACAAACTCCAAAGCAGAGTACAAAGTAAATGGCAGGATACTTGGTAGTGTGGAGGAGCAGAGGGATCTCGGGGTACATGTCCACAGATCCCTGAAAATTGCCTCACAGGTGGATAGGGTAGTTAAGAAAGCTTATGGGGTGTTAGCTTTCATAAGTCGAGGGATAGAGTTTGAGAGTCGCAATATACTGATGCAGCTCTATAAAACTCTGGTTAGGCCACACTTGGAGTATTGTTTCCAGTTCTGGTCACCTCACTATAGGAAGGATGTGGAAGCATTGGAAAGGGTACAGAGGAGATTTACCAGGATACTGCCTGGTTTAGAAAGTATGCATTATGATCAGAGATTAAGGGAGCTAGGGCTTTACTCTTTGGAGAGAAGGAGGATGAGAGGAGACATGATAGAGGTGTACAAGATAATAAGAGGAATAGATAGAGTGGATAGCCAGCGCCTCTTCCCCAGGGCACCACTGCTCAATACAAGAGGACATGGCTTTAAGGTAAGGGGTGGGAAGTTCAAGGGGGATATTAGAGGAAAATTTTTTACTCAGAGAGTGGTTGGTGCGTGGAATGCACTGCCTGAGTCAGTGGTGGAGGCAGATACACTAGTGAAGTTTAAGAGACTACTAGACAGGTAGATAGAGGAATCTAAGGTGGGGGCTTATATGGGAGGCAGGGTTTGAGGGTCGGCACAACATTGTGGGCCAAAGGGCCTGTACTGTGCTGTACTATTCTATGTTCTATGTTCTATATGAATGATAAGCGAAGTGGAAAGGATCCAATATAGCATGAAGATGGGATTTAATGCAAACCATAGCCCGCCACTCAAAGCTGTTAAAGTCATTGTCACTGGACAATAGTCCATGAGGTAGGTTGCTGCTACCCCTTGGGCACTGAGATGATGGTGGCCGCCCTGAAGCCTGCGGCAACAGTGAACTGTTCCAGAGAGATGCTGAGGATATCTGTAAGAACCTCTATTAACTAGGCTACGTAGTCCTTCAGCACCCAACCAGGTATCAGGCTCCACAGCTTTACGTGGGTCATATTAGCTGCAGCTAAAGAGTGACTGCTCCCCAAGGGGAAGAAGTACATTTCTTGCCGGCACATTGTTATGTGCATCATACCGACTATAAAAGACACTCAGTCTATCAGGAAGAGAGTCATCAGTGTTGTTGTAGTCCATTCTGGTCTGAATGCCCTGCCATATGTCTCTGGTGTCACAGAAAAGGCTGTAAATTCTCTGTGAATAATCACGTTATGTTTTCCTGATGGCACAGAAAGTTGAGCCCTTGCAGACTTGAGAGTCTTTCAATATAAAGGCAGCATCCCGATCTCTCAGCCGTTCCCCGACCTCTGCTGTCAACCATGTCTTCTGATTTGCCCTCACAGAGATATGTTTAATAATGGTGATGTCTTTGATGCTCTTCTCTATATAAATGGATCTGATTAGCAATGATCTGCTGACCAAAGGGAATCAGAATCAAGACATCTGTCATTTATTATTCTATTGATCCAGATATAGATGTTGCCGGTGTTAAAGATTATCAACTTCAGTATTGGGGGGGAGGCATTATTAGAAAATTGCACTGATTGCGGAAGAAATAATGTCATTGTGCACGAAGGCGCATTAAATCCTGAATAGGCACACAAACATCTACCTTAGAGAGGATATATATTGAACGGTTAAGAGACCTGAGCATTTCATTTCATAAATAGGTTTATTGTTGTCAGAGGTACCAAGGTACAGTGAAAAACTTTGTTTTGCATGCCATCCATATCAATCATTTATCACATCAGTACATTGAAGTAGTAAAAGGGAAAAGCAAAACAAAGAGCAGAATATAGTGTTACAGTGACAAGCAGAGTAAGTAGACAATAAGGTGCGAAGCCATGACAAGGTAGGTTGTGATATCAAGAGCCTACTTTATTGTACAAGATGTCCATTAAATAGTCTTACAACAGTGAAATGGAAGGTATCCTCGAGCATGGTGGTGTAGTCTTTGTATCTTCTGCCAATGGGAGAAGAGAAAAGGGAGAATGTACAGGTTGTTTGGTGGGGCCTTTGATTTAGTTGGCTGCTTTACAGAGGCAGCGAGAATCATAAAAAAGGATCTATGGATAGGAGGCTGTTTTTTATGAAGTCTGGGCAGTGCCCACAACTGTCTACAGTTTCTTGTAGTCTCAGGCAGGGCAGTTACCTTACCAAGCCATGATGCACCTGGATAGGATGCTTTCTAATTCAAGTTCAAGTTTAATTATCATTAAACCATACATAAATGCCCATGAATACAGCCAAACAAAACAATGTTACTCCAGAGTCAGGGTGTAAAGCGCAGTACCAACAGTCACACACAGACAGCAAACACATATAAGATATCAGTAAAATACAGTCAGACAAAAAAATATAGTCCAAGACCCTGAGCCCATGAATGTTGCAGAATTCTGCAGTCAACCACAATACAGCTTGTCTTCGGCCGAGCTGAGGGGAGGGCAACGCCGACTCCAGCTTGGACGCCACACCACACCATCTCTGGCACTCCAGTCGAGCGCAACGACTCCAACGCCTCTCTTCTTGGCGGCTGTAAACAGTCGATACCATGGCTTAGGGCCTAGTCTTTGCTAATACTGGCAATAGCACGATCTGCCCCAAGTCCAGCTCCTGCAGTTTTCCCACCAACAAGGAACTCGCTAATGGGGTAGATCTGCACTAATTTAAGTTCTTAATGTCCAGCAGGATCTTGTAATCGTAAAAAAAAATTATAAAGGACAATAACACCTTTGCTTGACCCCATAGAAGCCGATGCAATGGAACGTGCCGCCATCTTACCATCACGGTGCTTCTATAAAAACTGGTGAATGTCAATGGAGATAAACCAAAGATCCTTAGCATCTTGAGGAAGTAAACTAGTCATCTCTGGATTGCTGCCTGGGCCATGCACCAGTGAGGGTAAGAATACGATGATTTGGAAAATGAATGTATGGCTGAGGGAGATGAGAACCAGAATGATCGGGTGAAGACGGAGCAGTTGGAATACAAGTAGATGTGGTGTACAGCGAGACTGCAAGGAAGAACAGGCAGATGATGAGGCAAAATTGCAATCAATGGGATGAGTTGAAGCGTAACATGGGGCAAAAATCGAAAAAGGTGATGAATAGAGGACCTTATATATGAATGGATGCAGTCTATGGAATAAGCTAGATGATCTTGTAGTGCAAACAACAAGAATCTGCAGATGCTGGATATTCAAGCAACACACATCAAAGTCTCGGCCTGAAACGTCGACTGCACCTCTTCCTACAGATGCTGCCTGGCCTGCTGCGTTCACCAGCAACTTTGATGTGTGTTGCTTGATCTTGTAGTGCAGTTAGACAGTGGAAGGTATGGCGTTGCGAGCATCAGCGAGTCATGGCTGAAAGAAGTTCACAGATGGGAGCTTAACATTCAAGGATGCATATTGTATCGGAAGGACAGACAGGTAGGCAGAGGGGCTGGAGTGGCTTTGTTGGTTAAAGAATTAAATCAATCCTTAGAAAGAGGTGATACGGGATCAGAAGATGCAGAATCCTTGTGGGTAGGGTTAAGAAATTGCAAGTGTAAAAAGACCTTGATGGGAGTTATATCAGGCCTCTGAACAGTAGCCAGGAGGTGGAATACAGATTAGATTGGGAAAATCAGATTGGTGTCGGATCCCAAGAGAGGGAACTTGCCATCAGGTTGGAGGCTACCTAGACGGAATATAAGGTGTTGTTCTTCCAACCTGAGTGTGGCTTCATCTTGGCAGTAGGGGAGGCCATGGATGGACATATCAGAATGGGAATGGGATGTGGAATTAAAATGTGTGGCCACTGGGAGATCCTGCTTTCTCTGGCGGACAGAGCGACACTCAGGTTGGAGGAACAACACCTTATATTCCGTCTGGGTATACTCCAACCTGATGGCATGAACATTGACTTCTCTAACTTCCGTCAATGCCCCTCCTCCCCTTCTTATCCCATCCCTTATTTGTTTGTTTGTTTGTTTATTTAGTACTTATTTATCTCCCCCTTTCTTTTTCTCTCTTTTTCTCCCTCTGTCCCTCTCACTATATCTTCCTCTGGTGCTCCCCTCCCCCTTTCTTTCCCCCTAGGCCTCCCGTCCCATGATCTTCTCCCTTCTCCAGCCTTATATCCCTTTTGCCGATGAACTTTCCAGCTCCTAGCTCCATCCCTCCCCCTCCTGTCTTCTCCTATCATTTCGGATCTCCCCCTCCCCCTCCCACTTTCAAATCTCTTACTAGCTCTTTGTTTGACTCAGGTTTAGCCCGCTACAGTGGTATCATCTACAAGCACATAGATGAAGTTAGTGCAGAATCTGGCCACACAGAGATGAGTGCACAGGGAACAAAAAAGGGAGCTGAGGTGACGACCTCATGGAGTAGCAGTGCTGATGGTGATCGTGGCAGAGGTGTTGCTGCTTATCCTTACTGACTGCAATTGGTTGGTCAGAAAGTAAAGGACCCACTTGCAAAGGGAGGTGTTCAGTCACAATCCTTGGCATTTGGGGATGAGTTTGCTTGGAATTATGGTACTAAAAGCAGAGTGTAGTCAATAAATAACAGGTCAACGACAGATGCCATCTCTCTGGCCCTACATTCCTCCTTAGAACACCTGGAGAATAAAGACGCATACGTAAGCCTCCTTTTCATTGACTACAGCTCTGCCTTTAACACCATCATTCCAAGTAAACTGATTCCTAAGCTCCGAAACCTGGGCCTTAGCACTCAGATCTGCAGTTGGATCTTCAACTTCCTCACAGACAGGACCCAGGCTGTAAAAATAGGGGACAAGCTCTCCTCTACAATCACTCTGAGCACCGGTGCCCCACAAGGCTGTGTACTCAGCCACCTGCTGTACTCACTGTACACCTATGATTGTGTAGCCAAGTTTCCATCAAACTCAATATATAAGTTTGCTGATGACACAACAATTGTAGGCCGTATCTCGGGTAATGATGAGTTTGAGTACAGAGAGGAAATTAAGAACCTGGTGGCATGGTGCGAAGACAATAACCTATCCCTCAACATCAGCAAGATGAAGGAATTGGTTGTTGACTTCAGAAAGAGTAGCAGACTGCATGACCCAATTTACATCAGTGGTGCGCAAGTGGAACAGATCAAAAGCTTTAAGTTCCTCGGGATCAGTATCACAAATGACCTGACTTGGTCCAACCAAGCAGAGTCCACTGCCAAGAAGGCTCACCAGTGCCTTTACTTCCTGAGAAAGCCAAAGAAATTTGGCCTGTTCTCTAAAACCCTCACTAATTTTTATAGATGCACCGTAGAAAGCATTCTTCTAAGGTGCATCGCAACCTGGTATGGAAGTTGTCCTGTCCAAGACCAGAAGAAGCTGCAGAAGATTGTGAACATAGCCCAGCACATCACACAAACCAAACTTTCGTCCTTGGACTCACTTTACACCGCACGCTGTCGGAGCAGTGCTGCCAGGATAATCAAGGACACGACCCACCCAGCCGACACACTTTTTGTCCCTCTTCCCTCCGGGAGAAGGCTCAGGAGCTTGAAGACTCATACGGCCAGATTTGGGAACAGCTTCTTTCCAACTGTGATAAGACCGCTGAACGGATCCTGATCTGGATCTGGGCCGTACCCTCCAAATATCCGGACCTGCCTCCCAGTTTCTTTTTTTGCACTACCTTACTTTCCATTTTCTATTTTCTACTTATGATCTATAATTTAAATTTTTAATATTTACTATCGATTTGTAATTGAGGGAGCACGAAGCGCAGAATCAAATATCGCTATAATGATTGTATGCTCTAGTATCAATTGTTTGGCGACAATAAAGTAGGGTAAAGTAAATAATATTGCGACACAGGTATTTTTGTTATCCAGATGCTGCAGCGATGAGTGCAGTGCCAGGGAGATGGTAACTGCAGGGAGAGGTTATCTGCCGCATCATAGATCTCTGAAGTTCATGACTGATACTCTGAAATTTTTGCTCCAGTGAACTGGATGCAGTACAATCATGCATTATTAATAATTCTGCTATTTTGTTGAACAAAGTCATGGTTAGATTTGAATCAAATATTGTATCCAGTTTTATTCTCCTTAAGCAATGAATTACATTGAGCCAATTGGAAAGGGTGTAGAGAAAAAGCACAACATAACTTCATATTCATATTATATATACATCTACATCAACATCAACGACTGCATTGCTGCTGCTTCCTACACCCATGCAGAGCTCATCGACTTCATTAGCTTTGCCTCCAACATCCAACTAGCCCTCAAATTTACCTTGTCCATTTCTGACACCTCCCTCCCCTTCCTCAATCTCTCTGTCTCCATCTCTCGATACAGTTTATCTACTGATGTCTATTATAAACCCACTGACTCTCACAGCTACCTGGACTATACCTTTTTCCACCCTATTACTTGTAAGAAATGCCATCCCCTTCACTCAATTCCTCCATTTCTGTCGCATCTGCTCTAAGGATGAGGCTTTTCATTCCAGAACGAAGGAGATGTCCTCCCTCTTCAAACAAAGGGTGTTCCCTTCCTCCACTATCAATGCTGCCCTCAACCACATCTCTTCCATTTCGCGCACATCTGCCTTCACCCCATCCTCCCACCACCCCACCAGGGATAGGGTTCCTCTTGTCCTCACCAACCACCCTACCAGCATCTGTGCCCAGCACATAATTCTCTGTAACTTCCACCATCTCCAGTGGGATCCCACCACCAAGCACATCTTTCCCACTTTCTGTTTTCCACAAGGATCGCTCCCTACGTGACGCCCTTGTCCATCCCCACTGATCTTCCTCCTGGCACTTATCCATGCAAGTGGAGCAAGTGCTACACCTGCCCCTACACCTTCTCCCTCACAACCATTCAGAGCTGCAAGCAACCCTTCCAGGTGAGGTGACACTTTCCCTGTGAGTCAGTTGGGGTGTTCTATGGTATCCGGTGCTCCTGGTGTGGCCTCATGTATATTGGTGAGACCCAATGTAGATTGGGAGAGAGACAGCTTCGCTGAGCACCTACGCTCCATCCGCCAGAAAAAGCAGGGTCTCCCCGTGGCCGCCCATTTTAATTCCACTTCCCATTCCCCTTCTGACATGTTAGTCCATAGCCTCCTCTACTGTCAAGATGAGGCCGCACTCATGTTGGAGGAGCAACACCTTATGTTCTGGCTGGGTAGCTTCCAACCTGATGGCATGAACATCAATTTCTCAAACTTCTGATAATGCCCTCACTCCTCTCTTTCACCATTCCCTTTTCCCTCTCTCACTTTATCTCCTTGCTTGCCCATCATCTCCCTCAGGTGCTCCTCCCCCTTTTCTTTCTTCTATGGCCTTCCGTCCTCTCCTAACAGATTTCCCCTTCTCCCGCCCTGTACCTCTTTTACCGATCAACTTCCCAGCTCTTTACTTCACTCTCCCCCACCCCAGTTTCACCTATCAACATGTGTTTCTTCCTCCCCTCCACCCACCTTCTAACCTGCTCATCTTTTTTTTTGCCAGTCCTAATGAAGGCTTGGACTGAACCATTGACTATACTGTTTTCTATAGATGCAGCCCAGCCTGCTCAGCTCCTCCAGCATTTTGTGTGTGTTGCTTGAATTTCCAGCATCTGCAGATTTTCTCTTGTTTATTTATATTATCATTGTTATTCTGACATATTTGCATAGATGGATTTCTGAACTTCAGAGAAACATAGATTTGCAGTTGATTTGGACTGAGTTCTACAAAATGCCAAAGAGATTAGATCATGTTTCTTTGACAATTCCTTCTATAACTTCATCTGGACTCTTGTGATCTCTGAATTTACTCATTCCAGCACTGGCAGCTGCGCCTTCTACTGATAAGGCTGTGAACTCTGGTATTGTTGCTCAAAACTTCTTTGCCAGCAATCTTAAAGCCTACCTCTTTGACTAAGTATTTGACCAGCTGTGTGGTGAAAAAGGCACCAGACGGTTGAGGAAGTTTGGTATGGGCCCCCAAATCCTAAGAACTTTCTACAAGGGCACATTTGAGAACGTCCTGACTGGTTGCATCACTGTCTGGTATGGGAATTGTATCTCCCTTAATTGCAGGACTCTGCAGAGAGTGGTGTGGACAGCCCAGCACATCTGTAGTTGTGAACTTCCCATGATTCAGGACATTTACAAGGACAGGTGCAGCATCTGTCATTGTGGACCCGAGTCACCCCAACCACAATCTATTCCAGCTGCTTCCATCTGGGAAATGGTACCGCAGCATAAAAGCCAGGATCAACAGGCTCCGGGACAGCTTCTTCCACCAGGCCATCAGACTGATGAACTCACACTGATTTGAGTGTACTTTATATTACATTGCCTGTTCTATTTATTATAAATTATTATGATTGCACATTGCACATTTAGATGGAGACATAAAAGTAAAGATTTTTACTCCTTGTGTATGTGAAGGATGTAAGAAATAAAGTCAATTCAATTCATCTGGTATAATCCCTATTTTTGGGGCTCTGTGGCCGTTTTTATTGCATCATTTTGTTCCAAATAAATGCTTCAGAAGATTTTCACTAAAACTAATGGAACAGTCATGCGTCAGGTTGTGTGTTTGCCAGACAGCTGCAGTGATCTGGAGACTATCCTGACCTCAGGTGCTGTGCGTGTGATTTTCCATGTTCTCCCCGTGGCCATGTTGGTTTCCCCTAGATGCTCTGCTATTCTTCCACATCCCAAAGTAGATTAATTGATTAAATTACACCTAGTGTAGTTGGGTATAAGGAAAATCAAAGAAGATTTGATGGGCATGCAGGAGAAAATACATGTAATAGTTGGGTTGATAGCTTTGCTCTGACAACACAGTCATAGACTCAGCATTGTCTTCTATGGTGTGAGGAGATTTGCTGTATAAATGGTGGTGGTTGTCATTCTTATTGCTGTTTCAGCTATATGGTAAGGAAGGACCAGAGGTCACATGCACTGAAGGAATCAGATTAAATGAAAATAATTTATTTTCTGAGAGTGTAATGGGCTGTGTTGAGTGTACTGAATTACTTCAAGTTACTCTGGAAATCTATTTCTATTTGAAGCCACGATAATGTACCTGGTTATTGCTCAGGTCTAAGGTGGTTTCCTGTTTATATTTTGTTTCCCAGTAGAGAGAAACTTTAAAAATCTTCCTCCAGCCCCGATCAATTGGCTTAAATGTTTATCTTTTTTCCCTTTGCCAAGTAATTTCATGACTTCAGGTAGGACGCAGAGTTGCCATGTTATGTTACATAATACAGCAAATCTTTTCCTTTCTATCATTTTCCATATGCAAGTGCAACATTTTACTGTTCTGTGGCAGAATTATGAAGAAATTTGGAGGTTCTTTTCTCAATTAGATATTGTATATTCGATTTCCTCATGAGAGAAATAAATGTACCGCCACCCAATGGCAAGATCGAGATACTACATTTTCACTGTCATTTAGGTGGTTGTTTTTCATGAAAGTGTTTAAAAGGAAAGCTTATTACATTCAATCATGTTTGGTTTCTCCCCATATATAAATTCAAAATAGATTAAATTCTAATTGCTATTGGGTTCTACCTGATTGTTATTATTTTTTAAACAAGTCATTTAGATAACGTAACCATATTTGACAGCGTAGCATTGGGATAAGGAAAAGTGAAGATAAAGCAGAGGAAGTTCAGTGGAAAATAAATGAAAAGGAGAAGAGAAAATAGCACTCAAAAACAGGAATAGTAATAAAAGTAATGATTTGAATTTAAGAAAAAAACATTTTTGTCTGTTAAAGTTAATTTCAAACCATAAAGGTCACCTTTAATATTAACTTCATATTAATATTAGTAAAAGCTTTTATTTTGGTGTGGGTTCTTTAACAAATTGGCACTAGAAGTAAATATTGGACTAGTGAATTTTTTTGTCATGCTAATTGGGATAACAACAGGATACAGTGAGAATTACTGTGTCAAGAAGAGCTGCTTCAATAGATTTGAACCTGGTGATTACTAAATAGTCAAAAATCAGAAATTTCTTTTACTGAAGCCCCCTTAATAATTGTTGGCATGAGTGCTTGCTGTAGGTTTGCTTTGGGGCTTCTGCTTTATTTGCAAGACTTGTAGGGAAACCAATGGCACTAAAATGACACATGCCAATGGAAAACGTAGCATCAGTTTTAATAGGGAAGTTGACAATTTTCTGTAGACATATGCAGAATCTAACCATCTTGCAAATGATAGCATTTCCTCTGCAGACAAATTTAAACATGCGGTGTTGAAGAGGGAAGTGCAGAGGAAGGATAAGACTGTCAGGAACTTCCCTTTTGGTGTCATGCAAAGGTTTAACACCAGTCCCAACTGATAGCATTCCTTTATGCAAAGAGTGGCAAGAAGTTGTAGAACTCTCCCTGTGTTGAAAATGTAAATAAAGAATTTATCCAGGCCAACCAAATTCCAAATTATTAACTGAATCTAAATTCCACAGCTGTTATGACACCATTTGAACTCAACTTACTGAAGTACAATTCCAGTAATTTAACCATTGTGCTACTGCTGTACTATAGTCAGTTGGAGAAGTTGGAGCAGTTATTGTTCGAAGAGATTTGAACTTAATAAAACAAATGGCTTAAGAACAGAAGATAAAAGTAGTACATTTCTCTGCTCCTATATCTTATAGTCTTATAAGGGTTGATAGATTCTTGATTGGTCAGGGCATGAAGGTACAAAGGGGGAAGGCAGGAGATTAGGGCTGAGAGGAAAAATGGATCAGCCATGATGAAATGGTGGAGCAGATTCAATGGACCAAGTGGCTTAATTCTGCTCCCATATCTTATGATCTTATGGTTTTAAGCATATAAAAGACAACAAACAAAACGAACAACCTTGTTTAAATCAACACACATACAAATTGTTAGTCCTGACGAAGGGTCTCGGCCCAAAACATCGACTGTACCTCTTCCTACAGATGCTGCCTGGCCTGCTGCATTCACCAGCAATTTTTATGTGTGTTGCTTGAAATTCCAGCATCTGCAGATTTCCTCGTGTTAACCTTGTTTAAATGACCATTATATCGAGGTCTGGTGTTGAAAAGTCAGTATGATCAAAGCTTAAGAATTAAAAATAATCTTGTGCTATTTAGACTGTGTTAAGCATTTAAAGTTGTGGGATAGAAATTAAGAAACCTACATTCAGATCAATGGGATAAAAAGTAATAACAAATTCATTGTTTTGAAACTTACAATTGATAATTTATTGAATAGGATAGATACAAAATAAATCGAGAAAAAAAGAGCTCAGATTTGTTCTCTATCTTTATCTTAAAAGGCTTACAAGATCCTTCAAGACAGCAGTTATAAGGCACCTGCGTTTATTGTCAGGTCTCCTCAGGCACTGTGATTTTGCTTGACTTGACAAATGCTCTGGTAAGCTTGAGTTGAGTTCCAAATGTTCAATACTGTTGTTCATAATCAGCAGATTAACATACTGAAACTGGCAACCACCTTTCCTTATATGAGATTCCACGTTGCAGCTTCACTTGTTTGTGTAAAATCTGGAAGTCGACATGCTTGTGTCAGGTTTCTGACATGCCATCAGTTTTGATAGTTTAACTCCTTCCCTACCACACCCTTTCCAAAATACACAGTTATATTCTTCTCTGCATGTGTGCAGTCCCCAAAGGAGGACACACAAGCTACAATCAGGAAGAAAGAAGCAATTTAATTATTTGGCAGTCTCTGGCTGCCACTTGAAGGAGATACAGAAAAAATAAGTGGAAACAATTGCTGGAAATTGGACAAACCAAACCCACTGTGAAATTCTGAACCTTCTTGAAATTTTAACATTGTGGCTTCAAGTTATGAGGAATCTCAAGTATAAAATGTAAAGTTCTGAAAATCTGAGAAGGTACCTGGCCAAAATCTGCTTCAGATACTCAAGATGTTAGGGAGACCTCTCTTGGAGTTCTGTGTGCAGATCAGGTCATCATGCCAGTGGTAGGATGTGATTAGATTATATTAAGCTTCCAACAATACACTTGGTTTGGACCCAGGGTTTTTATCCACCTTTATGCACTTCAAGGCCACTAGCATCTTCTTGCATCATGGCAATGTGTTCCAGGTCATCGTTCTCTTCCCTGAACTCACAAGCTTCCATGACCTTCTTTACAACAAACAGACATGAGAAGTATTCATATTGGACCTTGCCCATCTCCTGTGGCTCCACACAGCCATGGGAGTTAGCCCTTTCATTGAGCTAACAAGTTCTCATAAAGACATTTGAGAAACTTCTCCCTTTCTTCACTCTTTACTCTTAACATCGACGTTATCAGACTCAGGTATATTGTCACTGATGTATACTGTATGTCATGAAATTAATTGTTTTGCAGCAACAATACAGTGCATTTACATAAAGTTAATATGAATGTCAAAATAAGTAGTGCAAACAAGAAGTAACAGTGAGGATCAACATTAAAATTCTACAAGGCATCCTGCAGTTGCTGAATAGTTCTATAATTTTCCTGCACATCCACTCTTCTATCTTCCCCCTTACTCTTTTCTTGCCAGTAATAGACAGCTTCCTCCTTGCTTCTTACCACCAACTAATTGGATTCAGCCTTTGACCTCACAAGAACATCCTTTCTCTTCAGCACCATAATAATTAATGGACTGCCACTCCAGCTCTAATTCCTTGCCAGTCCTTCCTGAAGAACTGATATGCAAGTATATTCATTGTGTAATCCTATATTTTTGTGCTATTTCATACTATCAAGTGGTTATTTCGTAATCAGAATTAGCTTCATTACCACTGCTTTCTATGACGTGAAATTTGTTGTTTTGCAGTAGCAGTATGGTGCAAATAAATAAAATTACTATAAATTACAAAATATATAAATCATGCAAACAGAAAGTAATAATGAGGTAGTGTTCATATTCTGATCCGTGTACTTTATCAAACATGTGTTATGTATTTAACAAATGCATTCTAAGCCTGGCTTTGCCTTCTTCATCAACTTCAAAATGTTCTGCACCCATGCTGTGATACCCTTTATTGTTCTACTGGGGAGGCAACAGAGCACATGAGGCAAAGCTTTTCTCGTTTCTGTGTTGGATGCATGCTACCAAATACTGGACTACATTCCTCAAGGTCAAGCCCACCAGTCTGTAAGGCCAATTTTGGTTTGAGAAAGGCACTTGGAAGGAAGATTATTGCATGTTCTCTTCTTTCCCATTTGGATGACCATTCATTTAATGTCCTGAACGCTATGGTGAGGTGACTACTTCCAGAAAAGTAGATTCCAAGAAACTTGGCTTCCCTATTGCTCCACAGTAACTTCAGCTGTCCTTCAAGCTCAAAAATTCTGCATTTGAAATTAAACAACTGGAGACATTTTTTAAGCACCTCATCCCCAGATCATATTAAGAATCATGAAGTTCCTGGAAATTTCAAGAAGTAGGTCTCAACTTCATGTATAATAATAACAAAAATCATTAATTTGAAATATCGTTATTGTCATTGCATAGTACAATTTGTCATGCACCAATACAGCGAAAATGAGATTGTAACTCTCGTACTCAATGCTATAAAACAACAAATAAAATAAATAAACAATAAATAAAATCAAGTAACCAGCCAGTACAAGCAATGTCCAGCAGTACAAAAGCACAACTCAGATGCATGACAGCCATAAAACCAGTATTAAAGTAGCAATATAACAAATTTATGGATGTTGCTTGGTCGATTGGTTCAGAGCAATTATAGCTCTGGGAAAAAAGCTATTTTTCAGTCTTGAAGTGTGAGCATAGAAAATCTTTTAACGTCTGCCAGATGGAAGAAGTCAAACAGATGATTGCATTGGTGTGTATTGCCACTCCCTTTTTGTCTGCTTTTTATCAAGTGATTGTATTAATTATTATTTTGGAAGGTTATTTAACTGAAAGGAATGGCAGATTACCTAAAAGTTCAATGGATAAAATATAAGCTTCCCAGTTTAAGTTAGGGACCTCACTTTCCCTCCTACACCAAGTTCCAATACCGTCTGAATTCAATTTGGAATCTTCATTCTCTGATTTCATATTTTCTATGCCAGCATAGCCCTTATGCATATACATTATTTTAGCCTCATTCATAGCACCTAAGTATTGATTCAGCCCTTTATGGCAGTAATTGCTATTTATAGCAAAAGCTTGGTTATCCAGAACATAGACTTGACGGCTACCAGTTTGTGGCATATAATAGTTAGACAGGGAGTCAGCCTGACTAGCCTGACAATGCAGTCCCTCCTTCAGCCCAGTTTCTCCTTTGACATTAGCCCAATGTTAACCCGGGTGTTCCCTCAGAACAGCCCCAGGTACTGCCCCAGTCTTGCCCCTGACATTTCCTCAGCTGAGCTGCTCCCTTTCAAAATGCTGGTTACTGAAGTGTATTTGATTCTACAGTACGTGATAATCTTTTACTGAATTCAGTTTTGAGTTCTAGTTTTGCACTTAATTTAGTACCATTGGCAGGCATTTTGTTTAGTATTAAGAAAAACAAAGAGAAATTACAAGTTTGAAGTTAATACAAAATCAAATTAAATTAAATGCATGGAGTTTCAGAAACAGATTACTTAGTACTCACCAACACACACACTGAGCGACTTGCCAAGATTTATATATTCAATTGTAGTTCGTGATCTGTATTTCCTCACGTAATATCTTATAAGCATAAAGACATCGTACAATGTTTCAGAGGATAGCTTGATAGTTTGCTGTTTCATGGAAACTGCAACATCAGCTTCCGCACGTACATTCACACCACCCAAATTTACCTCTTGACCTTAGCTTTTAACCATTCCACAAGTTCCGTCCTTAACCATCAACTTGAGGCCAGACCAGATTGCTTCCACTCTTCATATTGTATGATATTATCCTCCAACCACAAATGCACAACGCTTCCAAAATATTGCTCAACTCATTCATTACTGAAATTTGCGCCACTTTGCCTAATGAATTAACCAGTGGTCACCACTTCGTGCTTTACTGTCTGTAAATTTAAGATCATCCAAAGTTTAGATGCCCTGCTATAAATTCCTTCATGGTCTCAGGTTTTCCATTTCAATAATACTCCAGTGCTCCTCCTGTACCAGGCTCACCATCATCCCTCATTTTAATCATTCACTCATTGGTGGTCATGCCTTCAAAGCTCTAGAATTCCCTTCTCAATTTTCTTTCCTCTGAGATGCTCCTTAAAACTAGCCTGTTAAGGCTAATTGCTTATCTTAATGTGTTTTGGTGTTGGACTTTGTTTGATAGTGTTCCTATAATTAGTGTTAGCAAGCTTTAATATATTAAAGACAATGTCGTATCTTTGAAAGTAATAACGTTGAAACAAATGAATATATTAACTTTTCCATATATGGTACTTATAAATACCATACATGGTACTTATAAATGTAGGTATAATTATAAATACCATACATGGTACTTATAAATGTAGGTATAAAAGAGTGTAAATGACTAATCTCAAAGCAAATACAAAACAAAAGAAAATCAAGATTTTTCAAAACTAATATGGTGTATCTTGATACAATTCACAAGTTTTAAATCCCCAAATAGTTCACAGTTGTCACTGAGAATTCATTGTAAAGGATACATGTGTTTTGCCTTGCTAATATCTAGATGATCTGAAATTCCAGTGGCTCACATACAGTACTAAATTTGAGTCTCACACTGGTTTCCCATTTATAAGAAACAAAAAAATTGTGTGCCTTTAAAATCAAGTGCTTAAAAAGATTTAGCCCAAATTCTTCTCTCTTGCACTAAAATACACATTTTAATATAGGTAAGGATTCTTTGGACATTTTCAACTTGTACTGCCATCTTCAGAGATTATACACTACAACCTCTCTTTATTCCTGTCTTGATACTGTACTGTTTAGTTAATATTAACTAATATTGCTTCTTATTCTTACCAAAATACACTAACTTTGTTCAGAAATATTATGATGTACTGCTCTATGAAACTGATTATTAAATTCCATATACACACTCACCCCCTCTATTTCATTACCAAAGAATCCCAAGTTTTGTTATTTTTGTTTTATATAGTGATTTTTGATCATCTCATCAAGAAAATTAATTGGAACCAGCTATTATGAGTTGATGGGTTGATAAATGATCAGGAAAAAAGTTGCCACAGGGTACCATTATAATTTTCTCCTCAAATTCCACTCAGTGATGGATTGAACAGTTTTGTTTTATTCTGCAGCAGAATGAATTAATTTATTTCAGAAAACATCTGGATGTATGCACTATGAAGTATCTCAAATTTTCTTATTTTCCAGTACTTGGAACTATTAATAATAAAGTTTATTTAAAAAACTGTCAACTTGCAGAGGTCATTAAGCTCAGTATTTCACCATGGATGTAAATTTTTATCACCCCTTGTTCAATCCCTTCCGACCTATGTTCGTGACACTTCTCACGCTCTTAAACTTTTCGATGATTTTAAGTTCCCTGGCCCCCACCGCTTTATTTTCACCATGGATGTAAATTGAACATCGACTTCTCTAAGTTCCGCTAAGGCCCCACCTCCCCCTCGTACCCCATCTGTTACTTATTTTTATACACACATTCTTTCTCTCGCTCTCCTTTTTCTCCCTCTGTCCCTCTGAATATACCTCTTGCCCATCCTCTGGGTCCCCCCCCCCTTGTCTTTCTTCCCGGAGCTCCTGTCCCATGATCCTCTCGTATCCCCTTTTGCCTATCACCTGTCCAGCTCTTGGCTCTATCCCTCCCCCTCCTGTCTTCTCCTATCATTTTGGATCTCCCCCTCCCCCTCCAACTTTCAAATCCCTTACTCACTCTTCCTTCAGTTAGTCCTGACGAAGGGTCTCGGCCTGAAACGTCGACTGCACCTCTTCCTACAGATGCTGCTTGGCCTGCTGCGTTCATCAGCAACTTTGATGTGTGAAGCTCAGTATTCCTTTTGTTTTGACCTATACAATCATTCATCTGTTTATTTATATATTTAGAGTAATTTTATGTCTTTGTGCCGTACTACTGACACAAAACAAATTTCATATCATCTACGACAATGAAAGACGCTGATAATAAACCCAGTTCTGAATCCGAAGCTATACTTTTTTATAATTCACCTACTTTTCCTTCGCCTGCACATTTATTTTAAATTTACGCTTCCAATAAGTGGAAGCAGAAATAATTTTTGGGCTGAATTATAAGAACAGAAAATAATTACAAGTGGCACAAACTGGATGAAGCTGTACTCTAGGAAATTCTGAGCCAAAATCTAAAATATCGTTCTAATCAGGTTAAGCACTGCAAACTTGATCTTAATGTCCAGAAAAAAGTACATTTGGTATTTGTTATGAATTCCAAACTTAATTATTTTACAAGGTACGCCATAAAACTGTTTTAAGTTTGCGAGCTAGTTTTTATGCGTACCGCATGCATTTTCATTTCTACATGCATGTCTTGAGCTGAGGTTTTCCTGTACAACAATAGTCAGATATTACTGTTACTATTTTTGCAGGAACACTATAGATTTCTGTAATTTTAACATGCTGTCAAAAATGAATTCCATTTAACCCGCGTGATAAAACAATTGTCTATTGCTATAAAGGAACATGGCTGCAATATATTTGAAGACATTTCTCAAAGAAACAAAAACAGCAAGTTGTACAACCTTAAAGCTTGTAGAACTTCAAATTGGAAATCCAGTCTTTGTTTCTGCTGCTGCATGAGATTTAACAGGTTGACAAATATTCAGCTTGAAAACTGTGTTTCACTTCTGAATTTTATGACCTTCTTGGCAAATACATTCTTCAAAAGGAAGTGGATCATCGTCTCATTTGCACTGTAGCCACCACGAGGTGGCTGTTCTCATCACCAGCCAAGCAAGTTCTTGGTGTTTAGCTGGGAGTCCTAGTGAGGATGCCTTCTGCTGAATGATTTTATCAGCTGGCGAAGGTAACCTTCCAACAGAATCCCTTGTCTCCTTTTTCCGCAGAGCTTTGAGAACATTCCTTGTTGACTGCTGCCTGATGGACTTGTTTCTGCAGAAATATTCCTAATGAGGGATAATGGTACAACACATTCCAGCTGAATGGAACTTTCCACAGCAAGAAGGAGTAAGGCATGGCTCACACCCGTGCAGTGTACAGTGAAACTGGGATCACCTTGCATCTTATGTCCAGGTTCTTTCCCGCAATCAATAGGAAGAGCCATTTCCTCAAGCCTAGCTTCTGTTTCATCTTAACTATTCACTCCAGCCAGTTCTTGTTGTGTGCTTTGTCTCGGGACCATACACCCAGCACCTTCATGAAAATTCAGCGAAGAGGTAAAAGGATTGGTTGTACCCATTCTCTACGAACACATCCTGACTTTTGGCCTTGGAGGCCAGTTCAGACTGATTGCACATATTCATCAATCTCTCAACTGATATGATTCTGGGCAGAAGATAATGACATCATCAATGTAGAAGACTGATTTCCCCTGAGTGCCTCTTATGCTGTCTATGTATACTTCCTGATGGATTTAGCAAAGGTTCAATTCAACACAACACTCAAAAGAAGAGGAGAGAGGATAGTCTTGACAACAAATTTGATAGGGAAGATTTCGATTTCTCACCATTAATTTGGACCATACTACTGAGGACTCTACAGAAGTATCATAGTCAACTTTAAACATCATCCAAAAGTCGATTTTAGAATCATACCCCTCCTGTACATGTGCTAAATTCTATTAAACTTGCTCTTCCGGTCTGAGCAGACTAGGCAACCATCTGTTCCACTGTCTACACGTGGGCAATCACACTCATGAGCAGTGCAAAGCTATCAGAGATCCCACCTCTCCCGGAAGTTCTGGGAGTCTCCTGCCTATTGAAAGCGGCTCTCTGACACCTGGAAATTATATACAATATCCCGGAAATCGATTTTTTGGAGGAGGGGAGGGGGGCATCCTGTCTGGTCTCTCTTCGTGCTAAGTAGACCTATCAATTTTCTCTGTGGGCAGGCTTTACAGTCGACCTCAAAAATAATGACAGTGTTACTCGCTGCCTGTTTGCAACAGTGACTTTTCTATTGCCCATGGTGGGTTCAATGACTGTAAAAGACATGTTGAGGTGAGTTTAACAGGTGTCATTCGTTCATTAGCATAGCTAAAGTTATTTAAACGAGCTGGCCAGCTGCTAAGGAGCTACTCCATTGATGTCCTATGTGATGAGGCCAAACTCTCTGTATACTTGCTTAAAGTTGTAATAGAATAAACATAATAATATAATATAAGTACATATTTTAATGTCACATTTTCTGCATATACCCAACTTGGTTTACAGATTAGACAAACTCACTAAACAAAGTATTACATACACCCTTGGAGGTCGACTGGGGTGAGGTGTGCTACCTCCCTGAAATGAGCTTTTGCAGGGTGGGGTGTCTGAGCTATCAGAAACTTTTCTGCCTGCTACAGTGCAGGTCTGGTCCTGGTGAAGCACGCCTCAGAACAGGATTGATTTGACTGGCATATCTTGTAAGGCTCATTTAATAAGACTGTTATTCAATTTCTGAATCCTGTCTGACAAACCACCTAGATTTTGTTGAAGAAGTGACAATTAATTTAACTGTACATTCAAATTGGGTGTGCCTAACGTTATGTAGATTCAGAAAAAAATTGGGTTGGGAGAAGGAGTCTGAAAAGCTGAAAGCAAAATATATTGTTAGGATTGAAAAGGGAAGAAAATTGTGGATGGTGTAAAGCTTTACTTTGGTACTCTACTGTTGTTAACTTACATTGATTGCCTGATAACCTGAAATTCAAAGCTTTTGAATTTTAGTGGTGTATTCATAGAGTTTTATGTGTTCTCTGCGTTTGTATAAGTTTGCCCACTTATTCTGGTTCCTCAAGAATATACTGGTTGAACTGATTAGCTACTACAAATTACCTGAGCTACTACTGATTATCTATAATATAACCACCAATAAATTATCCATATAGGTGACTGGTGGGAGAACCGATTGAGTGGAAGCTATTGACTATATCTTCGGAGAGAAATACAGTGCTGCAAATTGTTTAATATTGCGGATGATATCTGAAAAGAGGCAAAGAATTTGCAAGAAGTAGACCAATAATGCAGAATGAGGTAAACATCATATGTGCAGAGGAGTTACAGGGAGATAGTCACCCCTAAGAGTCAGGAGACAGGTAGCTGGGTGACTGTCAGGAGAGGGAAGGGGAATAGACAGAATGAGCAGAGCACCTCTGTGGCCGTTCCCACCAATAATAGGTACATTGTTTTGGATACTGTTGAAGGGGACGACCTACCAGGGACGAGTTGCAGTGGTTGCGTCTCTGGCACTAAGATGGGACCCTCAACTCAGAAGGGAAGGAGGGAAAAGAGGAGAGCAGTAGTGATAGGGGGTTCGATAGTTAGGGGGACAGATAAGAGGTTCTGTGGAAGAGATCGAGAAACCCGAATGGTCTGTTGCCTCCCTGGTGCCAGGGTCCGCAATATCTCGGATCGATTCCTCGGTATTCTCAAGAGGGAAGGTGAGCAGCCGGATGTCATGGTCCATGTAGGGACCAATGACGTGGGTAGGAAGAGTGAGGAGGTCCTGAAAGGAGAGTTTAGGGAGTTAGGAGCCAAGTTAAAGGACAGGACCTCCAGCATAGCAATCTCAGAATTGCTACCAGTGCCACGTGCAGGCGGGTTTAGAAACAGTACGATAGCGCAGATCAACACGTGGCTGAAGGCATGGTGCAGGAGGGAGGGCTTCGGATTTATAGATAATTGGGCAGTTTTCCAGAGAAGGTGGGACCTGTTCCGGCAGGACGATCTGCATCTGAACTGGAGGGAGAACAAATATTCTTGCAGGTAGGTTTGCTGGAGAGGCTCCAGTGGATTTAAACTAGATACGAGGGGGGAGGGGAACCAGAGTGCAGGAACAGATGCAGGGAAGAAGGAAGAAAAAGAAAACAGTAAAATTGTTTCCACAGTTAGTGATAAACAGAGAATAAGAGGTGGAAAATGTCTTAAATGCGTTCATTTTAATGCTAGGAGCATTGTAAGAAAGGTGGATGAGCTTAAAGCATGAACTGATACCTGGAAGTATGATGTGGTAGCTATTAGTGAAACATAGTTACAGGAGGGGTGTGATTGGCAACTAAATATTCCTGGATTTCATTGCTTCAGGTGTGATAGAATCAGAGGGACAAGAGGGGGAGGGGTTGCATTGCTTGTCAGAGAAAATATTACAGCGGTGCTCTGGCAGGATAGATTAGAGGGCTCATCTAGGGAGGCTATTTGAGTGGAATTGAGGAATGGGAAAGGTGTAGTAACTCTTATGGGGGTGTATTATAGACCACCAAATGGGGAGCGAGAATTGGAGGAGCAAATTTGTAAGGAGATAGCAGATATAAGTAGTAAGCACAAGGTTGTGATTGTGGGAGATTTTAATTTTCCACACATAGACTGGGAAACCCATACTGTAAAAGGGCTGGATGGTATGGAGATTGTAAAATATGTGCAAGATAGTTTTTTGCAGCAATATATAGAGGTACCAACGAGAGAAGGGGCAGTGTTGGATCTCCTGTTAGGGAATGAGATAGGTCAGGTGACAGAGGTTGGTGTTGGGTAGCACTTCGGGTCCAGTGATCACAGTGCTATTAGTTTCAATATAATTATGTAGAAGGATAGATCTGGACCCAGGGTTGAGATTTTTGATTGGAGAAAGGCTAACTTTGAGGAGATGTGAAAGGATTTAGAAGGAGTGGATTGGGACAATTTGTTTTATGGGAAGGATGTAATAGAGAAATGGAGATCATTTAAAGGTGAAATTTTGAGAGTTCAGAATCTTTATGTTCCTGTTACATTGAAAGGAAAGATTAAAAGTTTGGGAAAGCCATGGTTTTCAAGGGATATTGGAAACTTGGTTCAGAAAAAAAGAGAGAGCTACAATAAATATAGACAGCTTGGAGTAAATGAGGTGCTCGAGGAATATAAAGAATGTAAAAAGAATCTTAAGAAAGAAATTAGAAAAGCTAAAAGAAGATATGAGGTTGCTTTGGCAAGTAAGGTGAAAATAAATCCAAAGGGTTTCTACAGTTATATTAATAGCAAAAGGATAGTGAGGGATAAAATTGGTCCCTTAGAGAATCAGAGTGGACGGCTATGTGTGGAGCCAAAAGAGATGGGGGAGATTCTAAACAATTTCTTTTCTTCGGTATTCACTAAGGAGAAGGATATTGAATTGTGTAAGATAAGGGAAACTACGATGATTAAAGAAGAAATAGTACTGGATCTTTTAAGGAATATAAAAGTAGATAAGTCTCCGGGTTCTGACAGCATATTCCCTAGGATATTGAGGGAAGTTAATGTGGAAATAGCAGGGGCTCTGACAGAAATAGTTCAAATGTCATTAGAAATGGGGATGGTGCCAGAGGATTGGCGTATTGTTCATGTTTTTTCCACTGTTTACAAAGGGTTCTAAGAGTAAACCTAGCAATTATTGGCCTGTGAGTTTGAGACCAGTGGTGAGTAAATTAATGGAAAGTATTCTTAGAGATGGTATATATAATTATCTGGATAGACAGGGTCTGATTAGGAACAGTCAACATGGATTTGTGCGTGGAAGGTCATGTTTGACAAATCTTATTGAATTTTTTGAAGAGGTTACTAGGAAAGTTGACGAGGGTAAAGCGGTGGATGTTGTCTATATGGATTTCAGTAAGGCCTTTGACAAGGTCCCACACGGAAGGCTGATTAGGAAGGTTCAATCGTTAGGTATTAATATTGAAGTAGTAAAATGGATTCAGCAGTGGCTGGATGGGAGACGCCAGAGAGTAGTGGCGGAAAATTGTTTGTCAGATTGGAGGCCGATGACTAGTGGTGTGCCTCAGGGATCTGTACTGGGTCCAATGTTATTTGTCATATACATTAATGATCTGGATGATGGGGTGGTAAATTGGATGAGTAAGTATGCAGATGATACTAAGATAGGTGGAGTTGTGGATAATGAAGTAGCTTTTCAAAGCTTGCAGAGAGATTTAGGCCAGTTAGAAGAGTGGGCTGAAAGATGGCAGATGGAGTTTAATGCCGATAAATGTGAGGTGCTGGACTTTGGTAGGACTAATCAAAATAGGACATACATGGTAAATGGTAGGGCATTGAAGAATGCTGTAGAACAAAGTGATCTCGGGATAATGGTGCATAGTTCCCTGAAGATGGAATCTCATGTAGATAGGGTGGTGAAGAAAGCTTTTGGTATGCTGGCCTTTATTAATCAGAGCATTACGTATAGGAGTTGGGATGTAATGTTGAAATTGTACAAGCATTGGTGAGGCCAAATTTGGAGTATTGTGTACAGTTTTGGTCACCAAATTATAGGAAAGATGTCAACAAAGTAGAGAGAGCACAGAGAAGATTTACTAGAATGGTACCTGGGTTTCATCACCTAAGTTACAGAGAAAGGTTGAACAAGTTGGGTCTTTATTCTTTGGAACGTAGAAGGTTGAGGGGGGACTTGATAAAGTTATTTAAAATTATGAGAGGGATAGATACAGTTGACGTGGATAGGCTTTTTCCATTTAATGTCAGGGAGATTCAGACAAGAGGACGTGAGTTGAGAGTTAAAGAGCAAAAGTTTAGGGGTAACATGAGGGGGAACTTCTTTACTCAGAGAGTGGTGGCTGTATGGAACGAGCTTCCAGCAGAAGTGGTTGAGGCAGGTTCGGTGTTGCCGTTTAAAGTTAAATTGGACAGCTATATGGACAGGAAAGGAATGGATGGTTATGGACTGAGTGCTGGTCGGTGAGACTAGGTGAGAGTAAGAGTTCAGCATGGACTAGAAGGGCCGAGATGGCCTGTTTCCGTGCTGTAATTGTTATATGGTTATAATAATGGCAGATGAAATGAAAGCAACACACACAAAATACTGCAGGAACTCAGCAGGTCAGGCAGCATCTATGGAAATGAATTAATAGTTGACGTTTTGGACCAAGACCCTTCTTCAGGACTGAGAAAAAAGGGAGAAAAGGCCAGAATAAAAAGGTTGGTGTGGAGGGGAAGGAGGCTAGCTGGAAGCTGATAGGTGAAGCCAAGGAGGTGGGAAAGGTCAAGGACTGGAGAAGAAAGAATCTGATATGAGAGGAGAGTGGATCACAGGAGAAAGGAGGCGATCCAGGGTGAAGAAATAGGCAGGTGAGAAGAAGTGAAAGGTCAGAGTGGGGAATAGAGGAATGGTGGAGGGGGAGTAATTAACAAATTTCACCACATATGCTGGTGATATTAAATCCGATTCTGATTTGGTTACCAGAAGGAGAAATCAATACTCATGACATCAGATTGAAGGGTACCAAGACGGAATATAAGGTGTTGCCCCTCCACCCGGAATGTGTTTCGCCCTGGCACAGTAGAGGCCATGGACAGACACGTCGGAACAGGAATGGGAATGGGAATGTTTTGACCAAACATTTTAATTCTGATTCCCATTCCTGTGTGCCAGGGGCGGGGGCGTGGTGCGGATGCAGACACACTTAGCACTGAGAGACCAGATAAGCTAATTTGATTCTAAACAATTGGTTTATTGATCATTACAGAATGTCTCGCTGATGCTTCCTGCTCCCTCCCCTCTCCCTTCACCTTTTCCCAACTGGGATTCCCCCCTCTCTGCCTGCTTCCCACACACTCTCAGTCCATGATAGAATCAGGTTTATCATCACTCACATATGTCGTGAAATGTGTTTGTTTTTTGCGACAGCAATACAGTGGAATACATAAAATTGCTACAGTAATGTGCAAAAGTCTTAGGCACCCTAACTATATATACGTGCCTGAAACTTTTTGCATAGTACTGTATATGCCAGGGGTCCCCAACCTTTTTCGCACCGTGGACCGGTTTCATATTGACAATATTCTTGCGGACCAGCCGACTTGGGGGCGGGGGGGGGTAGGGTTGCCAACGAACAAGAGTAGCAGTCAAATACGTAAACACGAGGAATTCTGCAGATGCTGGAAATTCAAGCAACGCACATCAAATTTGCTGGTGAACGCAGCAGGCCAGGCAGCATCTCTAGGAAGAGGTATAGTCGACATTTCGGGCCGAGATTATCCACGGCCTCCTCTACTGTAAAGATATTATCCACAGCCTCCTCTACTGTAAAGATAATACCCATAGACTCCTCTACTGTAAAGATGAAGCCACACTCAGGTTGGAGGAACAACACCTTATATTCCATCTGGGTAGCCTCCAACCTGATGGCATGAACATTGACTTCTCTAACTTCCGCTAATGCCCCACCTCCCCCTCGTAGCCCATTATTTATTTATTTATATACACACATTCTTTCTCTCTCTCTCTCCTTTTTCTCCCTCTGTCCCTCTGACTATACCCCTTGCCCATCCTCTGGGTTTTTTCCCCCCTCCCCCATTTCCTTCTCCCTGGGCCTGCTGTCCCATGATCCTCTCATATCCCTTTTGCCAATCACCTGTCCAGCTCTTGGCTCCATCCCTCCCCCTCCTGTCTTCTCCTATCATTTTGGATCTCCCCCTCCCCCTCCCCCTCCCACTTTCAAATCTCTTACTAGCTCTTCCTTCAGTTAGTCCTGACGAAGGGTCTCGGCCTGAAACGTCGACTGTACCTCTTCCTGGAAATGCTGCCTGGCCTGCTCGTTCATCAGCAACTTTGATGTGTGTAGCAGTCAAATACGTTGGGTTGACCCCGAGAAACACTACAATGACCATGAAGCCTTGCACGGGCACCAGTGCACATGCGTATACGTGCCGATTTTTTTCTACAAATCGTTTTTGGCGATTCTGTTCGGGGGTGGTTAATCATGTACACAATATAGGTGATAAGTGGCTAATACACTCAATTTCGTTTCTAAAAGGGTTTATCTAACAAATTTAATATTAAACACACAGCGCATATTTTCCTCGCATGAATATAGCGATAAGTCAATTATCAGGGGAGCTTGAAGTAAGTGTTGGACGAACTTCCAGTAGAAGTGGTAGAGGCAGGTTCGGTATTATCATTTAAAGAAAAATTGGATAGGTATATAGACAGGAAAGGAACGGAGGGTTATGGGCTGAGTGCAGTTCGGTGGGACTAGATGAGAGTAGCGTTTGGCACGGACTAGAAGGGCAGAGATGGCCTGTTTCCGTGCTGTAATTGTTATATGGTTATATAAGTCAATAGCATCATAACATTTTAAGTATCGTTTGGATATTAAACACACAGCACATATTTTCCCCCTATGAACAAATAAAATCATTGCAACACACCAATATCGCTGAATCAGTGGGAGCCCTGGGCTTGTTTCCCTGCAACAAGACTGTCCTTTCGAGAGGTGATGGGAGACAGCGATACTCGAAGGAGGTTCCTTATGTCCAGTCTATTCCGCAATTTAGTTTTCGTTGCATTCATTGCAGAGATATGTTAAAAATGGAAACAACGTTTTCAGTGCTTTCGTGGCTATCTCAGGATATTTATCCTTGACTTTGATCCAGAATGCCGGCAGAGATGTTATGTCAAACATGCTTTTCAGCCCGCCGGCATTTGCAAGCTCGAGGAGTTGATGTCCTTCCCGCGCTGACATGGATGACGCGTGGGTAATGACCTCGCGTGCGTTCAAGCTCAACAGTGGCGTGACAGGGAATGAGGAAAGGTGCAGCTGACTCATATCGCCAAATCATATCGTTTCCTCGTGGCCTGGTAGCGCATGCTTTGCGGCCCGGTACCGGTCCGCAGCCTGGTGATTGGGGACCGCTGGTATATGCAATGTATAGAGAACAAAAAAAAGGGAAGACTCAATAGGTCTGGAGAAAGGAGTTCATAAAAGAAAACAAGAGAGTAAAGAGGATGAACAAGGTATCAATGCTAGACAACAGTAAGGATAATCACAAATTATTTTATAAGTACACTCAGTGGCCACTTTATTAGGTAAAACTGTACACCTGCTCATTAATGCAAATATCTAATCAGCCAATCACAAAGATAGTAACACAATGCACACAGACATGGTCAAGAGGTTCAGTTGTTATTCAGACCAAACATCAGAATGGGGAAGAAATCTTATCTGAGCAAATCTGATGGTGGAATGTTTGTTGCTGCTAGATAGTGTGGTTTGAGTATCTCAGAAACTGCTGATCTCCTGGGACGTTCACACACAACGAAATCTAGAGTTTACAGAGAATGGTGTGAAAACAAAATAAAAGATCCGGTTAGGCAGTTCTATGGGAGAAAATGCCTTGTTAATGAGAGAGGTCAGAGGAGATTGGCCAGACAGATTCAAGCTGACAGAATGGTGACAGTAACTCTAAGAACCATGTGTTACAACAGTGGTGTGCAGAAGGGGATCTCTGAATGCACAATACGTTGAACCTTTAAGTGGATGGACTACAGCAGCAGAAGACCACAAGAATACATCAGTGGTCAATTTATCAGATAAAGGAAGAACCTAATAAAGTGGCTACTGAGTGTATATTAAGAACACAGGAATATCAAGTGACTAAAGAGCAGTAAGTGCATGGAGCCAGGGAACATAGGCAAAATCTTAAACGAATACTTCTCATCATTGTGGTGGAGAATTCAGCAAGGAACACAGTGCAAATCTAATGCAAAATTACCTACATCTTATTAGATTTAAAAAGGAGGGTAAATTGCCAGGACCTGTTTGATGTATCCCAAGCTACAATGCAAGGTTAGGCCAAATATTGCAGGGACTGTGACTGAGTCTTTTAAATCTCTGCTAACTGTAGGTAAAGTACCAGCTGGAAGAAGCAGAGTCAGTCAGGTACGTGAGTCTAATGTCCGTAGCGGAGCAGTTATTAGAAAAAATCGTGGAACCGGATTATACGACAATCAATAACAGTGAGAATAGTTTTATTAGGCAGATCCTGTCTGATCAGCTGAATCAATTTTTGATGAGGTAACAAAGTGTATTAATGACACGTAGGTACAAGGTTTATTGACTCCAGCATCTATAGTCCCTTGTGTCCATATTGATGATGTTGCTGTACGAGGGGTGATTGATAAGTTCATGGCCTAAGGCAGAAGGAGTCACTTTTAGAAAACCTAGCACATTTATTTTTCAACATAGTCCCTTCCTACATTTACACACTTAATCCAGCGGTCATGGAGCATATGGATCTTGGACCTTTAGAAGGTGTCCACAGCAGGGGTGATTGATAAGTTTGTGGCCTAAGGTAGAAGGAGATGAGTTATACAGCTCTCATTACATGCACATGCAGGTCAACTCTGAGTGATTATGCAGAAAGTTTGAAGTTAATGACATCTCCTTCTACCTTAGGCCACAAACTTATCAATCACCCCTGAGGAGTTAATAACTTCAAACTTTCTGTGTAGGAGGGGACTATGTTGAAAAATAAATGTGCTAGGTTTTCTAAAATTGACTCCTTCTACCCTAGGCCACAAACTTATCAATCACCCCTTGTATTTTCCGAGGCTTCTGCAAGGCCTTTGACAATGGGAGACTGGTACAAAAGGTTGGAGCCCATAGGATCCAGGCAAGTTGGCAAATTATATCTAAAATTTGCTTGGTATACAAGGCAGATAGTGGACTGTTGGAAGCATATGATTAGTGCTTGTTACATCATTAGTAAGTTTACAGATGGCATGAACATTCTAAACACGAGGTTCTCCCGATGCAGGAAATCCAGAGCAACACACACAAAATGCTGGAGGAACTCAGCAAATCAGGAAGCATCTATGCAAATGAATAAACAGTCAATGTCAACGGGCAGAGACCATTCTCCAGGGGAAGCACACCAGAATAAAAAGGTGGGAGGAGGGGAAGGAGGACAAGCTAGAAGATGATTGGTGAAGTCAGGTGGGTGGGAAGGGTAAAGGATTAGAGAAGAAGCAATCTGATATGAGAGGAGAGTGGACCATGAGCAAAAGGGAAGCGGGGGGCATCAGAAGGAGGTAATCGGCAGGTGAGGAAAAGAGGTAAGCGGTCAGACTGGGGAATGAAGAAGAGGGAAGGGGAAGGGAAATTTGTTTCACCAGAAGGAGAAATCAATGTTCATGCCATGGACCGACATGTCGAAATGAGAATGCGGATAGGAATTAAAATGGCTGGCCACTGGGAAATTCCACTGTTGGCAGATGGAGTGGAGCGATCCCCCAATTTACCTCCAGTTTCACCAATGTAGAGGAGGCTGCATCAGGAGCACTAGATACAGTAGATGACCCCAACAGAGTTGCAGGTGAAGTGTTGCCTCACCTGGAAGGACTGCTAGGGGGCCTGAATGGAGATAAATGGGCAGGAATAGCATTTTGGTCACTTGCAAGAGTATGCATCAAAAGGAAGATTGGTAGGGAGGGATGAATGGACAAGGGAATCATGGAGGGATGGAAAGTGGAGAGAGGAGGGGAGGTAAAGATGTGTTTGATGGTAGGATCCCGTTGAAGATGGCAGAAGTTGCAGAGAATGATGTGTTGAATGTGGAGGCACATGGTGAGGACAAGAGGATCTCTATCTCACTGTTAAGGCAACGGGAAGATAGGGTGAAAGCGGATGTCCGGCAAATGGACGAGATGTGAGTGGGGGCAACATCAAACAGAGAAACCCCATTTTCCTTTCCTCCATCATTGATGCTGCCCTCACCAGCATCTCCTCTAGTTCCTGAACATCTGTGCTCACTCTATCTTCCCACAGGGAGCCATACGGGCCAAGTCATTGGGTATATTTAAGGCAGAAATTGATAGGATCTTAGTTAATCAGAGCATCAAGGGTTACAGTATGGGGAGAAGGCAGGAGAATGGGGCGAAGAGGAATAATGAATCAGCTATGATGGAATGGAGGAGCAGATTTGATGGGCCAAATGGCTATGTTTTGCTCCTATGTCTTATGGTCTTAATAAACATAGGACACACTCCAAGAGAGTATAAAGTAACAGAGAGACTTTGGTGTGCATTGGAGCAGAAGTAGGGTTCTTGGCCCACTAGAAAACACTTAAGCCATAGAGAACAAGGTGGATGATCTTAAAGGGAGACTCACCTACTGCAGGGAGATGCAGAACTGCTGTGTATTCTGTTTCATCGAGACCTGGCTCTCCCCTGCCACCTCCGACTGTGCCATCCGACCGGAGGGATTTTCGATCCATCGGATGGACCCCGCACAGCGTCTTCGGGCAAGGCGATGGGAGGTGGTGTCTGCCTACTGATCAACACTGTGTGGTGCTCGGACACAGTGGCACTGACAAGCTCCTGCAGCCCGGAACTGGAACACCTGTCAGTGAAGTGTCGTCCCTACTATCTGCCATGGGAATTCACCTCGGTCATACTGAGAGCAGTCTACATTCCCGCCCAGGCGGATGTGGAGTGTGCTTTGAACATACTGTATGCCAACATCAGTGAACTTGAGACCAGGCATCTGGAGGCTGTGCTCATTACAGCCGGGGACTTTAACCAGGCCAACCTCAGAAAGGCGCCGCCAAAGTTATACCAACATGTCTCCTGCCCCACTAGAGGCCCAAATATACTTGACCACTGCTACACAGCAGTCAAGGATGCCTACCGTTCCGTCCCACAACCTCACTTCAGAAAATCGGACCATCAGGCCGTACTCCTCCTCCCAGCTTACAAACAGAAACTGAAACCGGAGGTCACGGTGTCAAAAGTACTGTCGCGTTGGACGGAGGAAACGGATGAGGTCCTCCGTGACTGCTTTAAAACGGTGAACTGGTTAGTATTCAAGGATTCGGCAGCTAACCTTGATGAGTATGCCTCAGCCGTCACGGACTTTATTTGGAAATGCAGGGAGGACTATGTGTCTCGCAAGACGATTTGCGTATTCCCTAACTGGAAACCTTGGATGAATTATGAGGTCAAGTCCCTTTTGAAGGCTAGAGCTGCGGCTTTTAAGTCTGGGGATACCAGTCGCTACATGGAATCCAGGTATGAACTCCGGAAAGCCATTAAGGGCACCAAAAGGCAATATCGAGCCAAGTTGGAAGCCCAGGCTAACCAGAGGGATGCCAGTAGACTATGGCAGGGTCTAAATGAGATCACTGGGCACAAAGAAAAGGCTGGGAATATCAATAACTGTGGCGCTTCTCTTCCTGACGAACTTACCGTATTCTACGCAAGATTCGAACAGAAGAGGAGCGTCCCACTCCCTCCGGATGAACCGGACCTGGTGGCATCGAGATTCATCGTCACCGAGGAGGATATTAGAAGGGCCTTCCTGAAGATAAATATAAGGAAGGCGACAGGCCCAGATGGCGTCCTGGGACGGGTTCCCCAGGCCTGTGCAAGCGAGCTAGCTGGAGTGTTTGCTAACATCTTCAACTGCTCCTTGCTTCAGTCTAAGATCCCCTCATGTTTTGAGAAGGCAATGATAATCCCAGTGCTGAAGAAGAGCAAGGTGGCATGCCTGAATGATTATCGACCTGTGGCTCTGGTATCAATTGCTATGAAATGCTTCAAGCAATTGGTTATCAACCACAGCCTACCGATCAACCTCGACGCTTTGCAATTTGCCTACCGGAGCAACAGGTCAACAGCAGATGCCATCTCTCTGGCCCTACATTCCTCCTTAGAACACCTGAAGAATAAAGATGTATACGGAAGGCTCCTTTTCATTCACTACAGCTCTGCCTTTAATACCATCATTCCAAATAAACTGATCCCTAAGCTCCGGAACCTGGGCCTTAGCACTCGTATCTGCAGCTGGATCTTCAACTTTCTCACAGACAGGACCCAGGCTGTAAAAATAGGGGACAAGCTCTCCTCTACAATCACTCTGAGCACCGGTGCCCCACAAGGCTGTGTACTCAGCCCCCTGCTGTACTCACTGTACACCCATGATTGTGTAGCCAGGTTTCCATCGAACTCAATATATAAGTTTGCTGATGACACAACAATTGTAGGCCGTATCTTGGGTAATGATGAGTTTGAGTACAGAGAGGAAATTAAGAACCTGTTGGCATGGTGCGAAGACAATAACCTATCCCTCAACGTCAGCAAGATGAAGGAATTGGTTGTTGACTTCAGAAGGAGTAGCAGACCGCACGACCCAATTTACTTCGGTGGTGCGCAAGTGGAACAGGTCAAAAGCCTTAAGTTCCTTGGAGTCAATATCACAATTGACCAGACTTGGTCCAACCAAGCAGAGTCCACTGCCAAGAAGGCCCACCAGCGCCTTTACTTTCTGAGAAAACTAAAGAAATTTGGCCTGGCCCCTAAGACCCTCACTAATTTTTATAGATGCACCATAGAAAGCATTCTTCTAAGGTGCATCACAACCTGGTATGGAAGTTGTCCTGTCCAACACCAGAAGAAGCTGCAGAAGATCATGAACACAGCGCAGCACATCACACAAACCAATCTTCCGTCTTTGGACTCACTTTACACCGCATGCTATCGGAGCAGTGCTACCAGGATAATCAAGGACACGACCCACTCAGCCAACACACTTTTCATCCCTCTTCCCTCTGGAAGAAGGCTCAGGAGCTTGAAGACTCGTACAGCCAGATTTGGGAACAGATTCTTTCCAACTGTGATAAGACTGCTGAACGGATCCTGACCCGGATCTGGGCCGTACCCTCCAAGTACCCGGACCTGCATGTCATTTTTTTTGCACCACCTTATTTTCTATTTTTCTATTTTCTATTTATGATTTATAATTAAAATTTTTAATATTTACTATTGATTTGTAATCCAAGGAGCAGGAAGCGCAGAATCAAATATCGCTATGATGATTGTACGTTCTAGTATCAATTGTTTGGTGACTATAAAGTATAATTCCTTAATACCCCTGTCTTGGTGTACAAGCCAAAGGTCTCTGAAGGTGACTGTACAGGGAAATAAAGTGGTGAAGAAGTCATACAGGTTACAGCTTTATCAGCTGGGACACGTGCTATCAGAGGAAGGAAGTTAAGATGCAATGTTATAAAATACTGTTAGGTTAGAGTTGGAGGACTGTGTAGAGTTCTAGTCACCATATAACCAAATATAACGATGTAACAATTACAGCATGGAAACAGGCCATCTCGGCCCTTCTAGTCCATGCCGAACTCCTACTCTCACCTAGTCCCACTGACCTGCACTCGGTCCATAACCCTCCATTCCCCTCCTGTCCATATATCTATACACATTAACTTTAAATGACAACATCAAACCTGCCTCAACCACTTCACTTTCTGCTGGAAGCTCGTTCCACACAGCCACCACTCTCTGAGTAAAGAAGTTCCTCTAAACTTTTGCCCTTTAACTCTCAACTCATGTCCTCTTGTTTGAATCTTCCCCATTCTCAATGGAAAAAGCCTATCCATGTCAACTCTAACTATCCCTCTCATAATTTTAAACACCTCTATCAAGCCCCCTCTCAACCTTCTATGCTCCAAAGAATAAAGCCCTAACTTGTTCAACCTTTCTGTGCAACTTAGGAGATGAAATCCAGGTAACATTTTAGTAAACCTCCTCTGTACTCTCTCAATTTTATTGACATCTTTCCTATAATTTGGTGACCAGAACTGTACACAATACTCCAAATTTGGCCTTACCAATGCCTTATACAATTTCGACATTACATCCCAACTCCTATACTCAATGCTCTGATTAATAAAGACCAGCATACCAAAAGCTTTCTTCACCACCCTATCCACATGAGATTCCACCTTCAGGGAACTATGCACCATTATTCCTAGATCCCTCTATTCTACAGCATTCTTCAATGCCCTACCATTTACCATGCATGTCCTATTTTGATTAGTCCTACCAAAATGTAGCACCTCACATTTTTCAGCATTAAACTCCATCTGCCATCTTTCAGCCCACTCTTCTAACTGGCCTAAATCTCTCTAGCAAGGCAGAGTTGCTAGTTCGATGCTCCACCCAGCACAAGTAGAACTTGTGCAAGGAGCCGGCTGGATTGGAACTCCGAAGTCTGGTGTGGATGCCACACCATCACCAGCACAGAATAATGATAATCAGCGAAAACATTTCTATATCATCACACACAGCAGCATAGATCGTGCACCCTCTCCAGTACAATCCTGCTGGAAGGATTGCACTGGTGAGGGTGCAATGGAGAGGCACCTGCATATGTTTCAGTTATGAGACTGGATTCGCTAGGTTCATTTTTCTTGGAGCAGAGGAGGCTGAGAGAAGAACCGATTCAAATATTAAAAGATTTTGAGGGATATGGATAGAAAAAAACATTTTCCCCCATCCTGCAGAGTCTGAAATTAGAGAATATAGCTCGAATTCTCTAGGGCTATATCCTCTAGAGAAGGGATAAGAGGTTTAGACAGAATCAATTTCTTCACCCATTGGTTGGAACCTGGAATGTGCTGTTTGAGTAGGTGGTAGAGGCAGAGATAGTTAAGAAGCTTCCAGACAAGCACTCCAATCACCAAACCACAGAAGGGCATGGTTCAAGTGCTGGGAAATGCCCCAAAGCTCTGCTTTCTGTGTGGCATGACTCTGTGACTCATTGCTCTAAAGCAGAAAATACAGACAATTAGCACAGCAATCTCCAAGCGCAAGCTAAGAAATGATAACTGTGTATTGTAATGGTGAATACTGCAATTTGATGAGAATACTTGGACACAACTCTTTCTCAAAAGTGGCATAAAATCTTTCACTTCCATCTAGGAGAGCAGATGGGCTCTTGACTTAACACCTGATCTGAAAAACTGCCCTAATTTAGCCCATTTTCAAATCAGATCGTGGACTAAAATTAGTCTTGAATACATGACTTTCTAACTTAGCAGCAAGTATGTTAACACTGAAGCAAATTTAGTATCAAGAAAGCTGAACAGGTAGGTTCATGTCTAGAATATGGTTAAAATACAGGTATGATCTTTATTTTATCTTCAGTTTAGTGACCCGATTCAGGTGGTTGAAAAAGTCATCGTGATATAGAGACAGAAAAAATATTACCAATAATTTACACAACTGATTGGCACTTGGTGATCTTGATGGAAAATAAATTAAAATAGACTTTGAGTAAAAAGGGATTGGGTTTAGTTTCAAAGTTTAAGATTACAATTGAATAAAGGACTATGGTGAGTTTTAAGAAGGCTGCACATTTTAATTTATCACACACAGTAAAACCTTTTAGTGACAGAAACAACTTTTGCAGGAATTAACGCAACAAGGGTTTGGCAGCTTCTAAAGGTTTGGAAGAGGGATACCAACCAAGCAAAATAATCCAACCTGAAAAATCTTCATATTCAGTATGGACTATTTCAACATCAGCATTTTCTTGAACCTCTCAGTAAAATTACCTTCTTCTTAAGACTTCATTTTTAATCATGCCAAATATAATTTCCCTGAAGATGGAAGGGGTGGGTGGGGGTGGTGGGATGAGCAGGTATTTGTAATGGAAATAGAGGGGTCCAAAATCTGTAAATTGGGATTTCAGCTACAGTGTGAGCATGTCCCAGGCTTATATTTATCGCAGATGTAATCTGATGCCTGCCAATAGGAAGGTTATGTGGTTAACCTTTTGCTTCAAAATAAGAAATGTATTATTTGTCCCATATTTTTTATCTGCTTGCCAATCAATTCATGCCAGTTCCACTCAAGTATTCAATTGGGAAAATGAATTGGGCAAAATAGGTTGTTCATAGAGAATTCTTTGGGATATTAATATTGGAGTAAAAATTACATTCCTCTCTCTGCTTTTAATTTGTTAGTTAACCTCATACCCTATTTTGGAGCATGCGATGTTCCAACAAATTAACTGACCAACGGTAATCATGTGGTCTTCACAAATAAGTAAAACATTTTCCTTTTTTCTGATTTTCTACTAGGATTTACAGTATGTCCTTCTCATATTTTCATTTGTACATGCAATTCTCTTGAGCATTTTGAATCTTCTATGTGTAGACTCTCACACATTAGAAACAGAAGGGCCATGAATAGTACAGGTCAACTGTTGGAAACAAGTCAGGGTCACAACAAACCTCAGGATGTTACAGAAGATATTAAAGGATGCAGGTCAGTAAGCTAAATAGTGTCTCACAATTGTGTACACGGTGTGGAATTAGCTTAAACAAGTGAAAAGGGAAAGGAAAGAACATATACAAACAAACTGAATTGGTAAATTGGTTTATTATTGTCACATCCATCATGTTACAGTCAAAAACTTGTCTTGCATACCAGTCATACGGATCCATTCATTACAACAGTGCATTGAGGTAGGACAAGGCAAAACAATAACAGAATGCAGAATGAAGTTCTACAGTACAAGGGAAGTACAATGCAAGTAAACAATAAGGCACAAAATCATAACAAGAAAGATTGCAAGGTTAACAGTTCATCTTACCATATTAGAGGACCATTTGTCTTATAACAGCGGCATAGTTATCCTTGAGCCTGGTGGTATCTGCTTTCAGACGTGTATCTTCTGCCGAATGTGAGGGGGGAGAAGGAGAAGAAAGGATATCTGGCGTTGGGGGGGGGGGGGTTCTGATTATGCTGATTGCTTTGCTGAGCTAGTAAGCAGTGTATATAGAATCTGTGGAGAGGAAGTTGTTTTTTGTGATGAACTGAGCAGATCAGTCGCCATACCCAGCAGTGATGTATCCAGAAAGGATACTTTCTATGGTGCATTGATAAAAAAAAAAGAGGGTCAAAGTGACATACTATATTTCCTTAGGCTCCTCAGAAAGTAGAGGGATTGGTGGGCCTTCTTGGCTATGGCATCAATGTGGTTCCACAACAGGCTATTTGTGATGTTCCTCTAAGGAACTTGAAGCCCTCAATCCTCTCAACCGCAGCATCTTTGATAAATACAGGAACATGCACACCACTCTCCTTCCTGAAGTCAATGACTAGCTCTTTTCTTTTGCTGACATTCAGAGAAAGGTTGGTGCTATGGCACAATGTCAACAGGATCTGTATTTTCTTCTTGCACTCTCACTCATCATTATTTGAAATACAGTATAGCCCACTATAGTGGTACGATATGTAAACTTGTAGACAGAGTCAATGTGGTTTGGCCAGGAAAATTTCACTTTGAGGAACTTGAAACTTGCAGGTTGTGAGCACACAGGGAGCAGAGTAGAGGGCTGAGGGTGCATCATTGTGGGGTGCCAGTGTTGAGAATAATTGTGACAGAGTTGTTGCTTGCTAACCACACTGATTGCAGTCTGTTGGTCAGGATGTCAAATATTCAATCGCAAAGGGAGATGTTGAATCTCAGGTCTAGGAATTTGGAGTTAAGTTAGCTTGGAAATATAGCATTGAAGGCCGAGATGTAATCAGTAAACAATTTTATAATAACATAGACCTATTGTCTCAGCTTGCTCCTGCCCCACCAAACTCGTTTCTGCATACCTCGACGCGGTTTTATCCCCCCCTTGTTCAATCCCTTCCTACCTATGTTCGTGACACTTCTCACGCTCTTAAATTTTTCGATGATTTTAAGTTCCCTGGCCCCCACCGCTTTATTTTCACCATGGATGTCCAGTCCCTATATACTTCCATCCCCCATCAGGAAGGTCTCAAAGCTCTACGCTTCTTTTTGGATTCCAGACCTAATCAGTTCCCCTCTACCACCACTCTGCTCCATCTAGCGGAATTAGTCCTTACTCTTAATAATTTCTCCTTTGGCTCCTCCCACTTCTTCCGAACTAAAGGTGTAGCTATGGGCACCCGCATGGGTCCAAGCTATGCCTGCCTTTTTGTTGGCTTTGTGGAACAATCTATGTTCCAAACCTATTCTGGTATTTGTCCCCCATTTTTCCTTCGCTACATCGACGACTGCATTGGCGCTGCTTCCTGCACGCATGCTGAGCTCGTTGACTTTATTAACTTTGCCTCCAACTTTCACCCTGCCCTCAAGTTTACCTGGTCCATTTCCGACACTTCCCTCCCCTTTCTAGATCTTTCTGTCTCTGTCTCTGGAGACAGCTTATCTACCGATGTCTACTATAAGCCTACTGACTCTCACAGCTATCTGGACTATTCCTCTTCTCACCCTGTCTCTTGCAAAAATGCCATCCCATTCTCACAATTCCTCCATCTCCGCCGCATCTGCTCTCAGGATGAGGCTTTTCATTCCAGGATGAGGGAGATGTCCTCCTTTTTTAAAGAAAGAGGCTTCCCTTCCTCCACCATCAACTCTGCTCTCAAACACATCTCCCCCATTTCACGCACATCTGCTCTCACTCCATTCTCCCGCCACCCCACTAGGAATAGGGTTCCCCTGGTCCTCACCTACCACCCCAGCAGCCTCCAGGTCCAACATATTATTTTCCATAACTTCCACCACCTCCAACGGGATCCCACCACTAAGCACATCTTTCCCTCCCCCCTCTCTGCTTTCCGCAAGGATCGCTCCCTACGCAATTCCCTTGTCCATTCGTCCCCCCATCCCTCCCCACTGATCTCCCTCCTGGCACTTATCCTTGTAAGCGGAACAAGTGCTATACATGCCCTTATATTTCCTCCCTTACCACCATTAAGGGCCCCAGACAGTCCTTCCAGGTCAGGCGACACTTCACCTGTGAGTCGGCTGGGGTGATACACTGTGTCCAGTGCTCCCGATGTGGCCTTCTATATATTGGCGAGACCCGCCGCTGATTGGGAGATCGTTTTGCTGAACACCTATGCTGTGTCCACCAGAGAAAGCAGGATCTCCCAGTGGCCACACATTTTAATTCCACATCCTATTCCCATTCTGACATGTCTATCCACGGCCTCCTCTACTGTAAAGGTGAAGCCACACTCAGGTTGGAGGAACAACACCTTATATTCTGTCTGGGTAGCCTCCAACCTAATGGCATGAACATTGACTTCTCTAACTTCCGCTAATGCCCCAACTCCCCCTCATACCCCATCCGTTATTTATATACACACATTCTTTCTCTCTCTCCCTCCTTTTTGTCCCCCTGACTATACCCCTTGCCCATCCTCTGAGTTCCCCCCCTCCCCCTTTTCCTTCTCCCTGGGCCTCCTGTCTCATGATCCTCTCATATCCCTTTTGCCAATCAATGGTCCAGCTCTTGGCTCCATCCCTCCCCCTCCTGTCTTCTCCTATCATTTTGGATCTCCCCCCACCCTTCCACTTTTAAATCTCTTACTAACTCTTTCTTCAGTTAGTCCTGACAAAGGGTCTCGGCCTGAAACGTCGACTGTACCTCTTCCTAGAGATTCTGCCTGGCCTGCTGCATTCACCAGCAACTTTGATGTGTGTTGCTTGAATGTCCAGCATCTGCAGAATTCCTCGTGTTTGCAATATTATAATGTAATGTCTTTACTGACTCCAGAAATGAGACTAGGACTAAGATGTAAAGGCTTTGTACAGAAAATATTTACAAAGATGTTGCCAGTACTAGATGGTCTGAATTACAGGAAAAGGATGGCCAGAGTAATTCTAACTCTGTATCTTTTTTACTCCAGTCTTGATGAAGGGTCTCGGCCTGAAATGTCAGCTATACTCTTTTCCACAGATGCTGCCTAACCTGCTGAATTCCTCCAGCATTTTGTGTGTATTGCAAGGAATCTTTAACCCCATTCTGTCTATCGGCTCCTGTGAAAACTTACCTACATTATTGTATCCAATTGCTGTAAATGGACATCGATGACCACACCAGTACTCTACCCAGTGTTATACTGTGGCAGACATGTGCCAACCAGTACTCTAACCCAGTATTCTACTTTACAAATCTGTATCTGCCAGCAATATACCTGTATTGTACCCTTGGATCTACAGCTGGATAAGGACCAGGACAGACATATATCTCAGGTTTTTGCACCACTTGTCCCTTGGACTCACTGCATGAGCCTCACATCCCACAGACCAGACACACAGCAGGGGCAATTGAATCCAACTGTGGAGGAACAAAAGGATCCCTCAAGTTGCCATGCAAGTTGATAGGGTGGCTAAGAAGGCATATGGTGTGTTGGCCTTCATTAGTCAGGGGATTAGTTCAAGAACTGTGAGGTAATGTTGCAGATCTATAGAACTCTGGTTAGACCACACTTGGACTATCATGTTCAGCTCTGGTCACCTCATTATAGGACGAATGTGAAAGCTTTGTGTGTGTGTGTGGGGGGGGAGGGGTGGGTGCAGAGGAGATTTAGCAGGATGCTGCCTGGATTAGAGAACATATGTTATAAGGAAAGGTTGAGTGAGCTTGGGCTTTTCTCTTTTGAGCAAAGGATGAGGAGAGATGACTTGACAGAGACGTATAAGATGTTAAGAGTCATTGATAAAGTGGACAGCCGGTGTCTTTTTCCTAGGCCAGAAATGGCTAATAAGAGAGGGCATAATTTTAAGGTGCTTATGGGAGGGGGTGTCTGAGGTAGGTTTTTGTACAGACAGTAGTGAGTACATGGAGTTATGGCAGATGCAGATACATTCAGAACATTGACTATATTAATGGAAATACATTTTCTGTAATCTCTCATCTTTGTCATTTGAGGACCCACATCTCTCATCCATGAATGTAGTTGTTTTAGATCCTATTCTTATATTATCGGCAATGTAAATTGAGAGTGCACTTATTACAATGGCATTCTGTGGCAATCTCAAAAGCAACAGGAAATATACAGAAAACTGTCAACATTTGAATAGGGAACAGAAATTAATACTTTCTCATTAGATCCTCTTTCCAAACTGAAAACAGAATGCAAATGAGATTCTTTTAGAAATTACAAAAGAGGCAAGAACAAATTCAGGATATTAACTGTACATGTGGAGTTAATTTGATTAACAGTGTGTGTGACGATAAGATCGGAAGACATAGGAACAGAATTATAGGCCGCTTGGCCAATTGAGTCTGCTCTGTCATTTAATAGTTTGGTTTATTATCCTTCCCAGCACCATTCTCATGCTGTAACCTTTGGCACCCTGACTAATTAAACACCTACGGTTGAAGTCAGAAGTTTACATACACTTAGGTTGAAGTCATTTAAACTCATTGTTTAGCCACTCCACAGATTTCATATTAGCAAACTATAGTTTTGGCAAGACGTTGAGGACATCTACTTTGTGCATGACACAAGCAATTTTTCCAACAATTGCTTACAGACAGATTATTTCACTTTTAATTGACTATATCACAATTCCAGTGGGACAGATGTTTACAGACAAAATCAAAAGAAATCAGCCAAGACCTCGGGGAAAAAAAAATTGTGGACATCCACAAGTCTGATTCATCCTTGGGAGCAATCTCCAAATGCCTGAAGGTACCACGTTCATCGTATGCAAGTATAAACACCATGGGACCACGCAGTCATCATACCGCTCAGGAAGGATTCTATTTCCTAGAGATGAACGAACTTTGGTGCAAAACCTGCAAATCAATCCCAGAACAACAGCAAAGGACCTTGTGAAGATGCTGGAGGAAACAGGTATAAAAATATCTATATCCACAGTAAAATGAGTCGTATATCGACATAACCTGAAAGGCTGCTCAGCAAGCAAGAAACCACTGCTCCAAAACTGCCATAAAAAAAAGCCAGACTACAGTTTGCAAGTGCACATGGGGACAAAAACCTTACTTTTTGGAGAAATGTCCTCTGGTCTGATGAAACAAAAATTGAACTGTTTGGCCATAATAACCATTGTTATGTTTGGAGGAAAAAGGGTGAGGCTTGCAAGCCGAAGAACACCATCCCAACCGTGAGGCATGGGGGTGGCAGTATGTTGTGGGGGTGCTTTGCTGCAGGAGGGACTGGTGCACTTCACAAAACAGATGGCATCATGAGAAAGTAAAATTATGTGGCTATATTGAAGCAACATCTCAAGACAGCAGCCAGGAAGTCTGGTCGTAAATGGGTCTTCCAAATGGCCATTTCTTCGGCAGTTGAACGGGGCATTACGGAGCAAGCGCGTGTAAGTCAGACCGTGAGACAGCGGGAGTGTTTAAAAGCGAGAAGATTAACAGAGCGGGCAACGGAGTAGAGGGAGACAGAATAGGAAGGCTTTGGCTCCTGAGGCTTCGGTGAGCAGAGGCTGAGGAAGAGCTTCACTCCAAGTCAGGTAAGGCCGGATAAGTGCCTTTAATAAATCTAATTACCTCAAGAGTAGGCAATGGAGGCAGCAGTTAGGGCAGTTGAGTGCTCCGTTTGCAGTATGTGAGAAGTCAGGGCGAGCACAATCGTCCCTGATGACTACACCAGTAAAAGGTGCATCCAGCTGCAGCTCCTGACAAACTGAGTTAGGGAACTGGAGCTGGAGCTGGATGAACTTCGGATCATTCGGGAGGCAGAGGCAGAAATACACAGGAGTTACAGGGAGACAGTCACCCCTAAGAGTCAGGAGACAGGTAGCTGGGTGACTGTCAGGAGAGGGAAGGGGAATAGACAGAATGAGCAGAGCACCACTGTGGCCATACCCACCAATAATAAGTACATCATTTTGGATACTGTTGATGGGGACGATCTACCAGGGACAAGTTGCAGTGGTCGCGTCTCTGGCACCAAGATGGGACCCTCAGCTCAGAAGGGAGGGAGGGAAAAGAGGAGAGCAGTAGTGATAGGGGATTTGATAGTTAGGGGGACAGATAGGAGTCTGTGGTGGCCAGTGCTATCATGTTTACTGTTGTGTGCTGGAGCAGCAACAGAAACAACAAACTCATTCGTAAGGCCAGTAATGTTGTGGGGATGGAACTGGACTCTCTCACGGTGGTGTCTGAAAAGAGGATGCTGTCTAAGTTGCATGCCATCTTGGTCAATGTCTCCCATCCACTACATAATGTACTGGGTGGGCACAGGAGTACATTCAGCCAGAGACTCATTCCACCGAGATGCAGCACAGATCGTCATAGGAAGTGAATCCTGCCTGTGGCCATCAAACTTTACAACTCCTCCCTTGGAGGGTCAGACACCCTGAGCCCATAGGGTCAGACACCCTGAGCCCATAGGCTGGTCCTGGACTTACTTCATAATTTACTGGCATAATTTACATATTACTATTTAACTATTTATGGTTCTATTACTATTTATTATTTATGGTGCAACTGTAACAAAAACCAATTTTCCTCGGGATCAATAAAGTATTACTGTGACTATGACCATGACTAGATAAGAGGTTCTGTGGAAGAGATCGAGAATCCCGGATGGTCTGTTGCCTCCCTGGCGCCAAGGTTCACGATATCTTGGATCGAGTTCTCAGTATTCTCAAGAGGAAGGGTGAGCAGCTGGATGTCGTGGTCCATGTAGGGACCAATGACGTGGGTAGGAAGAGTGAGGAGGTCCTGAAAGGTGAGTTTAGGGAGTTAAGCACCAAGTTAAAGGACAGGACCTCCAGGATAGCAATCTCAGGATTGCTACCAGTACCACATGCAGGCGGGTTTAGAAATAGTAAGATAGCGCAGATCAACATGTAGCTGAAGACATGGTGCAGGAGGGAGGGCTTCAGATTTATAGATAATTGGGCACCTTTCCAGGGAAGGTGGGACCTGTTCTGGCGGGACGGTTTACATCTGAACTGGAGGGGGACAAATATTCTTGCAGGTAGGTTTGCTAGAGAGGCTCCAATGGATTTAAACTAGATACGAGGCGGGAGGGGAACCAGAGTTTAGGAACAAATGTAAGGGAGAAGGAAGAAAAAGAAAATAGTGAAGTTGTTTGCACCGTTAGTGATAAACAGAGAGTAAGAGGTGGAAAATTTCTTAAATGCATTTATTTCAATGCTAGGAGCATTATAAGAAAGGTAGGGGAGCTTAAAGCATGGATTGATACCTGGAAGTATAATGTGGTAGCTATTAGTGAAACATGGTTACAGGAGGGGTGTGATTGGCAACTAAATATTCCTGGATTTAATTGTTTCAGGTGTGATAGAATCGGAGGGACAAGAAGGGGAGGTGTTTCATTGCTTGTCAGAGAAAATATTACAGCGTTGCTCTGGCAGGATCGATTAGAGGGCTCGTCCAGGAAGGCTATTTGGGTGGAATTGAGGAATGGGAAAGGTGTAGTAACACTTATGGGGGTGTATTATAGACCACCAAATGGGGAGCTAGAATTGGAGGAGCAAATTTGTAAGGAGATAGCAGATATTTGTAGTAAAGCACAAGGTTGTGATTGTGGGAGATTTTAATTTTCCACACATAGACTGAGAAGCCCATACTGTAAAAGGGCTGGATGGTTTGGAGTTTGTAAAATGTGTGCAGGATAGTTTTTTGCAGCAGTACATAGAAGTACCAACTAAAGAAGGGGCAGTGTTGGATCTCCTGTTAGGGAATGAGATAGGTCAGGTGTCGAAGGTTTGTGTTGGGGAGCACTTTGGGTCCAGTGATCACAATGCCATTAGTTTCAATATAACTATGGAGAAGGACAGGTGTGGACCCAGGGTTGAGATTTTTGATTGGAGAAAGGCTAACTTGGAGGAGATGCGAAAGGATTTAGAAGGAGTGGATTGGGCCAATTTGTTTTATGCGAAGGATGTAATAGAGAAATGGAGGTCATTTAAATGTGAAATTTTGAGAGTACACAATTTTTATGTGCCTGTTAGGTTGGAAAGGAATGGTTAAAAGTTTGAGAGAGCCATGGTTTTCAAGGGAAATTGGAAACTTGGTTCGGAACAAGAGAGATATCTACAATAAATATAGGCAGCATGGAGTAAATGAGGTGCTCGAGGAATATAAAGAATGTGAAAAGAATCTTAAGAAAGAAATTAGAAAAGCTAAAAGAAGACATGAGGTTGCTTTGACAAGTAAGGTGAAAATAAATCCAAAGGGTTTCTACAGTTATATTAATAGCAAAAGGGTAGTGAAGGATAAAATTGGTCCCTTAGAGAATCAGAGTGGACAGCTATGTGTGGAGCCAAAAGAGATGGGGGAGATTCTGAACAATTTCTTTTCTTCGGTATTCACTACGGAGAAGGATATTGAATTGTGTAAGATAAGGGAAACAGGTAGGGAAGTTATGGAAACTATGATGATTGAAGAAGAGGAAGTACTGGCACTTTTAAGGAATATAAAAGCGGATAAGTCTCCAGGTCCTGACAGGATATTTCCTAGGACCTTGAGGGAAGTTAGTGTGGAAATAGCAGGGGCTCTGACAGAAATATTTCAAATGTCATTAGAAACGGTGATGGTGCCGGAAGATTGGCGTATTGCTCATGTTTTTCCAGTGTTTAAAAAGGGTTCTAAGAGTAAACCAAACAATTATCGGCCTGTGAGTTTGACGTCAGTGGTTGGTAAATTGATGGAAAGTATTCTTAGAGATGGTATATATAATTATCTGGATAGACAGGGTCTGATAGGAACAGTCAACATGGATTTGTGCATGGAAAGTCATGTTTGACAAATCTTATTGAATTTTTTGAAGAGGTTACTAGGAAAGTTGACAAGGGTAAAGCAGTGGATGTTGTCTATATGGACTTCAGTAAGGCTTTTGATAATGTTCCACACGGAAGGTTAGTTATGAAGGTTCAATCGTTAGGTATTAATATTGAAGTAGTAAAATGGATTCAGCAGTGGCTGGATGGGAGATGCCAGAGAGTAGTGGTGGATAACTGTTTGTCAGATTGGAGGCCGGTGACTAGTGGTGTGCCTCGGGGATCTGTACTGGGTCCAATGTTGTTTGTCATATACATTAATGATCTGGATGATGGGGTGGTAAATTGGATTAGTAAGTCTGCAGATGATACTAAGATAGGTGGTGTTGTGGATAATGAAGCAGGTTTTCAAAGCTTGCAGAGAGATTTAGGCCAGTTGGAAGAGTGGGCTGAAAGATGGCAGATGGAGTTTAATGCTGCTAAGTGTGAGGTGCTACATTTTGGTAGGACTAATCAAACTAGGACATGCGTGGTAAATGGTAGGGTATTGAAGAATGTAGTAGAACAGAGGGATCTAGGAATAATGGTGCATAGTTCCCTGAAGGTGGAATCTCATGTGGATAGGCTGGCGAAGAAAGCTTTTGGTATGCTGGTCTTTATAAATCAGAGCATTGAGTACAGGAGTTCGGTTGTAATGTTGAAATTGTATAAGGCATTGGTAAGGCCAAATTTGGAGTACTGTGTACAGTTCTGGTCACCGAATTATAGGAAAGATGTCAATAAAATAGAGAGAGTACAGAGAAGATTTACTAGAACGTTACCTGGGTTTCATCACTTAAGTTACAGAGAAAGCCTGAACAAGTTGGGTCGTTATTCTTTGGAGCGTAGAAGGTTGAGGTGGGACTTGATAGAGGTATTTAAAATTATGAGGGAGATAGAGTTGACGTGGATAGGCTTTTTCCATTGAGAGTGGGGGAGATTCAAACAAGTGAACATGAGTTGAGAGTTAAAGGGCAAAAGTTTAGGGGAAACATGAGGGGGAACTTCTTTACTCAGAGAGTGGTAGCTGTGTGGAATGAGCTTTCAGCAGAAGTGGTTGAAGCAGGTTTGATGTTGTCAGTTAAAGTTAAATTGGATAGCTATATGGACAGGAAAAGAATTGTGGGTTATGGGCTGAGTGAAGGTGGGTGGGACTAGGTGAGAGTCAAGAGTTCGGCACGGACTAGAAGGGCCGAGATGGCCTGTTCCGCGCTGTAATTGTTATATGGTTATATGGATAATGATCCCAGGCATACCTCCAAAGTTGTGGCAAAATTGCTTAAGTACAACAAAGTCAAGGTATTGGAGTGGCCATCACAAAGCCCTGACCTAATCCGACAGAAAATTTGTGGGCAGAACAGAAAAAGTGTGTGCGAGCAAGGGGGCCTACAAACCTGACTCAGTTACATCAGTTCTGCCTGGAGGAATGGAACAAAATTCCAGCAACTCATTGTGAGAAGCTTGTGGAAGGCTGCCCAAAACGGTTGACCCAAGTTAAACAATTTAAAGGCAATGCTACCAAATACTAACAAAATGTATGTAAACTTCTAACCCACTCGGAAAGTGATGAAAGAAATAAAAGCTGAAATAAATCATTCTCTCTACTATTATTCCGACAATTTACATTCTTAAAATAAAGTAGTGATCCTAACTGACCTAAGACAGGGAATGTTTTCTCCGGTTAAATGTTAGGAATAGTGAAAAGCTGAGTTTAAATGTATTTGACTAAGGTGTATGTAAACTTCCGACTTCAACTGTATACTCAATGACTTGGCCTCCACAGCCAACTGTGGCAATAAATTCCAGAGATTTACGACCCTCTGGCTAAAGAAATTCCTCCTTATCACTGCTGTAAATAGTGTCCCTCTATTCTGAGGCCGTGCCCTCTGGTTCTAGATTCTCCCGTTATAGGAAACATCCTCTACACATTAACCGTATCTAGGCCTTTCAATATTCAATAGGCTTCAATGAGATCCCCGTCATTCTTCTAAATCCAGTGATGATGGGAACAAAGAGCAGCTGCCAGATTCTTGGGATAGGAAGGCATGGAAAGGGGATTAGATTTTTGAACAGGTAGTGGATCAGCATGCCATGAAGGGACACACACATAAAATACTGGTGCAACGCCGCAGACCAGGCAGCATCTATAGGAAGAGGTACAGTCGACGTTTTGGACCGAGACCCTTCGTCAGGACTAACTGAAAGAAGAGATAGTAAGAGATTTGAAAGTCTTACCGTTAGTCCTGACGAAGGGTCTCGGCCCAAAATGTCGACTGTACCTCTTCCTATAGATGCTGCCTGGCCTGCTGCGTTCCACCAGCATTTTGTGTGTGTGTGTGTGTTGCTTGAATTTCCAGCATCTGCAGATTTCCACGTGTTTGCCATGAAGGGAATTGGTTCTTTCAAATCCTAAATGAAACGGAAATCAGATTTAGTTGTGGCATACTACTACAGATAGAGCAATGGCGAGGAACATCTGCTGAATGCACGTCACGTAAGTGTATCCTGTCATGACTCTGGGAGTGAGTAAAGGAATGGTGAATGGGGGGGGGGCAATTCCTAGAAGCCTGAGAAATCAGTGTTCATGCCATCAGTTTGGAGGGTACCCAGACAGAAAATAAGGTGGTGCTCCTCCAACCTGAGTGTGGCCTCATCGTGGCAGTAGAGGAGGTCACGAACTGACATGTCAGAATGGGAATTCTAATAATTGGCCCCCCTTCACCATTCCCCATTCCCATTTCCCTCTCTCACCTTATCTCCTTACCTGCCCGTCACCTCCTTATGGTGCTCCTCCTCTTCTCTTTCTTCCATGGCCTTCTGTCCTCTTTTATCATTTTCTCCCTTTTCCAGCCCTTTATTTCTTTCACCAATCGACTTCCCAGCTCCTTACTTCACCCTTCCCCCTGTCCCAGTTTCACCTGCCACCTATTACCTTGAACCTCCTCCCCTCCCCCACCACCTTCTTACTCATGACTTCTCATCATTTTTCTCCAGTCCCAATGAAGGGTCTCAGCCCAAAACGTCGACTGTTTATTCTTTTCAATAGACACTGCCTGGCCTGCTGAGTTCCACCAGCATTTTGTGTGTGTTGCTTAGATTTCCAGCATCTGCAAATATTCTCTTGTTTGTCATTCAATTGGTATTTTATGGATGTTTTAATTATTTCCTTGTTTTTACAATATTTCTATTTATGAAGAACAGAATGCTATTTATTGTCTTAACCACTTTCTCAGTTCACTTTGCCACTTCAAACACACTGTTCTGCATCATTTTCTTCCTGTTCTTGTGCCTTCTAATTTATAGTTCCTCTTCTTGTTCTTCCTGTGAAAATGTAGTAATTAGATTTCTCAGTATTAAATTTCGATTTTCACCAATTTACCACCCCATGTATATCTATCTGAAGTCTTCGTTACAGTCAGTACTCATCCAAGTGTTGCCCTCTAGCAGATACGAAAATTATGTCCTGTCCACACAAGCCCAAATAATATATTAATATAAAGTGTCAGCAGGGATGGATGCTGCATTTCTTTATAGAGGCTGAACACATGCTTTAACTAATTCCTCTTTCTGATGATCTTTATCAGTGTCACTCAGAGCAGAGTCTGTTTCAGGAGTCTGGTATTTGCCATGCAAATAATATGGCATTCGCAGCATCTCTGATTTTACAAAATTAGGACTTCATGGCTAGGGAGGTTGGATCATTGTCATCAGGAGGATTGTCATAGCTGGTGTTTTGCAGGTTTCTTGAGATGCCTACTATTAGTGGTCCATGTTTCAGAAGCATATAGGAAGCCAGGAATTATAGTTGCTTGATATGTTATGTGTCAGTTCTAACGTATTGATCTTCAAAATACCATTTTCCTCAATAGACCAAAGACTGTGTTGGTGCATTGAACATAATGGTTCACCGTACCATTCCCAATGTGGAAATTATATAGATCAAATGGAAAAGCTGGTGTTAATCTCCTTGAAATAGAGGAGGCACCAGAAACGTCTATTGTCAGAGGCAGTGTGGTGTGGCAGAATAAGGTCAAGATAGTGTCAGTGAACAATTCCTCAGGCAAAGTCTTCCAGATTGTCCACAAAAGTGTTTCTTTCACTTCTTGTGTGACTTCTCTTTTATCTTAAATGTGCTTCTGAAACTGTTAGAGCCTGCAGTTTACATTTTGGAGATTGACTGAGTGACCTCGCGCTCTGCTGTCTCCAGGCCTCGTGGTGAAGCTCAGAGACATGGTGCGAGCCCATGATCAACTTCATTTCGCTGATTAAGGTGCCCGTTAATCGCCGATTAAAGCATCGAGGAAGATTGAAACACCACGGCGAGGACGGAAGTCAAGCAAGTGTTCAGCGCCGACTACCTGCTCTCGTCGGGCTGTGACGGATTTCTGCCAGACAAGGAGTCTGTGGGTGACGGCCTGTTGCTCGCTGTTGCTGGATAAGGGGTCTGTGTGTGACCGCTTATCACTTGCTGTTGCTGGATAAGATCTCTGTGGGTCATATTCTGTGTTTTCACCCATTCTTCCCGTTGCTGTCTGACCAATTTAATTTTGGCACAATTTGTACGTGGGGTGGGGGTGCGGTTGGGGTTTGTAGTTCTCGCAGTTCAACTGATTTCTGTTTTTCTGCATGGCGGCAGGGATTTGATGCTCTTGCTCCCTCCGCACAATTTAAATTTGCCATGATTTGTTAGGTTTTTTTGTACGGGTGGGGGGATTGGGGTTTGATGCTCTTGCAGTTCGCCAGTTTGTTTTTCTGCTTGGGGGTGGTTTGATGCTCCTTTCGCTATTGCAATTTAAATATGGGGTGATTTGTAAGTTTTTTTTGTGCGGGGGGAGTTGATATTTGTCTTTGAAAGACTTTCATTGTTTTCTTTGTTTCATGGTTATCTGGAGAAGATGAATCTGAGAGTTGTGTACTGATACATACTTTGATAATAAATAAACTTTGGAACTTTTCAGGTTGGTGGAAACTTTTCTTTTGTAGATGCTGAATTTCAGACCACCTTCCTGTACCCTTCAATGAAAACATCAAAGGAAGCTTGTAGCTTAGCCTCTGAGCATGCACAAACACAATACCAGCTGCATCCAGCTTGAATAGTGAGGTTCTGGTGACTTTGACTAAAGTGGATTGAATGACTCTTCGTCAGTTCTGAAAATTGGCTCCCTTCCTAATGAAATTTGTTGGAGATAATATGTAATATTGTGGCAGCAAAGACAGAAAAATGGTGACAGAGCCTTGTTTGATATCAGTCCTCACTGAGAATGGTTCTGTTGAAGACCCATTGAGTAATATTATGCCTTGTATGCTGTTGAGGAGCAAGTGTATGATAGAGACAAATTTCTTTGGGTCTCACACTGGAAGAAGGTGTTATACACTACCACCTGATTGAAGGAACCAAAGGCTTTAGTGAGGTTAAAAGAAAAGCCATGCATAGTTTTTAAATGATTGGAAGAAAGCACAGGGGGGAATGTCAGAAGTAGGTTTTTTTTTTTCCCCACAGAGTGTGATAGGTTCAAGGAACACATTGTGGAGGGTGGTGGAAGAGGCAGATACATTGGGAGATTTAAGACAGTCTTTGACTGGCACATTGACAAAAGAAAACTGGAGAACTATGTGGGAGGAAAGAGCTAGATTGATCTTGTAGCACAGTGAAAGGTTGGCACAACATCATGGGCTAAAGAACCTGTACTGCTCTATGGACAAAATCCATACTGTGACTTGCTTGCTGCAAAGTGGCAGATGTGTCACACAGCAGGGAGAAACATTTGTAGTTCCTGTGATGGGATGAAACTTTCTTTTGAAGATGGCCACAGATGTAGGTTTGTTTGAGTTTTCTGGATTATACTTCCTGCCTAGGTGTGGACATTGAAGCTGTCCATTCACTGAATGTTAGGATTTCCATAGAAACACTGACTGCTTCCAAAGCCCTGTGAGATTGTGTCACGTGCACTCACTTCAAGAAAAAAATAAGTTGTTGAAGTGTCCCTTCCAGAGGGCATTGATCGCTTCTCTAATCTGGCTCTCACTGTAGGAGGAATTTGTGTGTTGGGCCAGGGGTGCCTTTTAGACGGCTCCAGCCTTCAAAAAACTGAAGGCATCTATAGTGGATTCCTAAGGATGCCAAAGACAAATGGTAATTGAAATTTCACAGATTGAGTAAATGTATACCAAGTTGAGTTCATTACCATCTTTTCACAGGAAAATATTTAATCTTGTGTAAATAATTATAATTAGTTGAGCAATGCTTACACAATGCCGAGGAACTGAGCAAGTTAGACAACATCCATGGAAGGAAATTAACAGTTGACATTTCAGGGCAGGAGGGTCTTGGCCCAAAACGTCAACAGTTTATTTCCAAAGCAAGACACATAAAATGCTGGAGGAACAAAAGAACATAAGAAATAGGAGCAGGAGTAGGCCCTCTGGTGCATTGAACCTGCTCTGCCATTCAATACAGGAACAAAATCCAGACACAACTATCCACCAACAATACACACAGCTTATGGCAAGGTCTGCACACCATCGCAGACTTCAAACCTAAATGTAGTGGTGTTTCCAACATTGCTGACTCTCTCCCAGATGAGCTAAATCTTTTTTATGCTTGATTTGATGCCCCTGAGGACAGCCGCTGAAGTTACCTGCACCTTGGCCATCTGTGAGGCTGAAGTACGCGGGTATTTTCAATGAGTAGACAGTCGTAAGGCTGCGGAACCAGACGACATCCCAGGGTGGGTACTCAGAGTGTGCATGGCACAACTGGCAGGTGTGCTTACAGACATTTTTAATCTCTCCCTCTCCCAGGGTAGAGTGCCCTCCTGCTTAAAAATATCCACCACTGTTCCTGTACCTAAAAAGACCAAGGTCACATGTCTGAACATCTGGCCTCCTATCACACTCACCTCAACAATAAGCAAGTGCTTTGAGAGGCTGGTCAAGGACTACATCTGCAGCATGCTACCACCCAAACTGGACCCCCTACAATTTGCCTATCGACACAACCGATCAACAGATGACACAACAGCCACAGCTCTACACACCATCCTTACACATCTGGAGAAGAAGGATGCTTATGTGAGAATGCTGTTCTTGGACTACAGTTCAGCATTCAATGCCATAATTCCAATCAGGCTCAACAGGAAGCTCAGAGAGCTTGGCCTTGACCCTGCCTTGTGCAGCTGGATCCTGCATTTCCTGTCAGATTGCCGGCAGGTGGTAAGAGTGAGCTCCCTCACCTCTGCCCCTCTGACCCTCAACACAGGTGCCCCTCAGGGCTGTGTACTGAGCCCCCTCCTTTACTCTCTGTATACCCATGACTCTGTCACCACCTACAGCTCCAATCTGTTAATTAAATTTGCTCACAATACTACACTGATTGGTCTAATCTCAAATAATAACGAGGCAGCCAACAAAGAAAAGGTCATCTCTCCGACACAGTGGTGTCAAGAAAACAACCTCTTCCTCAATGTTACAAAAACAAAGGAGATGGTTGTGGATTACGGGAAAAATGGAGACAGGCTAACCCCTATTGACATCAATGGATCTGGGAATGAGTGGGTGAACAGCTTTAAGTTCCTCGGCATAAACATCACCGGGGATCTCACATGGTCTGTACATACCAGCTGTGTGGTGAAAGAAGCACAGCAGTGCCCCTTTCACCTCAGATGGTTGAAGAAGTCTGGTATGGGCCCCCAAATCCTAAGAACTTTCTACAGGGCCACAATTGAGAGCATCCTGACTGCCTGCATCACTGCCTGGTATGGGAACTGTATCTCCCTCAATCGCAGGACTCTGCAGAGAGTGGTGCAGACAGCCCAGCGCATCTGTAGATGTGAACTTCCCACTGTTCAGGACATTTACAAAGACCAGTGTGTAAAACGGGCCCGAATGATCACTGGGGACCCGAGCCACCCCAACCACAAACTGTTCCAGCTGCTACCATCAGGGAAAGTCAATTCAATTCAATAAGATCATGTCTGATTTCGACTCATTTCCACCTACCTGCCTTTTCCCCATAACCTTTAATTCCCCTACAATGCAAAAATCTACGTAACCTTGTCTTAAGTATATTTTACTGAGGTAGTCTGCACTGCTTCATTGGGCAGAGAATTCCACAGATTCACCACTCTTTGGGAAATGCAGTTCCTCCTCATCTCCTTCCTAAATCTACTCCCCCGTATCTTGAGGCTATGTCCTTTAGTCCTTGTCTCACCTACCAGTGGAAACAACTTTCCTGTCTCTATCATATCTATCACCAGTCCTGAAGAAGAGTCTTGGGCTGAAATGCTGATTGTTTACTCTTTCCCATAAATGCTGCTGAGCATGCTGAGTTCCTCCAGCACTTTGTGTGTGTTGCTTTGGGTTTCCAGCTTCTGCAGATTTTCTCGTGTTTGTGTTTGTGACTGTTTATTTCCTCTCACAGATGCTGCCTGACTTGCTGAGTTCCTCCAGCATTTTGTATATGTTGCTCACAATTTTTAGCATCGAACGAATCTCTTATGTGTGTAACTAGTTGATGGTTTCCATGGTTTGTTCCTTTCTAAAAGAGAAGCAGTGTTGTATGTCTTCTATATATTGCTTATTAGTCCCTTCTGTTCAATTGGGAAATTAGGAGTGCTTAATTTCCTATTTCTCCATTTTCCCTTCTACAAGCTGCTGTTGGTGACATAACCCAAAACACAGCTTCTGTTTTCACTCGTAAAACAACATCCCAGTCAACAAGACCACAACCTCTCTGACCCTTGAACTCGCTCTAAATTGTTTGGCTACTTGTACAACATTGAGGATTGCATAGGAAGCTATTTGCTCCAATTTAAATATTTAACCTTTAGTCACAAATTTCATTCATCTCCCAAACCATTATGAGGCTACACAATTTACAACTATGGTGTTGATTTTTGTTTACAAAACTACAAAAGTACTGACAAGACAGCGAACAAATTCAAATTAAAATACGATCATTATTTTCCATAAAACACTCAATTCCCTGTGGGGCCCACCATTTCCAGAAATCCCCCTCTGTACCCATTGTGACCACATGCTCCCTCTCTAAGGATACCCTGGGCAAGTATGTATCCTGGAAGAGGGGCAGGCAGTCAGCCCTGTCAGAGCCCTCGACTGTCTGCTGCCCAGGCCTGTAAATGGCCATCTTGGCCAAGCCCAAGCCCAGCCCATTGGCAACACGCTCCCTTCTGTACTGGATGTCCATATATTAGGAGCACGGGGCTGAAGTGTAACCAAAACCTGAGGAGCAGCCCCTTCAGATATTCAAGCGGGGGCTGCAACCTCTCACATTCCACAGACACTGACTCCTCCCGGTCACAGAATGGGATATCTGTGAACCTATCTAAAAACTTGTTGCATGGTACTGCCCTATGCAACACTTTCCACCCCAAGGCCCCAGTGTAGAGGGGAAGGACCCCTGAATAAAGAGATTTCCACTGGGGACCTCCCTATTGTATTGTATTTGAGACAAGGTGACCTTTCTATCAACTTCTCCCATACCATTACTAAGATTGTAAGCTTCCAGATTTGTAACATCCAATTCATTATCAGTTAGGAATTATATTTTTCAACTGCAAGTCTGTCTCAACAAATGATGCTTCGCAATCAATACTGAGCTGAATTACAATTTGTATTTTATAAATGTTGGAGCAGCCTTGTTCTGCTCCTATGTCTAATGGTCTTGGTGAAAATCCTTAAAACATCCAGAATGAGAACTGGGGGTACTATTCAGTGACCTGCGGTAAAACAAAAGATAGTAGAACGTAGCTGAACTGTTCATTTTCAGTGTGGACAGTGTGGACAGATGACTGGTCCCTCAGGTAGTGACCCAAATCATCTGAGTGGTGCTGCTACAGCTGTGGAAGAAGGTAAATACAGACCAGTGTATGATGTGTTTCAAAGTACATTTATTATTGAGGTATACAACTCTGACCTTCGTCTTCCCAACAGACTTTATTTTACTTTGATGTTTAAACCTATTTAATCTCTACGAATGCTGTTTTAAATGCTTTGACTATCTGCTCATTGGCTTTGGCAATACCAAGCTGTCAGGGCATTCTCAGGGTGGCACACTTCTGTAGATCTGGTATTTTTATATATCTGGGAGCACCTTAGGGACGGCTTTCAGGGGTAGGGAGTCAGGATATTCTGCTCTCTGCGTCTGGGAAAAGGATTGGGGGGGGGGGTGAATGCAGTGAATCTGGTTAAGTGGGTGGAGCCCAGCACAATCCGGACCAATATTTTACAAATGAAGGTTGTTGTCAACAAGAAAGTTTAGAATAATGCATGACCCAAAACTAGGTGAATAATTTTACAAGTGATAAGTCATTGTAATCATTGAATGGTTACAGAGAATACAGAGAAGGGGGCCATTTCGTGCATCTTGTCTACACCAGCTCCTTTACCAGAGCAGCTCTCTAGTTCCACCCACTGGTCTTCTCTCTGTAGCCTTGCAATTTTTCACCATATGTTTATCCAATTTCCTCTTAAATCATGATGGAACTTGCCTCCACCACATCTTAACCTGTGCATTCTGGATTCTAACCACAGGAAGTGTAAGAAAACTTCCTCATTATGTCATTCTTAATTCTCTTCCCCTTCTTTAGTACCTGTGACCTCCAGTCCTCAACCTTTCACCAAAGAGAACCATCTCCCACTATCTGTTCTCTCCAAACCCCTCAGCATTTTAAAACCATAAGATATAGGAGAAGAAATAGGCCATTTGGCCCATTGAGTCTGCTCCACCATTTCATCATGACTGATCCATTTTTCCTCTCAGCCCCAATCTCCTGGCTGTCCCCCATATCCCTTCATGCCCTGAACAAGCAAAAATCTATCAACCTCTGCAAGCAAAGCAAGCAAGTTTATTTGTACGACACTTTTCAAACACAAGTCAATTCTAAGTGTCTTATATGAACAAGATTAAAAATCAAACATCTAATTCAGACAATATATGAGTATAAAATCATACAAAAAATAGATATGATAAATAGAAGTTACAGTGCAGAGATTTGAATTAAAAGCTACAGTGAAAAGTTTTAAACCTTGATTTAAAAGAGCTTAAAGTTGGGGCAGACTTCAGATCCTCTGGAAGATTATTCCAGTATGTGGAGCATAGTAACTAAAAGCTGCTTCACCATGTTTAGTTTTGACCCCGGAGACAGTAAGTAGACCCACCCCAGATGACCTGGGAGCTCAGGAAGGTTCATAATGCAGCAAGAGATCAGAGATGTATTTTGGCCATTCAGAGCTTTATTATCCAGTAGTAATATTTTAAAGTCAATCCTCTGATGGACTGGAAGCCAGTGTAGCGATCTGAGAACTGGAGTGATATGTTCTACTTCCTTGATCCTAGTGAGCACTCTAGCAGGAGTGTTCTGAATGAGCTGCAGCTGTTTGACGGATTTTTTAGAGACCTGTAAAAACACCATTACAGTAGTCAAGCCAACTAAAAATAAATGCAGGGACGAGTTTTTCTGGATCTTGCTGAGACATGAGCCCGCTAAATCTCACTATATTTTTAAGATGGTAGTAGGCTGACTTTGTAATTGTCTTAATGTGGCTGTGAAAATTTAAGTCGGAGTCCATCATAACACCAAGATTTCTGGCTTCGTTTGTGATCTGTAATGACAGGGATCCTAAGTGAGCACTGACTTTTAATCATTCCTTTTTGGCATCTAAAACAATTATTTAAATTCTGCCTTAAATAAACATAAAGATTTGGCCTTCTCAGCTGACTGTGGCAATGAATTCCACCAATTCAACAGTCTTCTGGCGAAAGAAATTACTCCTCGTCTCTGTTTTAAAAGGACACCCTCTATTCTGAAGCTGTATACTCTGGTCTGGACTCTCCCACCATAGGAAAGATCTTCTCCACATCCGCTGTATCAAGGCCTTTCACCATTCGATAGATTTAAATACTTCTATCAAACCTCCCTTCAGCAGTTTTCTTCAAAGAAAACAGGAACCTGCTCAACCATTTTTCAAGCCTCAACTGTATTTCCCTGCACTGAACCTTATCTTTATGTTCAGAAATCTTCAGATCTCAGTTTTAAATTAACTCAATGACTAAACCTCAACTGTCCTGATACTGCACCCCCTGGTTTTAGACTCCTTGTGTCCAGCCTGTTGGATCCTGTGACAATTTTCTACGTTTCAATGAGAACTGCCTTCATTTTTCTAAATTACTGAGATTGTAGGCCTGGTCTACTGAATACAGTAAAATCCACCATTGCTGGAACCTGTCTAATGAACCTTATTTGCAAGTATGTTATTTTGAAGGTAAAGAGGCTAAAAGTGGATCCAGTAATACAGATGTGGTATCAACAAACCCTAACACAATTGCAAAAAGACTTACTCCAGTAATCAAAGACTTTTGAATTAAAGGCAGGATGTTATTTACTCTTCACATGGCCTGCAGCATCTCCACATTGACTTTCAATGACTTGTGTGCAAGGATACTTAGATCCCTTTGAACATCAAGATTAGCCAGTCTCTCACCATTTTACAAATGATTACACATGATTTCATATTCTTTCATACTCATTTAGTTTTGTCTATTGCCTTTGAAATTTCTTTTTACCCTCTTCCTTGCTCAGAAGCTCCACCTGGTTTTGTATCACCAGCAAAATTGGAAATGTGACATTTTGCCCCTTTGTCAAATAATTGATATAGATTTTGCACAGATCTCTGTGAAACACCAATAGACACAGCTGCCAACTCAACCTGTTTGTTCATTGCTAATCTTGGTTTTCCATTGGATAGTCTATTCTCAATCCAGGTCAGTATACTACTCAAATTCTGCATGCTCTGACCAACCTTCTATGTGTGAGGTTATTGAAAGCCTTCTGAAAATCCAAGTGTATCACACCCACTGATTCCATATTGAGCATTAGTAAGTTACAATAAGACTGTACAAATTACCCTGTGCATGTATATGACCAATGATCGTTTCTGTCATGAAATGCAATGGCTGACAAATATATCTGGAAAAAAGAGCAAACATAATCTCTTTGCAACTGGATCCTCGATTTGGTTTTTATCGGGAGACCACCGTCAGTATGGATTGGTGATAACATCTCCTCCTTGCTGGCAATCAACACGGGGCACTTCATGATGCATGCTTACTTAGCTGACGGCTCTACTCTCTCCATACTCAGGACTATTTGGCTTAGCACAGCTCAAATGCCATTTTAAAATTTGCAGATGACATGGCAGTTGTTGGTAAAATCTTATCTTGCACTGAGGAGTCATCCACGAATGAGGTAGATCAGTTTGTTGGGGTGGTGTCCCAACAACAACTTAACATTCAACGTCAGCAATTGACAATAAATTGAGGAAGGGGAAGTTGGCAGAACATGCACCAGTTGTCAATGATGGGACAGTGGTGGAAAGGGTGAGCAGCTTGAAATGCATGGGCATCAACATCTCTGAGGATCTGTCCTGGACCCAACACATTGATGCAACGACAAAGAATTGCAAAAAGTATAGCCGTAGACCATGTAAAAGTTGCTGGTGAATGCAGCAGGCCAGGCAGCATCTCTAGGAAGAGGTACAGCCGACATTTTGGACCGAGACCCTTCGTCATGACGAAGGGTCTCAGCCCGAAACATCGACTGTACCTCTTCCTAGAGATGCTGCCTGGCCTGCTGCATTCACCAGCAACTTTTATGTGTGTTGCTTGAAATTCCAGCATCTGCAGATTTCCTCGTGTTTGCGTTTTTAAAGCTGTAGACCATCACAGGTAAAGCCTTGCCCACCACTGAGCACACTTACATGGGACACTGTTGCAAAAAAGCAGCATCTATCATCGGGGACCTTCACCACCCAGGACATGCTCTCTTCTCACTGCTGCCATCAGGAAGAAGGTACAGGTGCCTCAGGACTCAGAACACCAGGTTCAGGAGCAATTATTATCCCTCAACCATCAGGCTATTTAACCAGAGGGGATAACTTCACTGAACTTCAATTGCCCCATCACTGAATTGTTCACACAACCTATGGACTCACTTTCAAGAACTTTTCATCTCATGTTCTTGACATCTATTGTTTATTTATTTATTATTATTTTTTTCTTTTGTATTTGTGCAGTTTGTTGTCTTTTACACACTGGTTGTCTGCCCTGTTGGGTGTGGTCTTAACATTGATTCTATTATGGTTATTGGATTTAGTATGCCCACAAGAAAATGAATCTTGGGGTTTTATATGGTGACTTATACTGTATGTACTTTATAATAATTTAACTTTGAACTTTGAACTTGAAAATTCTCAACTCCAGAAGACAAATCATCAAGAAACTTAGAAAAATCATTAAAAATACAGAAAGGTCAAATGTGGCTTTTATGAAGGGCAAATCATATCTACCAAATCAAATTGAATATATTAAGAACCTAACCAAAAACATAAAGACATCATTTGCACCATCCTACCCTCCCTCAAGGACATATAGAAAAGTGCGGGAAAAGGGCCAGTAACATCATGAAGGATCCATCCAGCCCTGCTCATGGACTGTTTGTTCCACTCCCATCAGGGAGGAGTATCTAATCCAGGACCACCAGCTTCAAAAACAGATCAATACCTCCACCCCTCCATACCCCCCACCACTACTTTATCACTTTCTGTCAGTCACCTTATGTATAGACACTCCTGTGCCTGGTGTCACTTTATGGATATACAATCAATCTATATATATACTGTAAGCTATCTTAGGTATTTATTTTGTTGTTTTTTTTATTATTGTGTTTTTTGTGCTGCTTTGGATCCGGAGTAACAATTATTTTGTTCACCTTTGTACTTGTGTTCTGGAAATGACATTGAACAATCTTGAATCTTGAACGTGATGAACCAGTGATAATTTAGATTAAAAGACAATGTATAACATAGTCAAGTTTATTGATGTTACAAAGATAGTTAGGAAAGTGCATTTTGAGAAAGACATAGAGTTTGCAAACGGATGAAACAAGTGGAGTAGGGAAATGACAGGTGGAGTATAAAGGTGGCATACTTAGGCAGGAAGAATAGAAAACAGAGCATCTTCAGATGGTGAGAAATCAGTAAAAGTTAGTGCCTAGAAAAATCTTGGTTTGTTGATTCACATAATACAAAGTGAACCTGAAAATTCAACAGCAATTGAGATGTTGCTTAACATGATGGCACAGTTAGCACAAATCCTATTATAGTGCCAGCGATCACTGATCACGGTTCGATTTCTGCTGCCTTCTGTAATCATGACTGTGTGGGTTTCCTCTGGATGGTTTGGTTTCATCTCATATTCTAAAGATATACGTGGGCATGCTATGTTGGCACTAGAAGCGTGCCAACACTTGTTGGCTGCCCCAGCACAATCCTCGCTGACACTGCATATTTTGATATACGTGTGACAAATAAAGCTAATCACTTTTAGATCCTTAATCTTTGGAGCCAATGTTGGTCAACAAACAAGGTATTCTCAACTGTAGTTTTCCCGACATGAATAAATAATATGGCTTTGGTTGAAACAAACAGAGTTGAATGATGTGAAGATTATAGTTGAAAGTATCCAAGCTGTAGTTTGAATTGTGCATTCTAATCTTGGGCAGGTTCATTAACTTCCCTAAGTTGTGGGTTGCCATGGGGAAGCATTTGAGATGTTGATTGGTTGATTCTTGTGTAGCTTGCATCATTTATTGAGGGCTCATGAATTTTTAAGTATTAACCATAGTTTTGACAGTGATCCCATTTGGACAAGTATACATTGCTTATGGGGCCTATGGGAAGTGTATGCAGAAGTTCCTCTTGAGGGCCAGTTTTTATGTCTAAGTGATCTGTTTCAAAACAGTTTACTGCCAGATTCTGTGATATAATAAAAACATTAATATTGTTTTTAATATTCTGATAGTGTAAAATGATCCTGCCATGTTAAAGTGCAGTTGCAAATTAAGAACACAAATGCTTCTCATTAACTTCAGTTAGAAACTAATCTCTATTGATTCCATTCTTTTTGGCTGGTACAATCATGTAATCCAGATGACTTCACTTCCAAACAGAATTTAATGTTAAGAATTTGGATACAATATCCACTAACATAGCTTCTCATTCTTTATGGGAAACTTTACGATGCAAAACAGTAAAAAGCCTCAAATACCAAGGAATTTATCTGAGTGTTAAAGAGGACATAGGCAAGATTCCTAATTTCCTTTTTTCTCCTAACTTGCATCTGCCTCATTTTCCTATGTGGATCACATGGGGTAACATTTATTCCCTAAATGTGACAGACAAAAGATCAACACTTGTACAGTTAGTAGATTTAACTACAAGTTGAAGAAATCTGTTGTGCAAAATCAGGTCAGCCATTTGACTATTGGTGTTCCTACTTTGAAAATTAACTCTGGCCTTGGCCCTACTTCTTTAGATATTCGTGGCTCTTTCTTGGAAAGACTTGATCCTTTGCTTTGCTTGTGTGGCTTTCTGCAGGTGGGAGCAAGCTGAGAACTGATGGTAAGCTGAATGCTGGAGATGACCACAAAGAAGGCATGTCAATACTGATAAGTTCTCAAAAACTTAAGATTTGACCTCCATCAATTTCTCTAACGAACCTCAGCAGATGCAGTATTATAACCATATAACAATCACAGCACGGAAACAGGCCATCTTGGCCCTTCTAGTCCATGCTGAACACTTACTCTCACCTAGTCCCACCGACCTGCACTCAGCCCATAATCCTCCATTCCTTTCCTGTCCATATAGCTATCCAATTTTACTTTAAATGACAATACCGAACCTGCCTCTACCACTTCTGCTGGAAGCTAGTTCCACACAGCTACCACTCTCTGAGTAAAGAAGTTCCCCCTCATTTTACCCCTAAACTTTTGCCCTTTAACTCTCAACTCATGTCCTCTTGTTTGAATCTCCCCTGCTCTCAATGAAAAAAGCCTATCCATGTCAACTCTATCTATCCCCCTCATAATTTTAAATACCTCTATTAAGTCCCCCCTCAACCTTCTACACTCCAAAGAATAAAGACCCAACTTGTTCAACCTTTCTCTGTAACTTAGGTGCTGAAATCCAGGTAACATTCTAGTAAATCTTCTCTGTACTCTCTATATTTTGTTGACATCTTTCCTATAATTCAGTGACCAGAACTGTACACAATACTCCAAATTTGGCCTTACCAATGCCTTGTACAATTTTAACATTACATCCAACTCCTATACTCAATGCTCTGATTTACAAAGGCCAGTATACCAAAAGCTTTCTTCACCACCCTATCCACATGAGATTCCACCTTCAGGGAACTATGTACCATTATTCCTAGATCCCTCTGTTCTACTGCATTCTTCAATGTCCTACCATTTACCATGTATGTCCTATTTTGATTAGTCCTACCAAAATGTAGCACCTCACATTTATCAGCATTAAACTCCATCTGCCATCTTTCAGCCCACTCTTTTAACTGGCCTAAACCTCCCTGCAATCTTTGAAAACCTACTTCATTATCCACAACACCACCTATCTTAGTATCATCTGCATAATTACTCATCCAATTTACCACCCCATCATCCAGATCATTAATGTAAATGGAAAACAACATTGGACCCAGTACAGATCCCTGAGGCACATCACTAGTCACTGGCCTCCAATCTGACAAACAGTTATCCACCACTTCTCTCTGGCGTCTCCCATCCAGCCACTGCTGAATCCATTTTACACCTTCAATATTAATACCTAACGATTGAACCTTCCTAACTAACCTTCCGAGTGGAACGTTGCCAAAGGCCTTACTGAAGTCCATATAGACAACACCCACCACTTCACCCTCGTCAACTTTCCTAGTAACCTCTTCAAAAAATTCAATAAGATTTGTCAAGCATGACCTTCCGCGCACAAATCCACGTTGACTGTTCCTAATCAGACCCTGTCTATCCAGATAATTATATATACCATCTCTAAGAATACTTTCCATCTATTTACCCACCACTGACGTCAAACTCACAGGCCGATAATTGCTAGGTGATAATTGTGATCATTGGACCCGAAGTGCTCTCCAACACGTACCTCCGTCACCTGACCTATCTCATTCCCTAACAGGGGATCCAACACTGCCCCTTCTCTAGTTGGTACCTCTATGTATCGCTGCAAAAAACTATCCTGCACACATTTTACAAACTCCAAACCATCCAGCCCTTTTACAGTTTGGGCTTCCCAGTCTATGTGTGGAAAAATTAAAATCTCCCACAATCACAACCTTGTGCAAATAGTAAAACTACAAACAGTCCTATCGAGTCTCTCAAAGGCCGAGGTGAAGGTAAATGCCTCGTGATCAGCTCCTGTTGGTGCTCATAGTGTCAGCGATGTCCCAATTCCGCACATCAGACCTGGAATATCTCGCAATGAAGTGTCAGCCATTTTACCTGCCGAGGGAGATTTCAGTGATCATTTTGGCAGTGGTGTACACTCCGCCTTAGGCTGCTGTAAAAGAGGCTCTGGATGATCTGAGCGATGTGATCAACACGCATGAAACAACTCACCCTGATGCCTTCACCATCATTTTGGGGGATTTTAACTGGGCCAGCTCGAAAAAGTCACCAAACAAATATCATCAACAAATCACTTGTAGTGCCAGAAGAACCAAAACACTATTACACCACCATCAAGAATGCCTACAGTGCTATTTCACACCCACACTTCGGGAAGTCTTATCACCTGATTGTACAGCTACTCCCTGAGTATACGCTGAGACAACAGATTGCTGCACTAGTAGTGAGGACCAAGATGGTATGGATAAGGGAAGCACAGCAGCGCTTACAAGAATCAATGGATTGGACTGTATAAAGGGATTCATCTTCAAATCTGGATGAGTATGCTGCAGTTGTTACTGACTTCATTAACACCTGTGTGAATGAGCGTGTGCCTATGAAACTTGCTGTACATTCTCAAAGAAAAAGCCATGGATGAACCAGGAGGTTCATCATCTGTTGAGGGCTAGATCTGTGGTGTTTGAGCCTGGGGACTCAGGTCTGTACAAGAAAACCAGGTATGACTTGCGGAAGGCTATTTCAAGGGTAAAGATATGGTTCAGAGCAAGGTTGAAGGTGACATTGGATGCACATCAACTCTGGAAGGGTTTGCAGGACATTACTTCCTACAAAACAAAACCCAATGGCATGAATGGCAGTGATGCTTCACCACCAGATGTGCTTAATGCCTCTTATGCCTGCTTTGAAAGGGAGACTATAACTACAGCTGTGAAGATCCCTGCCGCACCCAGTGACCCTGTGATCTCGGTCTCGGAGGCTAACGTCAGGCTGCTTTTCAGGAGGGTGAACCCTCATAAGGTGGCAGGCTCTGAAAACTTGTGCCAACCAACTGGTGGGAGTATTCAAGGTTATCTTCAACCTCTTGCTGTTACGTTGGAAGTTCCCACCTGCTTCAAAAGGGCAACAATTATACCAGTGGCTAAGAAGAGTAATGTGAACTGCCTTAATGACTATCATCCAGTAACACTTACATCTGTGGTGATGGAATGCTTTGAGAGGTTGGTCATGGCTAGAATCAATTCCTGCCTCTGCACGGACCTGGACCCACTGCAATTTCTATTGCCACAATAGGTCTATGGCAGATGCAATCTCAATGGCTCTTCTCATGGCCTTAGATCACCTGGACAATAGAAACACCTCTGTCAGGATGCTGTTCATTGATGAGAGCTCAGCATTTAATACCATCATTTCCACAATCCTGATTAATAAGCTACAGAACCTGGGCTACTGTACCTCCCTCTGCAATTGGGTCTTCAACTTCCTAGCCAGAAGATCACAATCTGTGTGGACTGGTAATAATATCTCCTCTTTGCTGACAATCAACACAGGCACACCTCAGAGATGTGTGTTTAGCCACTGCTCTACTCTCTCTATACCCATGACTGTGTGGCCAGGTGTAGCTCAAATAGCATCTATAAATTTGCTGATGATATAACCATTGTTGTTCGATGGAAACAAGAGAGTGTACAGATGCGAGGTATACCAGCTAATTGAGTGGTATCACAGCAACAACCTTGCACTCAATGTCAGTGAGACCAAAGAGCTGATTGTGGACTTCAGAAAGGGTAGGGCGAGGGAACACGAACCAATCCTCATAGAGGGATCAGAAGTGGAGAGAGTGAGCGATTTCAGGTTCCTGGGTGTCAAGATCTCTGAGGATCTAACCTGATCCCAACATATCATTGCAGCTATAAAGAAGGCAAGACAGCAGCTATATTTCATTGGGAGTCTAAGACACTCGAAAGCTTCCACAGATGTACTGTGGAGAGCATTCTGACAGGCTGCACTGTCTGGTATGGTGGTGGTGGGGTGGAGGGGTGCTCCCGCACAGGATCGAAAGAAGCTACAGAAAGTTGTAAAATGAGTCAGCTCCGTCTTGGGTATCCATAGTATCCAAGACATCTTCAAGGAGCGGTGTCTCAGAAAGCCAGTGTCCATTATTAAGGATCCCTATCACCCAGGCTATGCCCTCTTCTCATTGTTTCCATCAGGAAGGAGGTACAGAAGCCTGAAGGCACACACTCAGCGATTCTGGAACAGCTTCTACCCCTCTGCCATAATGATTCCTTAATAGACATTGAACCCATGAACACAACCTTGCTTGTTTTTATTATTATTTCATTTTGCACTATTTTTAACTTAACTATTTAATATATTTCTTCAACGGTTTGATCAGGGCACGACTGCGCAAGTGCGTGGAGGTCAGTCAGTGAGAACAGTGAGAAGAGTTCAAAAGGTGACATAGAAAAAAAACATAAAACATAGAAAATAGGTGCAGGAGTAGGCCATTCGGCCCTTTGAGCCTGTACCGCCATTTATTATGATCATGGCTGATCATCCAACTCAGAACCCTGCACCAGCCTTCCCTCCATACCCCCTGATCCCCGTAGCCACAAGGGCCATATCTAACTCCCTCTTAAATATAGCCAATGAACTGGCCTCAACTGTTTCCTGTGGCAGAGAATTCCACAGATTCACCAATCTCTGTGTGAAGAAGTTTTTCCTAATCTCAGTCCTAAAAGGCTTCCCCCTTATCCTCAAACTATGACCCCTCGTTCTGGACTTCCCCAACATCGGGAACAATCTTCCTGCATCTAGCCTGTCCAATCCCTTTAGGATTTTATACGTTTCAATCAGATCCCCCCTCAATCTTCTAAATTCCAACGAGTACAAGCCTAGTTCATCCAGTCTTTCTTCATATGAAAGTCCTGCCATCCCAGGAATCAATCTGGTGAACCTTCTTTGTACTCCCTCTATGGCAAGGATGTCTTTCCTCAGATTAGGGGACCAAAACTGCACACAATACTCCAGGTGTGGTCTCACCAAGGCCTTGTACAACTGCAGTAGTACCTCCCTGCTCCTGTACTCGAATCCTCTCGCTATAAATGCCAGCATACCATTCGCCTTTTTCACCGCCTGCTGTACCTGCATGCCCACTTTCAATGACTGGTGTATAATGACACCCAGGTCTCGTTGCACCTCCCCTTTTCCTAATCGGCCACCACTCAGATAATAATCTCTTTTCCTATTTTTGCCACCAAAGTGGATAACTTCACATTTATCCACATTAAGTTGCATCTGCCATGAATTTGCCCACTCACCCAACCTATCCAAGTCACCCTGCATCCTCTTAGCATCCTCCTCACAGCTAACACTGCCGCCCAGCTTCGTGTCATCCGCAAACTTGGAGATGCTGCATTTAATTCCCTCATCCAAGTCATTAATATATATTGTAAACAACTGGGGTCCCAGCACTGAGCCTTGCGGTACCCCACTAGTCAATGCCTGCCATTCTGAAATGGTCCCGTTTATTCCCACTCTTTGCTTCCTGTGTGCTAACCAATTCTCTATCCAAATCAATACCTTACCCCCAATAACCGTGTGCTTTAAGTTTGCACACTAATCTCCCGTGTGGGACCTTGTCAAAAGCCTTTTGAAAATCCAAATATACCACATCCACTGGTTCTCCCCTATCCACTCTACTAGTTACATCCTCAAAAAATTCTATGAGATTCGTCAGACATGATTTTCCTTTCACAAATCCATGCTGACTTTGTCCGATGATTTCACTGCTTTCCAAATGTGCTGTTATCACATCTTTGATAACTGACTCCAGCAGTTTCCCCACCACCGACATTAGGCTAACCGGTCTATAATTCCCCGGTTTCTCTCTTCCTCCTTTTTTAAAAAGTGGGGTTACATTAGCCACCCTCCAATCCTCAGGAACTAGTCCAGAATCTAACCAGTTTTGAAAAATTATCACTAATGCATCCACTATTTCTTGGGCTACTTCCTTAAGCACTCTGGGATGCAGACCATCTGGCCTTGGGGATTTATCTGCCTTTAATCCCTTCAATTTACCTAACACCACTTCCATACTAACATGTATTTCGCTCAGTTCCTCCATCTCACTGGACCCTCTGTCCCCTACTATTTCTGGAAGATTATTTATGTCCTCCTTAGTGAAGACAGAACCAAAGTAATTATTCAATTGGTCTGCCATGTCCTTGCTCCCCATAATCAATTCACCTGTTTCTGTCTGTAGGGGACCTACATTTGTCTTTACCAGTCTTTTCCTTTTTACATACCTATAAAAGCTTTTACAGTCCGTTTTTATGTTCCCTGCCAGTTTTCTCTCAATCTTTTTTCCCCTTCCTAATTAAGCCCTTTGCCCTCCTTTGCTGAACTCTGAATTTTCCCAGTCCTCAGGTGAGCCACTTTTTCTGGCTAATTTGTATGCTTCTTCTTTGGAATTGATACTATCCCTAATTTCTCTTGTCAACCACGGGTGCACTACCTTCCTTGATTTATTCTTTTGCCAAACTGGGATGAACAATTGTTGTAGTTCATCCTTGCAATCTTTAAATGCTTGCCATTGCATATCCACCGTCAATCCTTTAAGTGTCATTTGCCAGTCTATCTTAGCTAATTCACGACATACCTTCAAAGTTACCCCTCTTTAAGTTCAGAACCTTTGTTTCTGAATTAACTATGTCACTCTCTATCTTAATGAAGAATTCCACCATATTATGGTCACTCTTACCCAAGGGGCCTCTGACGACAAGATTGCTAATTAACCCTTCCTCATTGCTCAAAATCCAGTCTAGAATAGCCTGCTCTCCAGTTGGTTCCTCGACATGTTGGTTCAAAAAACCATCCCGCATACATTCCAAGAAATCCTCTTCCTCAGCACCTTTACCAATTTGGTTCGCCCAATCTACATGTAGATTGAAGTCACCCATTATAACTGCTGTTCCTTTATTGCACACATTTCTAATTTCCTGTTTAATACCATCTCCGACCTCACTACTACTGTTAGGTGGCCTGTACACAACTCCCACCAGTGTTTTCTGCCCCTTAGTGTTATGCAGCTCTACCCATATCGATTCCACATCTTCCTGGCTTATGTCCTCCCTTTCTATTGCGTTAATCTCATCTTTAACCAGCAACGCCACCCCACCTCCTTTTCTTTCATGTCTATCCCTCCTGAATATTGAATATCCCTGAACATTGAGCTCCCATCCTTGGTCACCCTGGAGCCATGTCTCTGTGATCCCAACTATGTCATAATCATTAATAACAATCTGCACTTTTAATTCATCCACCTTGTTACGAATGCTCCTTGCATTGACACACAAAGCCTTCAGGCGCTCTTTTACAACTCTCTTAGCCCTTATACAATTATGTTGAAAAGTGGCCCTTTTTGATGCTTGCCCTGGATTTGTCGGCCTGCCACTTTTACTTTTCTCCTTACTACTTTTTGCTTCTACCCTCACTTTACACCCCTCTGTCTCTCTGCACTGGTTCCCATCCCCCTGTTGTGAACTAACCTCCTCTCGCCTAGCCTCTTTAATTTGATTCCCACCCCCCAACCATTCTAGTTTAAAGTCACCTCAGTAGCCCTCGCTAATCTCCCTGCCAGGATATTGGTCCCCCTAGGATTCAAGTGTAACCCGTCCTTTTTGTACAGGTCATGCCTGCGCCAAAAGAGGTCCCAATGATCCAAAAACTTGAATCCCTGCCTCCTGCTCCAATCCCTCAGCCACGCATTTATCCTCCACCTCATCGCATTCCTACTCTCACTGTCGCGTGGCACAGGCAGTAATCCCGAGATTACTACCTTTGCAGTCCTTTTTCTCAACTCCCTTCCTAGCTCCCTATATTCTCCTTTCAGGACCTCTTCCCTTTTCCTACCTATGTCATTGGTACCTATATGTACCACGACCTCTGGCTCCTCACCCTCCCACTCCAGGATATCTTGAAAACGATCAGAAATATCCCGGACCCTGGCACCAGGGAGGCAAACTACCATCCGGGTCTCTGGACTGCGTCCACAGAATCGCCTATCTCACCCCTTACTATCGAGTCCCCTATCACAACTGCCCTCCTCTTCCTTTCCCTACCCTTCTGAGCTAAAGGGCTGGACTCTGTGCCGGAGGCACGGCCACTGTCGCTTCCCCCGGGTAAGCTGTCCCCCCCAACAGTACTCAAACAGGAGTACCTATTGTTAAGGGGCACAGCCACCGGGGTACTCTCTATTACCTGACTCTTCCCCTTCCCCCTCCTAACCGTAACCCACTTGTCTGCCTCCCGTGGCCCCGGTGTGACCACCTGCCTGTAACTCCTCTCTATCAACTCCTCATTCTCCCTGACCAGATGAAGGTCATTGAGCTGCAGCTCCAGTTCCGTAACGCAGTCCCTTAGGAGCTGCATCTCGATGCACTTGGCGCAGATGTAGACATCCGGGAGGCTTGGAGACTCCAGGGCCTCCCACATCCGACACCGACAACAACAAACTGCCCTCACACTCATACTGCCCCTCTCCTCAAGTAACAACAGAAAATGAATACCAAACCTTCCTCGCCTCGCCCGTTTCCGCCTAAGCTCGTTGAGCCGAAGCCCTTAAGTCTTCACTCTGCTCCCGGCTCACTCCGCCGCCCGCAAACTATGCTGCCCGCTGTATGAGACTCTGTTCCTTTTAAATCTGCCGCGCTGCACTGCCTGACGTCACACGCCTGCGCAGTCCCGCCTCTCTGAACGCCGTTGGGGGAAAAAAAATGAAAATTTCAAAAATGTCTTCCTCTGCACTCCCGCTCCGACTCTCAGACTTCCTTCTTCGAATCAAACCCGAAGCACGATTTCTGCCCTTTTAAATCTGCCGCGCTGCACTGCCCGACGTCACATGCCTGCACAGTCCCGCCTCTCTGAACGCCGTTGGGGAAAAAAAACCCGAAAATTTCAAAAATGTCTTCCTGCGCACTCCCGCTCCGACTCTCAGACTTCCTTCTTCGAATCAAACCCAAAGCACTATTTCTGCCCTTTTAAATCTGCCGCACTGCACTGCCCGACGTCACACGCCTGTGCAGTCCTGCCTCTCTGAACGCCGTTGGGGGAAAAAAAACCCGAAAATTTCAAAAATGTCTTCCTCTGCACTCCCGCTCCGACTCTCAGACTTCCTTCTTCGAATCACATCCGAAGCACGATTTCTGCCCTTTTAAATCTGCTGCGCTGCACTGCCCGACGTCACACGCCTGCGCAGTCCCGCCTCTCTGAACGCCGTTGCGGGAAAAAAACCCGAAAATTTCAAAAATGTCTTCCTCCGCACTCCCGCGGCGACTCTCAGACTTCCTTCTTCGAATCAAAACCGAAGCACGATTTCTGCCCTTTTAAATCTGCTGCGCTGCACTGTCCGACGTCACACGCCTTTGCAGTCCCGCCTCTCTGAACGCCGTTGACGGTTATTTCTTCGGTGGTTTGATCGGGGCATGACTGCGCAAGCGTGTGGAGGTCAGCCAGTGAGAACAGCAAGAAGAGTTTAAAAGCGAGAAGAGTTCAAAAGGTGACGGTTATTTCTTCAGCGGTTTGATTGGGGCACAACTGCGCAAGCGCATGGACATCAGCCAGTGAGAACAGCGAAAAGAGTTTAAAAGCGAGAAGACAGATTTATACTGTGGGTGTCGGAGAAGCAGGCGACAGAGTAGAGGGGGACAGAGTAGGAAGGCTTTGGCTCAACGGGGCTTTGGCAATAAGGGATCGAGGCAAGGCAGATTACTTGTTTAGAATACAGACAGAAAGTATGTGTGTGAGGCCAGTTTTCCGTGCTCGGTGTCAGATGTGGAAGGTCCTGGAGACTCCCAGCCTCCCGGACGGCCACAACTGCACCAGGTGTGTCGAGCTGCAGCTCCTTAGGGACTGCGTTAGGGAACTGGAGATGCAGCTCGATGACATTCGTCTGGTCAGGGAGAGTGAGGAGGTGATGAGAGAGGAGCTATAGGCAGGTAGTCACTCCGGGGCCTGGGGAGACAGATAAGTGGGTAACAGTTAGGAGAGGGAAGGGCAAAAGGCAGGTGCTAGAGAGTACCCCTGTGGCTGTCCCCCTTAACAATAAGTACTCCTGTTTGAATACTGTTGGGGGAGACGGCCTACCTGGGGGAAGCAACAGTGGTCATGCCTCTGGCACAGAGTCTGGCCCTGTGGCTCAGAAGGGTAGGGAAAGGAAGAAGATGGCAGCAGTGATAGGGGACTCTATAGTTAGAGGGTCAGACAGGCGATTCTGTGGACGCAGGAAAGAAACACAGATGGTAGTTTGCCTCCCAGGTGCCAGGGTCCCGGATGTTTCTGATCGCATCCAAGATATCCTGAAGTGGGAAGGAGAACAGCCAGAAGTCGTGGTACATATTGGTACCAAAGACATAGGTAGGAAAAGGGACGAAGTCCTGAAAAAAGACTACAGGGAGTTAGGAAGGAAGTTGAGAAGCCATGAAACTATCAAGATTGCAGAACACTTCTTCAAAATACACCCTAAAAAGGCTACTTATATTACTCAGTTCCAGAAGGTGAAAAAAGCATTTGAAAAGCGTTGCACACTTGAGTCATTTGCCAAGAAAGCTAAAAATTACCTTAATCTTGGTCTCATTGCTTCTTACTGCATTTGCAAAATGATAGCAAAGTGTGGAAAATCACATACAATTGGTGAAAGATTAATAATACATGCTCATCAGAAGTGTTCACCAAAATGGATACCAGTATTTTAAAATCAATTCCTCTGAATAATAACTGTAGCTCAACATATTGATGAAATCAGTGAAGACATCAACTATGCACAGAGCTACAAAAATCAGAATTTGGGATACAATTGGATGAGTCAACTGTGCAAGACAACGAGACATTACTCATGGCATATGTATAGTTTATCAAAAATGGAAAAGTTTATGAAGAGATTCTCTTTTGTAAAAGTTAAAAACAAATATCAATGGAGAATCAATCTACAATGAGCTTAAAATGTATATTGAGGATAAAAGTATTGCAATTAGGAACACGATTTCTTGTGCAACAGATGGAGCACCATATATGACAGCTCGCCATGCTGGTTTAGTGGCATATATGACAAAAGAAATTCTAAGCTTGTTGGCAGTCCATTGTGTAATACATTGCTAACAGCTCGCAGCCAAAAACCTCAGCCAGCGAATTTTTTCAACCATGACATTTTTCTGTCTGCTGTCAACAAAATTTAAGCTCATCCATTAAATAGCAGAATATTTCACTAGTTATGCCAAGATAATGATGAAGAGTTTGAACTCTTGCTTCTTCACAGTGGTTGTCAAAAGGCTGCTCCTTTAAACATTTCTTTGATCTTTCTGACACTATGGTTGAATTTTTGCTCAAAGTTGACAAGAACTTGGGAAGTAAGACTGAACTTCTTAGTGGAGATGTGGCATATCTAGCCAATCTGTATGACAAAATGAACATTCTAAATATGAAACTGCAGGGTGAGAATTTCAATTTAATCCAGGCAAAAAGTGCAGTGTCCACTTTTATCGGAAAATTGGAAATACATAAGCTAAACATTAGGAAAGGGATGTTCTCACAGTTTCCCTGTATGGAAAGTATGGCATTCTCTTTCCCAGACGGTGGTCTGCAAGACTATAGTCACTGAAGAAGGATTTTCAGAATCCATTCAAGGATTAGAATGATCAGGAAATTCTGGACTGGGTAATTAACTCATTTCTTTGCAAGGTGGAAGAACAGGAAGAGAGCTTGCAAGAAGAGATTATTGCAATTCAGAATGATGAAGTAGCAAAAATGCTTTACAAAAATGTCAGCTTTTGTAGAATGTGGCTACACTGTCATATGAAGTTTCCTGGTTTTTGGAGAAGAGACAAACTGCTCTTCATTGCATTTCCATCCACCTACCTGACTGAAAGAGGCTTCAGTGCAGTGAACCACATACTCACAGAAAACAGAAATCACATGGACATTATTACACATGGGGACTTAAGGCTTTGGCTTAACCAGATATTTCAACTCTTGCTAAAACCCATCAAGCTCAAGGATCAGATTGATATAAAAGCTGCTGCACAGAGCACAGGTATTGTGTAAGCTAGGTTTAAAGACAAATAAAAATTGAAAGCAGGATCATATTTCTCATGTAGCATATTGTAGACATGTTTTTACACTGGGGGTGCTGGAAAGTATACTGTGCCTAAGAGGGATAGTGGCAAGTATGAAGGTGCTTTATGGGGGTGTTTGGCTAAAAAAGGTTGGGAAACATTGATTTACTCTATCTATATCCCTTATATGGGTGGTGGAATGGAGATACATCTCTACCAAAGTAGGTGTAAGGCACTCCTTTTTTTTTTGCTAGCCCTCAGGTCACCCTCAGGCAAGGTGTACAGCTGCTTAGCACCCCCAATTATGGTTATGTGAAGCCATGGAAGCAGCCGGTGAATGATTGTATGAGCACATGTGTTTATCACAAGTCCTGTTTATGCGACCACTGATGCCAGGCAGACAACCTCTGAAGAGCATTGATAATGGCTGGGATCATTTGTCTTGTAAAGATACTGACTGTCCAGAAGAAGGCAATGGCAAACTACTAGAAAGATTTCCCAAGAATTTTCTATGGTCATTGGGGGGGGGGGGGGCGGCGAGGAGAATGAGGGTGACAGTGGGGGTCTTCCCCAGGGGCAACGATCCCTTCTTAGATAATAGACAGATGATCGCCCATGTTATACGACACAACACAGCACATAATGATGATGATGAAACCCCTCATAATTTTGTAAACCTCCATCAAATCTCCCCTCAATCTTCTATGTTCAAAGGAATAAAGTCCTAACCTACTCAATCTTACTTTATAATTCAGGTTCTCTAGTCCTGGCAACATCCTTATAAATTTCCTCCATACTCTTTCAACCTTACTTATATTTTTCCTGTAGGTAAGTGACCTAAAATGCACACAGTACTCCAAATTAGGCCTAACCAATGTTTCATACAACTTCAACATAACATCCTATCTCCTGTACTTAATACTTTGATTAATGAAGGCCATTGTGACAAAAACATTCTTTACCACCTTATCTGCCTGTGCCAACACCTTAACTTAATTATGGTCCTGTATTTCTAGATCCGTTTGTTCCATGACACTCCGCAGTGCCCTACTGCTCACTGTGTAAGACCTATCCTGCTTGGTCCTGTTGAAGTGCAACACCTCGCACTTGTCTGCATTAAATTCCATCTGCCATTTTTCTAGCTGGTCCAGATCCTGCTGCAAGCTCTGATAGTCTTTCTCGCTGTCCACTACATCCCCAACCCTGCTGTCATCTGCAAATTTGCTGATCCGGTTAACCATATTATCATCCAGATCATTGATATAGATGACAAACAACAATGGACTCAGCATTGATCTCTGCGGCACACCACTAGTCATAGGCCTCCAGTCAGAGAGGCAACTATCTACTACCACCTTCTGGCTTCTCCCATAAAGCCAATGTTTAATCCAGTGTATTACCTCATCTTGAATGCCAAGTGACTGAACCTTCCTGATCAATCTCCCACGTGGGACCTTGTCAAATGCCTTGCTAAAGACCATGTAGACAACATCCATTGCTTTGCTTTCATCAACTTCCCTACTAAATTCCTCGAAAAACTCTATAAGATTGGTTTGACACGACCTACCACACACAAAGTCACGTTGACTATCCTTAATCAGTCTATGTCTATCCAAATGCTCATATATCCAGTCCCTTAGAATACCTTCAAATAACTTTCCTATTACTGATGTCACATTCACCGGCCTATAATTTCCTGGCTTAATTTTAGAGCCTTTCCTAAACAGCGGAACAACATTGGCTATCTTCCAATCCTCCTGTACCTCACCTGTTGCTAAGGATGATTTAAATATCTCCGCTAGGGCTGCTGCACTTTCTGCGCTTGCCTCCCACAGGGTTCAAGGGAACACATTGTCAGGATCTGGGCATTTATCCGCAGTAATTTGCCTCAAGACAGCGAACACCTCCTCCTCTGTAATCTCTATCGGGTCTATGACCTCGCTGTTGCTTTCCCTCACTTCTACCGATTCTGTGTCTGTCTCACGAGTACATATAGATGCAAAAATTCCATTTAAGATCTCCCTCATCTCTTTTGGCTCCGTGAATAAATTACCATTCTGATCTTCCAGAGATCCAATTTTGTCGCTTGTAATCCTTTTGCTCTTAGCAGAATCAGAATCAGGTTTAATATCACTGGCATACTTTGTGAATTTTTTTTGACTTTGCGGCAGCAGTACATTGCAATACGTAATAATAGAAAAAACTGTGAATTACAGTAAGAATATATATAAAATAATTAAATTAAATAAGTTGTGCAAAAATAGAAATAAAAAAGTAGTGTCCATGGGTTCAATGTCCATTCAGAAATCTGGTTGCTAAGGAGAAGAAGCTGTTCCTGAATCATTCAGTATGTGCCTTCATGCTTCTGTACCTTTCCTGATGGTAACAATGAGAACAAGGCATGACATGGGTGATGGGGGTCCTTAACGATGGACACTGCCTTTTTGAGGCATTGCTCTTTGAAGATGTCCGGGATACTACAGAGGCTAGTACTCATGATGGAGCTGAGTAAGTTTACAGCTCTCTGCAGCTTACTTTGATCCTATGCAGTAGCTCCCCACCGGCCCCCTCACATTCCAGACGGTGATGCAGCCAGTTAGAATGCTCTCCACGGTATATCTGTAGAAATTTCAAGTGATTTTGGTGACATACCAAATCTCCCCAAACTCCTAATGAAATATACTGCTGTCATGAGGAAATCTGCAGACGCTGGAAATCCAAGCAACACACACAAAATGCTGGTGGAACGCAGCAGGCCAGGCAGCATCTATTGGAAGAGGTACTGTCGACATTTCGGGCCGAGATCCTTCGTCAAGACTAACTGAAAGAAGAGATAGTAAGAGATTTGAAAGTTGGGAGGGGGAGAGGGAGATCCGAAATGATAGGAGAAGACAGGAGGGGGAGGGATGGAGCTGAGAGCTGGAAAGTTGATTGGCAAAAGGGATACAAGGCTGGAGAAGGGAGAGGATCATGGGATATCGGCCTGAAACGTTGACTGTACCTCTTCCAATAGATGCTGCCTGGCTTGCCGTGTTCCACCAGCATTTTGTGTGTGATAATGCTGTCATGCTTCTTTGTAGCTGTATCGATATGTTGGGACCAGGTTAGATCCTTAGATATTGACACCCAAGAACATGAAATTGCACACTCTTTCCACTTCTGATTCCTCTATGAGGACTGGTGTGTGTTCCCTAGATAGGTAACTTATGGATAGGGGAATCAAGGGTTATGGGGACAAGGCAGGAACCGGGTATTGATAGTAGATGATCAGCCATGAGCTCAGAATGGCGGTGCAGGCTCGAAGGGCCGAATGGTCTACTTCTGCACCTATTGTCTATTGTTTTACCCTTTCTGAAGTCCACAATCTGTTCTTTAATCTCACTGACAGTGAATGCAAGGTTGTTACTGCGACACCATTCAACTCACTGATATATCTCATTCCTGTACACCATCTTGTTTCCATCTGAAATTCTGTCAATAATGGTTGTATCGTCAGCAAATTTATAAATGCTTTTTGAGCTGTGTCTTGCACACAGTCATGCGTGTCTAGAGATTACAGCAGTGGGCGAAGCTCACATCTCTGAGGTGCGCCAGTGTTGATTTTCAGTGAGGTGGAAATTTTATTACTGATACACATTCTTTTTTTTCTTAACCAGGGCCTCAATATTTCTTGAAAACCAAGGTTCCCTACACCTGTTATCTTTACCTTTTATTCTGACAGGCAAATAGAAGCTTTGTGCTCACAAAATTTCACTTTTGCAAGCCTCCTACTGACGAAGTACATCTTTGCCAGTAAATCCACCCTTAGACTATAAGACATAAGAGCAGAATTACACCATTCAGCCATTGACTCAGCTTCTTTCTGATACCACCAAAATCGGCCTTTCTCCAATTTAGAAACTCAACCCGTGGGCCAGACCTATCCTTTTCCATATTTACTTTGAAACTAATGGCATTATGATCACTAAATGCAAAGTGTTCTCCTACACAAACTTTTGCCACCTGCCCTGTTTCATTCTCTAATAGCAGATCAAATATCACACACTCTTTCACTGGCACCTCTATGTACTGATTAAGGAACCTTTCCCGAACACATTTGACAATTCATGTCCAATTACAGTAAGGGAGTCCCAGTTAATACTGTATGTGGAAAATTTGTTTCTTACAACAATCAGCAATTTCTCTGTAAATTTGTTCCTCTTAATGTTGGAGTCCAATCCTCAGACTGTTGGGTGGTCTATAATATATCCCCATTAACTTGGTCATACCTTTTTTATTCCTCAGTTCCCCCATAAAGCCTCACTAGACGAGTTCTCCGGTCCGTCCTGACTGAGCACTATAGTGATATTTTCCCTGACTAGTAATGCCTCCCCTCCCCCTTTAATCCCTTCCGCCTTGTCACATCTAAAACTATGGAACCTTGGAATATTGAGCTGCCAGTCCTGCCCTTCCTGCAACTGAGTCTCATGAATTGCTACAATATAATAATTCCATGTGTTGATCCATGCTCTGAGCTTATATGCCTTTTCAGTGTAACACCCTGGAAAAGGTTTCACTGCTAATGTAAGCAACACACATCAAAGTTGCTGGTGAACGCAGCAGGCCAGGCAGCGTCTCTAGGAAGAGGTACAGTCGACGTTTCAGGCTGAGACCCTTTGTCAGGACTAACTGAAGGAAGAGTGAGTAAGGGATTTGAAAGTTGGAGGGGGAGGGGGAGATCCAAAATGATAGGAGAAGACAGGAGGGGGAGGGATGGAGCCAAGAGCTGGACAGGTGATTGGCAAAAGGGATATGAGAGGATCATGGGACAGGAGGTCCGGGAAGAAAGACAAGCGGGGGGGGGGACCCAGAGGATGGGCAAAGGGTATATTCAGAGGGACAGAGGGAGAAAAGGGAGAGAGAAAGAATGTTTGTATAAAAATAAATGCCCATCCTCTGGCTGATCTTTTTTCCCCTCCTCAACTCCCTTCCCCGGCCTTCTCCCTGTAACCTTTGATGCCATGTCCAATCAAGAACCTATCAATCTCAGTCTTGGATACACCCAACGATCAGGCTTCCAAAGCCTTAAATAACCACTCTAAAACTTTCCACTCCAGCTATGGCCACTCTGCTTGCCCCTGCCTTATTTTAATTTGTTCTTGCCAAACACTTCCGATCACAGATCTGCTGCTGCTCAAACACCAAACTGCCGTGAATCAATGCCTTATGTACTCAATCGGCGGACCTAAGTGAGCTCCATCTTCTCACACTTCCAATCGCTGATTCATCACAATGGAATTTATACTCTATGGTGTTGTCTGCACCTATGTACCTGTGATGCTGCTGCAAGCAAGTTTTCATTATAGTTGTGTTCAGGACAATAAACTTGCCCTGACCTGATTGTGATCGGAAGATATGTGGGAGCAGGCTAGTGAGCTGGCTGTGATCTGGGTGGTTTCCAAAGTAAAAGAAAAAAAAACACTAGAAACTCTCAGCTGGTCAAGCAGCATCTGATCAGAGAAAGATAGAAACAGGGACCAAGGTCTTGAAACACAAATTCTCTTTCACTTTCCATGGTTGTTACCTGTCCTAAAGAGTACAGGTATTTCCAACATTTTCTGATTTAACTTCAGATTTTTTTTGTTTTTCCAACGATTTGTTACTCATTTTGGGTGGGAGGCCGTAGGAAGTTACTGGCTCTTTATCAACAGATGGGTGTGACCTTAGGTTGGTTATAAACTGGCTGAAATTAGAGAAGGGGCAATTCTGATGATTTCCCCTTTTCGATCCCTGATGTTTAATTGCTTCTGGCTTGAAGCAGGTTACAATATGTTTGAACACAGAAGAACATTTATCGGAGCATTACGTTGTGAAGTATTCTCGATTATATTTATAGACCTATGAATATTACGAAATGCATTATAATGTGCAATTCATCCTTGGGAATGGCTCTGTACTAAAATTATTACTGCAAATCCCCACTCACCTCACGCCTTCACGTGAGACAAAAGTCCAGCCTCGCAAACTTTGAACACACGCAAAGTTTGCTTCAGGAAAAATATCAGCTTTTAAAAAAAAAACTACCGATACGTTGTCTGACGTTACTTCAAACTCTGGGCAGAGGAACCCTCACATGAACGGGTGACCCCGGTCGGCGCCGGCACTGAGAGACCACAAACCGCGATCAGAGGGCGGCCCCAGCCGTCGAGTGACGCTCGATCAGTGGCGCCAATGAACTGCGGCGGTCGTCACTGCCGTGCTCAGTAGAAGAAGTAGGCCCTGCAGAATAGGAAGCTCCCTAGCAGTTTATGTTCGCTGTTTCTTTCAAACTGGCAATAGCTTTTTTTTTGGTAAATATAGAAATTATGACACCTCCCTGTACAAGGTTGCAAATGCATGAAAGCTAGGGAGGAATAGTCGCCGGTAGGTAGCACGTACTTTATGGTAACTTACTTACGGTTTCAGACATGCACTGGGCAGCTGAGGCCTTGTTTTAAACGAGTGTCAATAGCAGTTTTGCAGCTGAAATTTTAGTTCTACGAATATCCCCACTATGTGAGGGGAAACAAGGGGTGATACAGGCATGGGGCTCGAGATTGATGGCTCTGGTGTTGAAATTCTCGGGGATTTAAATATTGATAACAGAGGCTGCTGTTTTTAAAACATCACATTCAGTTCACAGCCTGAAAGAAAAGGTTGATTGTAAAGCCTTATAATAACGTATAATTAGAAGTGATTTTTAAACTAAAGTATTTTCTGATATTAAGGAATATATCGCAGGTGTAAACAGTGCAAACTATAGGAAAACATTAGCCTCAAATCTAGGATTATAAATACTTTTTGGGTTTATAGATTTAGTGGCTGATGATGCAGTTTCTACTACTTGTAATTCACCTAGATTAGTCATTTGAAATGGCAGTGTTTACATGTTTTTGTACAGTATTCACATTTAAAATGATAGATTATATTACACATTGTATTTGAAAGTATTTTTGGTTTGAGATATTTTTGCAGTCCGTGTTTTTTTTTCCAAAATGATGCCCAAATCCCTGCCTTTTTCTTTATTACATATACTGTACATGTATCAGGGTTGAACACAGTGCAAAATTAACTGGGGTGTAATGGTTTTGTACTCGGTTAGTGAGAGGCATCCTTTAAAATAAAACATTAACTGATGTGTTTCAACTATGATTTTTCAGTCTGAAACTTATTTTGTACATAAATGAAAAACATTCAAATGTATTTTGCATTTTGGAAGATATGTGCAGTATATAGAGTTGTTGATCAGAATTTATGATAAAATGACAATTGCATTTAAAGCTAATATTTTCAAAATATGTTTACCAAAGTCACAAAGTATCACAATATAGCAAGCATATTTTGATCCATGTTTTGCGATCTGGGCAACACTTGTAAGATATACCTTGAGTCTGTTGGGGTCATGTACTCTGGGGCTTCTGGTGTGGCCTCCTGTATATCAGTGAGACCCGACGTAGATTGGGAGACCGCTTCGCCGAGCACCTATGCTCCGTCCACCAGAAAAAAGCGGATTCTCCCAGTGGCCACCCATTTTAATTCCGCTTCCCATTCCCATTGTGATCTGTTGTGATGAGGCCACACTCCGGTTGGAGGAACAACATCTTGTATTCTGTCTGGGTAGCCTCCAACCTGATGGCATGAATATCGATTTCTTGAATTTCCAGTAATACCCCTCCCCCTTCAACATTCCCCATCCCCTTTTCCCTCTCTCACCTTATCTCCTTGCGACCCATTGCCTCCCTCTGGTGCTCCTTTTCTTTCTTCCGTGGCCTCTTCTTTCAGGTCTAACAGACTCCCCCCTTCTCCAGCCCTGTATCTCTTTCACCAACCAACTCCCCAGCTCTTTACTTCATCCCTTCCCCTTCAGGTTTCACCTATCACCTTGTATTTTTCCCTCCTCTCCCCCTCCCCTCCCCCACCTTTATAACTCTACTCCTCATCTTTTTATTCTCCAGTCCTGCTGAAGGGTCTTGGCCCGAAATGTCGAATGTACTCCTTTCCAGAAATGCTGCCTGGCCTGCTGAGTTCCTACAGCATTTTGTTTGTGTTGCTTGGATTTCCAGCATCTGCAGATTTTCTCTTGTTTGTGATAAGATCAGTGTTTGCTCTTTTTTCATTACCCTTAAGAAGGTGGTGATAAGCAGCAACTGTCCTTCATGGTGAAGGTACTCGCACTGGGCTTATGGGGAGGGCGATTCAGGATTTAGAAAAGTAAGGAATGACAGTATGGACCAAGAATTCATGGTGTCTATGAGGGAAGCTGACAACAGGTGGTATTCCTTGGTGGTAGAGATAAAAGACTTGTGAGGTGGTGAGTAATTGCAATGTATTTTGTAGTTGTTATACACTGCAGTCATGCTGTGCTGCTGATAGAAGGAGTGGACGTTTGGGTTGGTAGATGTGATGCCATCAGCAGGGTTGCTTTGTTTTGAGCTGTGTTGAGCTTCTTCAGAGCTATTGGATGTGCAGTAATCCAGATATGTAAAAGTGTATTCTGTAGCTTCACCTGACTGTGCCATGGAAATGCTGGGTTACTACACAGTGGTAAAGCCATTGAATGTCCAGGGTATGTTGCTGAATCCTCTCAGTTTGGAGATGATAATTGTCTGGTATTTATGTGGCATGAATGTTACCTACTGTTTATCATGTCTAAATGTTGTCTCGATATTACTGCATGTAGGCAAGGATTGGTTCATCTGTTCAGGAATTGTGAATGGAAGTAACCATTGTGCGCTACTTGGATTATCAGAAGGCCTCTGACAAGGCGCCACACATGAGGCTGCTTAACAAGTTAAGAGCCCATGGTATTACAGGATAGATAGTAGCATGGATAGAGCATGGTTGGCAGGAGGCAAAGAGTGGGAGTAAAGGGAGCCTTTTCTGGTTGGCTGCTGGTGACTGGTGGTGTTCCGCAGGGTTCTGTGTCTGGACCACTTATTTTTATGTTGTATGTCAATGATTTGGATGATGGAATTGATCGCTTTGTAGCCAAGTTTGCAGATGATATGAAGATTGGTGGAGGAGCAGGTAGTTTTGAGGAAGCAGAGAGGCTACAGAACTTCTTAATTAGGAGAATGGGCAAAAAAGTGGTAGGTGGAATATAGTGTCGGGAAGTTTATGTTCATGCACTTTAGTAGAAGAAATGAAAGTATAGATTATTTTCTAAGTGCAGAGAAAATTTAAGAGTCTGAGATGCAAGTAGGCCTGAGAGTCCTCGTGCAGGATTCCTTAAAGGTTAATTTGCAGGTTGAATCGCTGGTAGAGAAGGCAAATGTGATGTTAACATTCATTTTGAGAGGACTAGAATATAACAGCAATGATGAAATATTGAGGCTTTATAAAATGGTGAGACCTTGCTTGGAGTATTGTGGGTAGGTTTGGGCCACTTATCTAAGAAACGATGTGCTGACATGGGAGAGGATACAAAGGGGTTCACGAAAATGATTCTAGGATTGAATGCTTGTCATATGAGGAGCAATTGATGGCTCTGGGCCTGTACTCACTGGAATTCAGAAGAATGAGAGATGACCTCATTGAAACCTGTCTGATCAACAAACATCACTTCTAGTCTTGTCATTGAAGGAAGGATATTATTACATCATCAGTTTCTTCGTCTTTTTATTAGGTCCACTAGAAAAAGTTGTGCAGTGATGCCAAGTACATTGACTTCAGTTTTCCCATGCCTTCTTGATACCGTAGAAATATATGGAGTATTTCTTTTTCACTTTGATATCAAGGTCAGTCACTCTTGCTGGAATTCGGCTCTTTCATTTGCGTTTGGAGCAAGACTGTGATGAGATCCAATTTGGAATGCTCCAAGTGAAATCTAAACGAGTTGCGTTGATTGAGTTATTGATGAGGAAGTGCTACTAATAGCAATGGAAAGCTTTAACTACATTGCTTTGATTGAGAGGTAATTACCACGATTGGATTTTTCCTGCTTTTTTTTTTATCTACGTAATGTACGTTGGTAATTTTTCACCTTGCCAGATACGCATTGTTGTAGCTACTAAAGCATCATTGCCATGGGTACAGCTTGTTCTAACGTGCAGGTCTTCAGTGCTGCATCAGGTATGATGTTCAGTTCCATAACATTTGCTGTGTGCAGTGTTCTTAGATGTATCTTTATGGTATGGGATACAGTGCCTTGTAAAATTATTTAGCTCCCAACCCTTTGTTCACTTAAATGAGTATTACAGCCAGGGATTTTGATAAATTTAATTGAGAATTTTTATTTGTGAATCACATGCTGCTGTTTTTCACAGCAGAGCTCAAAAAACAGGGCAACTCGTAAAGCATAAAAAGCTAAAATTTCACAAATTGAGATGTCAGTATTTCAAAAGTATTCATACCGCTTTATTCAGTACTTAGCTGAACCGCCTCTCACAGTTATTACAGTCAGTAGTCTTTTTGTACAAGTCTCTATTAGCTTTGCACAACGTGATGGATCAAGATTTGCCCATACCTCCTTGCAAAATTGTTCAAGCTGTGCTAGGTTAGTTGTGGAGCGGTAGAAGATGGCAATTTTGAGGTCTTGTTCGATTAGGTCAAGGTCAGGACTCTGACTGAGCCACTCAAGGACATCAACTTTCTTCATTTGAAGCCATTCCATGGTTGTTCTGGCAGTATGCTTTGGGTCATTATCCTGCTGAAAGACAAACTTCCTCCCCAGTGTAAGCTTTCTGGCAGAGGCGGGCAGATTTTTATCCAGGATCTCTCTGTATTTAGCAGCATTGATCTTCCCATTAATCCTGACCACATTTCCAGTTCCCGCTGCTGAAAAGCATCCCCATAGCATGTTGCCTTCTCCACCATACTTTATAGTAAGGATGGTGTTACCTGGCTGATGTGCAGTATTAGATTTACGCTGCGTACACCGCTTAGTGTTGAGGCCAAAAAGTATTACTTTAGTCCCATCTGACCGCAAGACCTTCTTCCACATCTTTACAGTATCTTCTCAGCGACGCTTTGCAAAGTCTTTATAGGCAAGGATATGTTGTTTTTTGTTAACCAGGGTTTCTTCCTTGTCACTTTTCTATAAATACCCTTTTTTGTGCAAGGCCTTAGAGAGAGTGCAGCCATGAACTTCATCTCCATTTGCAGTCACTGACTTCTGCAGCTCACTCAGAGTAACTGTTGGTGTCACAGTAGCCTGTCTTACAAGTTCTTCTCAGGTGACTAAGTTTAGAGATCCAGCCTGACCTAGGCGGTGTGGCCGTGGTTTTATATGTTTTCCACTTTTTTTTTTGATGGATTGCACTGAGCTCCGAGTTATGTTCAGTGCTTTTGGGATGGTCTTATGCTGTTCCCCAAATTTGTGATTCCCTATTATCATTTCCCTGACTTGCTTTGAATGCTCTTTTGTCCTCATTGTGGTTTGGCCTGTTGAAAATCTACCATACTGTTGGACCTTATGTAGAGGGGGGATATTTGTTTTGGTGATCCTCCAATTTTCTACGTTAACAAATTGGGTGAGTTGGTAAGGTAATACACAGAATTGCACATGAGGAAAGTTAAAGTAGTCATTACAAATGGGATGAATACTTTTTCAGCCTCACAGTTTTTAATTTTAGTAAATTGTTGACAGGGTTTGGAATTTTTCTTTGTATTTGACATGTGCAATATTTTGTAGATTTAGCTCAAAAATCCTACTTTAATATATTTTAAATTTAGAAAGTCAGACAGTAAAATGTGAAAATAATTGTGGTGGCTGAATACTTTTTAAAGGCACTCGGTATAGATAGTAGACTTTTGGATCTGTAATTTGCAAAGGAATGCAGGGAAGTTGAGCTTCATTCTTCCACAATAAATATATAATAATTTAGAGGCTATAAAGGGATTAAGAGGCATGTCTTGGTGTCAGCAGCTTTTTACATATAAATATTGTCACCTTGAGAGGATCTAAGTGAGAGCCAAGAGCAAAACCTTAGATTATTGACTATTTTTTTAGCATTAATGTATTGAAGGAGTTTCCTCAAGGTTGTCATAGCTGGGATTGGTATTGAGGATAAGCTCCTACTACCTATTAAATGTTTCCAATGGCATGCATCTCAAATAGCCTCTGACAACCAAGTCCAGCTCCTGACCTTCACGTGTGGCTTAGCTACTAGGCCCTGCAGAAACATTTCTACTGACATGAGGAGGGGTAAAGGCAGGTTACTGGTGCCTTAAAACCAGTCACTTTGGGCAGATGGAGCTCATTGGCTGTAGTTGGCAGCCCATCTAAGAGAAGGGAAACTCGGATCTCAAACCTCTGCTGCCTTGTGGCTATAGCCATTTGGGGGAAGGCTTCAGGAGTAAACTCTGAGGAAATATCTGGAGCTGGAGTCCCTAAGGCACTCCTACATTGAGTTCAACACTGACTGGCAACTCCTGCAACGCTGCTGGTGCCACATTATATTGGTCTCTGCCATTCCTTTGGATTCATCAGTTGTGCAGAGAGGGGAGTCTGCTACATGGGCATCAGCTTACTCTCCATATTTTAATACCCTGGCTTGCGTATCATGTAGATAGATGGGACACAACATTTGACAACGGAGGGCCTCACAATAATGAAATACCACCATAGTCAAAATAAATGCCTTAGTTACTTATGGGCAACTTTTTTTGAGCGGGAGTGGCCAAAACTAGAGATGTGTGAGGGATAGATACAAGTACCTATGACAGAACTTGTTTAAAAATTCGGTTTTAATTACAAGAGTTGTGGCTTTGTTGTGCACCTTCATTCCACCTGCAACAGGTAGAATTTCCCAATGGCCAACCATTTTAATTCCACTTCCCAGTCCCATTCTGAGATGTTGGTCCATGTTCTCCTCTACGGCCATGATGAGACCACTCTCAGGTTGGAGGAGCAGATTCTGTCTGAGTAACCTCCAACCTAATAGCTTGAACATCAATTTCTCTATCTTATAGTAATTCCTTCCCCCCCTCCCCTTTTTCCATTCCCCATTCTGGCTCCCCTCTGAGACATTGATATTTGATGTCGATATAATGAGCCAATAGGCCTGTTTCTGTACTGTATCTCTCCATGACCATATCTGGATGAAAGAGTATACATATGACGTACCAAATTTTATCATGGATGTATTTCCTTTGTTCTTATGTTCTGTGTATGCTTCCACAGATTTGGTTCTGCTTAAATATTGGTTAAAACTTTTTAAACAATGAAATTTATCTAGCAATAAGCCTTGCAAAAATATCTAGTATTTGGATTGTTTCAAAGTTATTTTTGATGGCAATATGCAATACTTGGTGCAAGAGCAAATTTCAAATTTCCATTCAGCAATAGATAACATTCTGTTCATCTGTCCTGAATGTCAGGCAATCTGTCTGAACCTGGTAACTGTAGAGGGTAGTGAGGAATGGTGATGACATGTCGTTACTATATACATACTGATGAGTATTCAGTTGTTAAGAGGAGGAGTATTTAACTAAAAGTTCAACTAATTAAACTAAAACTATTTGAGATGCATTGCATCTGCTGTTCCAAAATGCAGTTGAAATAAATTGTTTCTCTTTTGTATAAAGGCAAGTTCTGAGGTTTTACAGATACAATTAAATATTGATAATGTAACTTGTTTTTAGTCTTGAAATATAGGTTACCCAATTTTAATAGTTTGTTCTGACTCAGTTTTATATCTCTGCGAATATTTTCAGACTAGTAAACAAAAGTTCAACGTAGAAGATTTGAACTTGAATAAAATAGTCATGTTGAGACTGTGAAAAATTGGTGATGTTAACAAACATTTGATTATACAAAACAGATTTTTGAAGCAATTTTTAAAATAAAACTTAATTCTATGACTTCATTTTCTATAATTTACAGTTAAAATTAGCTGTAAATCAAGCCTTTCCTTCAATTTTTAAATAGCTGTCAACTTCTGTGCAACAGAAATTTTGCAGTATCAGTGAACTTCAAAATGTTTGAGTTACCTATCCCTTATGTAATAGGGTTTTAAATTATGTTATAAATTTATGCTGGATTTAAGTGAATTGTAAATGTATTTGTATTGCATTAAAGTGCATTGCAGTCTGTTTTTTTCATTACACTAGCAGAATGCTAATCCATACAATTCACTATAGAGGAATGTACAACATTCTTTCACCCATGAATCACTTGTCACTTTCAAAATAATGATTTGAAGTTAAATGTGCAGTTGAATTATCTCTGTAGATCTGTTCACATAATATTTTACTTTACACTTATTTTATTTTCTTTTTATAGAAGCTTCATATTGGAGAACGGTCTGAGTCTTCTATATGGGCCATTTTCTTTCAAAAAATGGTAAACGTCTGAAGAAACGAAGACGGAAAGTCAGAAAAAACTGCTTTCTTCGTGGGCCTTGTATGCTGTGTTTCATTGTTCACAATACTTCTGCTATTGATGAGGATCAGCTTGAAAGTGCATCCAAACTAGCAGAAAGATACACTGCATTGACTACTACAGAAGAGTGTGCTAAATTTCTTCTCTCTCCAAAAGAACTTAGTATCTGGGAAGAACAGGGTAAAAGTTTACTTTCCAGTGTTCCAGCAAAACTTATTGGGCCACCTCTTTTTAGGACAGTCTGTTCAGACTATTCCGAGATGCCTGTTTGCAAACGTAAATGTGCTGGGGTACAAGCTTGTACACCTTGCAAACTACCTCGTTCTGCAGTTGGAAGAATTCCTGAGACTGGTTTAAAGAATGACATAGCACAATGTCCTGTGTCTGTATGTACTTTGCCTACATCCACAGCAGAATGCGCAAACATGGGACATGATGGGAACGTGGGTGACAGTTCATCTCTTCTCCAGCATCCATTGTCCCCATTGGGATCTGAAGACAGTGAAATAATTCCTCAAGAAAATCTTAAAGATTTAAGAATGGAATCTGAACCACCAAATATTAATGAGCTTCCGTCCTCTATACTACTTAAGGTGAGGCTAATAACCATACAGGATATTACTTATGACATGAAATAATATAGTATCATTTACACAGAAACAAATCTGAATTGTTAGCAATTTTAAAAAATTGTCTACTAGCCATTTACAAAGGATTATGTTGGGGGGGAGGGGAATGGTTAAATTCCTTGACCAACTTCATCTTTGTTTCTGACTTTGTGTTTACTTGGCTACAAAGCTATGATTTCTGTCTAAGTCATTGCAAAAACTTTTACTTGACTTGATATTAATATTGTTCCTATAGTACTGTACCTGTTCTATCAATATTGCTTGCAGATTTACCAAACCCATTCTGAGCATTGTAAACTCTAGAATATTGTAATCTACCTTGTTCAGTAGATATACTCAGATTAATATTCAAGTAGGTTTAACACACTGTGGCAATATTTTGCTTTTATTTTTGGTCAGTTGAAACTATTTGCCTAAAGAGTACAATTTACTTTTGAGAAGTAAATTTGATAATTATAACTTTGCAATTATTAGTCAACATCTTTTTGTTACTTACATACATTCTTGAGAAAACCTTTCAGCAACATGAAACCCATACCTGTATTCCAACAATCACTTCATTTCAAAAAAACATGGCAAATTGATTCAATTTCATTTCTTTTTCTTCTTTTGTGTGTTTGTATTTCCCCCAGCAGATTGTTTTAAGACTTGCGTTGATCTCGTTTGAATGATTTAAAGAAAATGCATTAAATTAAACAAAAGCCTTTGAAGATATTGGACAGGAAGTAGCTGTGGGATGATGGTTGTGATGGTTGCCATCAACCAAAATTAGGAGGAGGAGATGGAGAATATGAAAAGGGATACAAATGGGTCAAGAAAGTGATTGTGACTATAAAATATGGTTGTGCAGGATGATTTGGGGACTCAAGTATCCTCATGAGAATATTTCAAGCTACAAGTCATAGTTTCCGATTAAGGTATCACCTATTTCAGGCAGATGAGAATTTCTTTTCTGAGAATCATGAATCTCAGATTTCTCTAAGATAGAGAGACATTTAAATTACACTATCTGAGCATAAGGAAAGAGTTGAAAAAAACAATGGTGAAGTCAAGACTGGGTCTGTCTGCTCCCATTTCTTATTAATTTGGAGCCTCTGCTTCAAAATTCAAAGTTTTGATATTATTGCAATCATTCTGATTTGCTTAACAATCCTTCAGTATTAATAGATTAACGTTGAAAAAATGTTCTAATCATAGAAACTGTTGTAGTTTTGTATAGCCCAAGTGCAAATCTGTTTTGTATAACAGTCATTAAGAAGCACAGACTGAAGTCATCATTTTGTGAACCATCTTGTTAACGGTGTGATCAACTTGCTCCTTCATGACTGACTTAATGTACCATCCAACTGTGCTTTTGCTTCATTTGATTTTTTGCTGAAACCCAAAGCAATGCCTTTTGTATCTTATTATTCTAATACACTCTGCTTGTTTTTTCTTTCTCTTATGAAATAAATGCACATAATGCCGGGAATATCCAGTAGGTCAAGCAGCATTTGTGGAGAGAAAAATAAGAGTTAACCTTTCAGTTTGATTGCTTTTCAGCAGAGTATTTTTGTGTGAACTTGATCATTCAAAACATGGCTGCCAGTTTTCTAATTGTATGAAGTCATGTTTACTTAAATACACAATGTTTGCTGGCCATTGGTGGCTTATGGTTAAGCAATCCATTGATATACTTATCATGTTCATTTGATCTCTTCTGTGGTCTTGTCCATTCGTAGGTCTTTAATTTTCTCCGGAGCTACTGAGACCTCTGCACACTCCTGCAATTTTAACTCCTTGATTAACTTTGAATTAAATTGCTTCACTTTTGGCAGATATAACTTCACATTCAAAGGCCTGAAGCTTTGGAATTTGTTTCTGAAATCTCTGGCTCTGTTTTCTTGCTTAATATACTTTGTCTAAGTTTTTGGTTCTATGTCCTAATTTTCTCCTTGTGGCGCAGTAACAAACATCATGTGATAACACACCATGAATCACCTTGTGCTTCTGTGTCAGATGTTCTATATAAAACTCAGTTGCTGAAGTTCGATGTATTGCACTTAAGTCATCATTGGAATTACAGATTTTCTTTCTCTTTGCATCATGGATCTCAGGATAGTGTTCGATTTGAGAGAAAAATTCTTTTATGTGTAATAGCTCATCTGAGTTGTAGTATTGTGCCCGTGAAAGCTAATAGGGATTTCAGTAATTTTTCAGAGGCAGTTAATAACTGTTGTTGTTCCTTTCCACGTCTTGTGGTACATTGGCAGAAACCTTGTCATTTCTTTAGCTTTTGTCTGTTTTTTACAAGGCCAAGTTGCTAGCTCAACACTCAACCCAGAGTGGATGGAAAGCGTGCAAGGAACTGGTTGAATTCACATCCAAGGTCCGCTGCAGATGGCACTACACCACTGGCCGGCTGTTTAATAACTGTAACATATGCAAAATGCTGGAGGAATTCAGCAGGCCTGGCAGTATCTATGAAAGGACTAAAGAATTGATGTTTCTGGTCTTGTCCTGAAACATCAATCATTACTTCTTTCCATAGATGCTGCCTGACTTGCTAAGTTCCTCCAGCATTTTGTGTGGTACTTTAGGTTTCTAGCATCTGCAGAATCTCTTCTGTTTGGTATTTAATAGCTGTTAACAATTAACTTTTAATGTTACTTATTTTAAAAATGTTTAAGATAGATAAAAGTTTTATAAACATTTAAATAATTTGAAACTGAACACTTAATTTTAGTACAATAATTTTGCCTTTTGCTTGATGGCTCTAGCTCAAAAATATGGCTTGATATGATGCAAGACTGGATTTCAGTAGCATAACACAACAGATGCCACAGATGCCATTTGTTTGGGTTATTCAGAACATCCACATGTGTGGAGCTCTGAGACTTGCTGCCATTTTAAAGCTAAATGTCATCATTTCCAGCTCAATGCATGGTGTGAATTAAACTTGATTGAGAAAGTAAACAAATTTAAGAGTTGTCAGTTGTTCTGTGAATGCTATTGTGCAAAACGTCCATTCATGTGATCAGATAGATTTCCATCAAAGTTAAGAAAACTTTATTTTCCCAAGGTCTCACATTCTGTCTTTTCTGGCTTTCTTTTGAGTGGTTCTTTCAGCTTAGAAGAAATGACTGAAGCATAAATGGATAATTATTGTAATGCACCTAAGGTGAAGAGGCTGAAATGTTTAGGGGAAAAAAATCATTACTTTTGCTCTCGATCGACACACGTATTTCCAATTGTGAAGTCAACGTTCTAAAATGCAGAGATGTAGAGAGGCTGGCTATGGTGTGTTGAAAGGAATTGTGTCATGTCTCTTTTGTTACCATCCCTATATGCTTCTGAAACACTCATCCATGCCTTTTTTTAGATTCATTATTATTCCATCTCTTTTGGTGACCTAATCTGGCATTAAATCTGCCTACAAATTTTCATTAAATTCCAAGTTGGTCTTGTTTCTTTTCAAGATCTGACATTCCTTCGAGAGTTCCCTGCTCTTCCAGTTCTGGCCTTTTGCAGCATGATTTTCATTTGGTCCATTATTAGCAGAACTTTGAGTCTCATTTGGCAACTTGATGTAATTTTCAGCTGACATTTCCTCTGAATTAAATCTCTGTGAGACCCGAGCTTTTTATGAAGAATTTCTTTTGATATATTGTACTAAAGCATAATGCAATTTGAAAAAAACTAGAGTTTTGCTTTCTGCATTTATAGAGGAGATAACACTTGGAATGACTATTGTATGCAGATTTTGCCTTCCTGTACAAGGAAAGCTCTACTTGCAACAGTAGAAATGCAATGAAGATTCAGCAGGTTGAGACCTTAGACTGGGGTGAGGGGATACATTGTCTGATGAGGAGAGATTGGACAGAGGAGGGTTATGCTCTGTGTTTAGAAAAATGAGGAATGATCCTAATGAAAAATGAAGAATTCCTACAGGCCTTGAAGGTTTGATGTCATGATGATGTTTCACCTGGCTGGCATATCCTAGAGACATAATCTCAAAGTTCACGACTGTGGGAAGAAGTTTCATTTTCTGAAGGCTAGTGACTCCTTGGGTTTCTCCACTCGAAGGCTTTGGAGGCTGAGTTGCTGAGTGTAAACAAGATAAGAGATCAAAAGGTACTTAGTATTAAGGGAAGCAAGGGATACAGGGTTAGAACACAAAAGATCAGCCATGATCCTGTATTGAGCTTGGCATGAGGGTCAAATGTTTTATTCCTTATGTTAAAATGTCATGGGTATAATGATAGCTTTTCATTTGTACGTTTTATGTGCTAACACTTTGGAATTTTCTGTTCAAGAAATTGAATAGTATTATAGTTGGTTTGGAAGATTCTATAGTTTATAATGAGGTGGTACATGTGCTAGATTTTCCATAATGATTGATCTGATTGTAACAGCTTAATTCTGCTGGGATCTCCAGATAACTTGAGGCATAAGTGAGCTTGCAATAACCTTAGAAGAAAAATCTAGCTTTAGAAATGTTGCAAGGTCGAGTATTGTACATAGGACATGAGTTCCCTTCTGAAGAATGCTGGGCTATTTGAATATGTAAAACAGAATGGCAGAAAAGGTTATGGTGGGCACTTAAAAATTTTTTTTATATGCCATCCTTGCTTGTGAAGATTGACAAAAGGTTAAGTGTAGTAGTACTAAAACATTATTAATATGTTCATTTTAAAAAATAGCTTTTATTCTGCCTTGACTGCAAGACCTTATTTAAAATAAAATTTTTATATTGCATATGCTTAGATATATGGTGGATTCTGGTTAATTTGGATTCATCAGAACCAGTACATTTTGGCTCAATTGAGCAGCTACCTCAATTAGCTGAAGTTTCATGGAAGTAGTTAAAAAGGTATAAAAAGACAAACTTGTTGCTTAACTGAGTAATAAATTATATATTTAAATGAAATACTGAACAAATTAGAACATTTTACCAATACTACCACAATGCTATGAAACTGCGTATTGGTTCCTAATAGTTATCGACAGATGTGCTCATCCAGTGCCGTGTTCTTTTGATTGACTGTAAGTGAACAAAATCAGTGCAGACACCTAGTGCAGATAGTGGACTGCGTTCATACAATGCTTTTGACAATTGCATCTTCCAAATCTTCATTTTCATTGTAACATTCAAGATGATTGTTGACCCTTTCAAGTTCTTCGTAGTTCCTAACTTGAAGTAGTGAAATTGTTTTGTTTTACTCTTTGCTATTTGTTCCATCTCCAAGTCTGCTTGCTTGAATTTGCAGTGAGCAATCAATTCTGAATTGTCTTACTGCTTATTGCTCACCAACTGTCAGTGACAAAAATCACATATAATGCTGGAGGAACTCAGCAGGTCAGGCAGCATTTATGGAAATAAATAAGTTTTAATTTCTATGGGTACCGTCTAACCTGCTGAGTTTCTCTGGCAATTCTCATGTGTTGCTTTGGATTTCCAGCATCTGTAGGCTTTCTCATGTTAGTGACAAAAAGTCACTGCTTTTTGAACAGAAACACATGCAATTGATGCTGCTTAAAAGCTGTTCACTCACTCTAATCACGGTGTAGTGGCTAATGGCCACTCAAATGCACACAACTGACTCCAGTTAGAAATTGTTCGGCAACAGTCTCCTGTCGCAATTATGAGGCATAGTGCCCCAAATGAATGAAGGGAATTGGGCCCCATATCTCAGGAAGGATGTATTGTCATTGGAGAGAGTCCAGAGGGGGTTCACGAGGATGATTCTGGGAATGAAGGGGTTAACATATGAGGAGCATCTTGCAGCTTTGGGCCTATACTCACTGGAACTTGGAAGAATGCAGGGTGGGGGGGGGTGTGCGCGGGGAGATCTCATTGACACCTTCCAAATGTTGAAAGGACTAGATAAAGTGGATGTGGAGAGGATGTTTCCTCTGGCAGGGGATATCCAGAACTAGAGGGCACAGCCTCAAAATCGATTGACGGACCTTTTAGAACAGAAGTAAGGAGGAATTTTTTTAAGCCAGAGAGCAGTGAATCTGTGGAATGCTGTGCCACACACTGCAGTGGAGGCCAAGTCGATGAGTATAAAAAAAGCGGAAGCTGATAGTTTCCTGATTGGTCAGGGTATCAAAGGATATGCGAGAAGGCAGGTGTATGGTATTGAGTTGGATCCAAGATCAGCTGTGATGGAATGGCCTAATTCTGATTCTATGTCTCAAGGTCTTATGGTCAAATGGAATCTCAGCTATTTTGTCCATTAGTTTTTGTTCTTTAGAGTTGTCTCAAGTAAACAGTGGCCCTGATTAACTGATGGCTCAATTAACCGGAATCAACTATATTTCTGTTGGTGTTGTAAATGTTCAGGAATTTCAGATTGTAATGCAGAAAAATAGGTGCAGCTAACTTGGGTTACAAAATTCATGTAGGTAACTCTTGCTTCGGCTCGTGGTTTAAGATAGGGGGTGATAACCCCTGGCCTGGCCAAACTTAAGAAATCTCGTTTGGGTGGATGCTGCACGATGTGTTTCCCATTACAAATCAGTACCCCGAAATAACGAATACTACCCCATATGCGATTAAACTATTAAGCTTTATAATTCTTACTTTGACTGTATGGTTAGTAAAGAAACGAAAAAAAAGAAAAGGGCCCAATCTTATTAAACAGTCTGTGATGCAAAGTTGAAGCTCACTGATAAGTCGATCGTTCACCATCGACCTCTTCTGATCGTCGCTGCCCTTCGGACCCTCGCTCCAAGTCCACCCGTCAGTTGGTCTGCCAGATCTCTCCATTCACGTCTTCTCTCCTCACCTCTGCCTGGCAAAAGCCTGCTTAAAACCTCCTTCCAGATTCACAAGACAGTGCAACAAAATTCTGATTGGCTAACATGCGTACCACAGTCCTGTTATCTCCAGCCATAACCCAGTCACACGTTTGCAAAGTTCCTGATTCACATACCCTCAGAATTTTACAGATGTATTACATTGCAAGATTGAGAAACAAAACCTCAGGTTCTGACAGTTTTGCAAACAGAAAGATTTTCAAAGATTCAAACTACATTTTTTTAATCGAAGTATGTATGCAGTATACAACCCTGAGATCCATCTTCCCCACAGACAGCCACGAAGCAATTGATGGACCTGACACAGTTTCCTGATTCTTAGCTTGTATGCATTGCAGTCACATCAACCTGTGTTTATGTAACACTTTGAAAAATACTTAGTTCTTGACAAAGGTAGACAGACTCGATGTTTTGCCTGGTTGGGGAGTCTGGAATGAGTGATCAGACTCTCAGGTTACAGGGAAAGAAATGCTGAATTGTGATGAGGGACAATTTCTTCATGGAGTGGTGTTTATTCTATGTAATTTGTTGCCAGGCAGCCTTAGTGATATCAAGGACATCTAGTCTTATAATGTTGCAAACAGCATGACATGCACCAGGGAAAGGATGGAGTTCGAAGCTAGACAAAGGCCAAACTGACTGGTGCAGTGGATTATTGGCTACTCATAGAATAAGCCCACATAAAAATGTGGTCACAGATTGGCTTCGACTGGGTGAACCACATAGTCCCTTGTTTAAATTGAGTATCCGGCCCAATGCTGCCACTCACCTCCTCACAAGCAGCTCGAAACCCCGGGTACACAGACAATGTTCCCAGAAAGCTCTCGCCAGCCTTCTCCTTGCAGGCCCCTTCTCCTCACTCATTTTCTGGAACCCCACCATGAGCACCATTGGGCTTCCAGTCAGACCAAAAGCATTGTCCAGTGCTTGCAGATAATTGATAGCTGTCGCTACGGGACACATTAACCTGACGGCTCTCACAACATCAGCGGCCCGCCCATTTAAACTTTCACCCAATCTCTGTCGCTTTTTATCATCAGAACACTGCCGCTCATCTAACAACTGAGAGGTCTGCTCCGCCCAAGTCTCATATTACTCCTCCCCTTTAGGAGTGGGCGTTATTCCAGAGAATAGGCAGAGCCTGCCATAGCTGGGACTTTGAACCTGATTTTTCCATTTATTCGCCAGAGAAGTAGAGCGGATAATAACTCTGAATTCTCACTCTTCACCCGGGGGACGTGGACTGATTAGACATTCCAAATCTGACCACTCTTTCCCCTCACTCCTCAGAAACAATAGACAATAGGTGCAGGAGTAGGCCATTCAGCCCTTCGAGCCAGCACCACCATTCACTGTGATCATGGCTGATCATCCACAATCAGTACCCTTTTCCTGCCTTCTCCCCATATCCCTTCACTCCGTTATCTTTAAGAGCTCTATCTAACACTTTTTTAAAAGAATCTAGAGAATTGGCCACCACTGCCTTCTGGGGCAAAGCATTCGACAGAACCACAACCCTCTGTGTGAAAAAGTTTTTCCTCAACTCCGTTCTAAATTGTCTACCCCTTATTCTTAAACTGTGGCCTCTGGTTCTGGACTCCCCAACATCGGGAACATGTTTCCTGCCTCTAGTGTGTCCAATCCCTTAATAATCGTATATGTTTCAATCAGATCCCCTCTCATCCTTCTAAATTCCAGTGTATACAACCCCAGTCACGCCAATCTTTCAACATATGACAGTCCTGCCATCCCGGGAATTAACCTTATGAACCTACGCTGCACTCCCTCAATAGCTAGAATGTCCTTCCTCAAATTTAGAGACCAAAACTGTACACAATACTCCAGGTGTGGTCTCACCAGGACCCTGTACAACTGCAGAAGGACCTTTTTGCTCCTATACTCAACTCCCCTTGTTATGAAGGCCAACATGCCATTAGCTTTCTTCACTGCCTGCTGTACCTGCATGCTTACTTTCAGTGACTAATGAACAAGGACACTTAGATCTCATTGTACTTCCCCTTTTCCTAACTTGACACCATTCAGATAGTAATCTACCTTCCTGTTCTTGCCACCAAAGTGGATAACCTCACATTTATTCACATTAAACTGCATCTGCCAAGCATCTGCCCACTCACCCAACCTGTCCAAGTCACCCTGCATTCTCATAACATCCTCCTCACATTTCACACTGCCACCCAGCTTTGTGTCATCTACAAATTTGCTAATGTTACTTTTAATCCCTTCATTTAAATCATTAATGTATATTGTAAATAGCTGCGGTCCCAGCACCGAGCCTTGCAGTGCTCCACTAGTCACTGCCTGCCATTCTGAAAAGGACCCATTAATCCCTAATCTTTGTTTCTTGTCTGCCAACCAATTTTCTATCCATGTCACTACCCTACCCCCAATACCGTTTGCTCTAATTTTGCACACTAACCTCCTATGTGGGACCTTATCAAAGGCTTTCTGCAAGTCCAGGTACACTACATCCACTGGCTTTCCCATGTCCATTTTCATAGTTACATTCTCAAAAAATTAGTTAAGCATGATTTCTCCTTCGTAAATCCATGCTGACTCGGATCTATCCTGCCACTGCTATCCAAATATGCTGCTATTTCATCCTTTATAGTTGATTCCAGCATCTTCCCCACCACTGATGTCAGACTAACTGGTCTATAATTGCCTGTTTTCTCTCTCCCTCCTTTCTTAAAAAGTGGGATAACATTAGCTACCCTCCTTTTCAGGAGCTGATCCTGAATCTATAGAACATTGGAAAATGATTACTAATGCGTCCACGATTTCTCGAGTTACCTGCTTAAGTACCCTGGGATGCAGACCATCAGGCCCTGGGGATTTATCAACCTTCAGTCCCATCAATTTACCCAACACCATCTTGTGCCTGATGCGAATTTCCTTCAGTTCCTCTGTTACCCTAGGTCCTCTGGCCACTATTACATCTGGGAGATTGTTTGTGTCTTCCCTAGTGGAGACAGATCCAAAGTACCTGTTCAACTCATCTGCCATTTCCTTGTTCCTCATAATAATTTCACCCGTTTCTGTCTTCAAGGGCCCAACTTTGGTCTTAACTAATTTTTTCCTCTTCACATACCTAAAGAAGCTTTTTTACTATCCTCCTTTATGTTCTTGGCTAGCTTACCTTCATACCTCATCTTTTCCCCCTGTATTGCCTTTTTAGTTATCTTCTGTTGCTCCTTAAAAGGCTCCCAATCCTCTGGCTTCCCACTCATCCTTGCTATGTTATACTTCCTCTCTTTTATTTTTATACTGGCCTTGACTTCCCTTGTCATCCACGGTCGCCCCTTACTCCCCTTAGAACCTTTCTTCCACTTTGGAATGACCTGATCCTGTACCTTCTGTATTATTCCCAGAAATACCTGCTCTTGTTGTTCCACTGTCATCCCTGCTAGGGTATCTTTCCAGTCAACTTTGGCCAGCTCCTCCCTCAGTACTGGTCTGCTTTACAATGAGAGCTGCACCAGTCATTTTATCTAACCCCTGCTCACAATCGCAACTTTAACAGTACTTAACACTGGAATTAACAATTCATCCGAAGTACAAATATCTTGCCCCACTGGTTCATTGCTCAGAGTAATCACACAGCATCCAATGGAATCAATCCTGAACATAGCCCCCACAATTGTAACTTTCGCTTTGGCTCGCAGCTTAATATAGGGGGTGATAATCCCCAGCCCGGCCAAACTTAAGAAATCTCGTTTGGGTGGATGCTGCACGATGTAATAACAAACAGTACACCATATGCGATTAAACAATTAAGCTTTATAATTCTTATTTTGACTATATGGTTAGTAAAGAAACGAAAAAAAAGAAAAGGGCCCAATCTTATTAAACAGTTGGTGGTGCAAAGTTGGAGCTCACTGATAAGTCGATCGTTCACCATCGACCTCCTCCGATCGTCGCTGCTTTTCGGACCCTCGCTCCGAGACCACCTGTCCGCTGGTCTACCAGATCTCTCCATTCGCGTCTTCTCTCCTCATCTCTCCCCGGCAAAAGCCGTGAGAAACCTCCTTCCAGATTCAAAAGACAGAGCAACAAAATCCTGATTCGCTCACATACATACCACAGTCCTGTTATCTCCAGCCATAACCCAGTCACACATTTGCAAAGTTCCTGATTAACATGCCCTCATTTATGTAACACCCTGGGAAAGGTTTCACTGCTAACATAATGGTCTTTCTGTAGAAGCAGTGTTTGGGTTATGGTTAGAGATAATGGGGTGCTTTGGAATGTGAGCTGTCCAATGAGAGGAGTGTGTTCTCGTGCCGTGTGCCTGACACCGAAGTGATCTGGGTCCTTTGTTCGGCGGGAGATAGAGAGAGGTCGTAGATTCCAGAAAGGAGTGGACTTGGAGTAGGGCCGGAAGTGGACGAAGCCCGGGGAAATTGATGGAAGATTAGTGAAAGGGAAATATGTGAGCTCCAACTTGTGCACAGTAGACTGTTTCATTAAAATGGGCCCTTTTCTTTACTAACCCTTTAGTCAAATTGAGAATTATAAAGCTAAACCGTTTAATTGCATATGGTGTACTGTTTGATATTTTGTGGTACTGATTTGTAACAGGGTAACAAATTGCTCAGCATCCACACAAACAGGAGGTTTTGCACTTCAATTTCACACGTTTGGCGGGGCCAGAGATTGTCTTCCCTAGACTTATGCAGCTGATAGAATCTGAGGGTTACAACTAGACATGCTCTTTTGCACACTACTGTTGTAACACATGATTATCTTAGTTACTGCTGACTTCTTGTGAGCTTGAAGCAGAATGGCCAATCTACATTCACCTCTCTTATTAAAGGTTCAAAAGTTCATTTAATATCAGAGAATGTATACACTATACAACCTGAAATTCGTACTTTCGCTGACATCCATGAAAAAAGAAACCTCGTACAATAAATGATAATCATTGAAGCCCTGAAGCTCCTCCCTCACACAAGTAGCAACAAAAGCAGCAACCCCTCCCTGCTCCCTCCCCCTCACTTGTGCCAGCAAAAGCAATAACCCTGTCCACTATGGAAGCAACTGCAGAAGCCTCCCAAAGAGATCTTGATATAGAGTCCATCAAAACAGCAGTCAATAACCCAGCACTTTGGTATCTCAGATAGGCTGTCTTCCTCCGGGGGGGCGGGGGAGAGAGGGAGGGAGAGGGATATCGCTTCTGCAACAACAAAAGCACAGACTAACAACTTGCTGTTCCAATGATACAGTATTAAGTGTTGCTTCTCCAAGGTCCGCGTCTTGAGGACTGTCAAGCTTTCACTCTCCATGAAAAGAGAGAGAGGAATCGCTTGAGTACAAAGGCGTTCTTCTGACAGCAGCTGGCGATTAGCAAACATACTGCCTGCTCTCTTGGTGTTTCAGTCTCCCACAATGTTTCAGTCAGCGAAACCGGCAAGGAACCAGGTCGTCCACAGGGCTGCTCCCTGACTTCTGACCTCCCAACCCCAAGGGTGCATGTCTTCCAGGCCATTCCTGTAGATAGTGAAGCTTTAGGCTGCATAGTCAGTCCAAAAACACCGCTTGTGAAGAACCATAGTTTGAAATGTAGGTCATGGACTCTGACTGATCCACAACAATTTTGAAAGGAAAAGAAGGACATAAAAGAAGAAAAATAAGCTGTTTTGTGGACAAACTGGAAGTCGTCGCCTGGGTCTGCAAGATCCACTGGTGCAATCTTTCCTTGCTCCTCCCACTTAATAAGGTGTTTTGCCCACAGAACTACTACTTGATGTTTTTGTCTTTTGCACCAGTCTCTGTAAACTGCAAGGACTGTTGTGCAAGAAAATCCCAGGAGATCCGCAGTTTCTGAGATACTCAATCCAGACCGTCCAGCACCAACAATCGTTCCACAGTCAAAGTAATTTAGATCACATTTCTTCCCCATTCTGATGTTTGGTCTAAACATTGTGATGTTAACTGCATATTTTTATGCATTGAGTTGCTGCTGCATGATTGGCTGATTAGATATTTGCATTAACAAGCAGATGCAATGTATAAAGTCACTACTGAGTGTATATACACTTCCCCCCATGTGTATCAATTGTGCTGAATTGGTGATGCTTGAAAGCTGTTAGAAGCTATTCAGTGGACCTCTTGTACAATCTACTTCAGCGTTGTCCTTGCACCTATTGCCTATCTGCAGTGCACTTTCTCTAACTGTAACACCATAATCTGCATTCAGTTACTGCTTTTTCCTTGTACTGCTCCATGTACCTGTGCTTTGAAATTATCAATATGGATGGTTATGCAAATCAAAGTTTTTTCACTATTTTTGTGCACTCGACAAGAATAAACCAATTACCCTTCTTTCCAACCCTTTAACTCAGAAACATGTAATTTGAGTGGCAGTGTGCTGGGATATTGACTTTGACTTAGTTTTGTACTCACTATCTGCAAATATTTGTTTCTGTAATTTGTGGTGCTTTTTGTTTTTTTTTAAGAACAACTCCCTACATGTGTATTGAAAAAGACAATGCTCTTTTTAAACATGTTACACTGTTATTTCACAAACTGTCCACTGGGTGTAGCTGAAAATCCATTCAACTTGTTCATTTCTTCAGAATAGTTCAGTTTAATTTTTAACTTTCATATCCAACATTTTTTATAATCAGATCTATTGTGTAAAAATTTATCTTGGTGCCTTTCAGTCATCCAACTTTTCTAATATCTTTGAGCATTGTTTTAGTTTGCCTCTTCTGACTGTGTCAGACAGTCGTTTGGGTCTTTCCAGGAACTTGATGTTGGTGGTCTGTATTTTGAATTCAATCGAAGAATATTTTTAAAGTGCATATTAAATTATTGCTTTTAATGCTAGCTGCTGTGGCACTAATCATGTGGGACCATTCTTGGTATACTTTTTGTTTTTGCAGTCTAAATTTCTCTCTGTGCATCTTGATGTTTAGGAGCCATATGCTTCATGTGAACACTAGTCTGCTAAGGGAGGAAAATACTGATTTTTAATCTTTTAGAAAAATACACATGAAGTTGAAAAATCTAGAAAATGTGTTTTTGTTTGCTTGAACTTTGAATGAAAGCATTGATTATCTTCCAGAAAATTTAGAACAAAGTATAGTACAGCACAGTACAGGCCCTTCGGCCCACAATTTTAGAACACATGTTGGAAGCTTCACCCAACATTCTAAATATTAACTGATCATTGCCTATTTTTAAAAAATTTCAGGTCTTTGCTCACTTATCTTTGAAGGAAAGATGTCTTTCAGCATCGTTGGTTTGCAAGTACTGGCGTGACCTTGGTCTAGATTTCCAGTTTTGGAAGCAGCTGGATCTTAGTGGACGACAGCAGGTATGGACTTGGTTGTCTTATTTATATATATATATATATATATATAATCCTGGAGGCCAAGTGAATGTAGCATATGAAAAACATTTACTAGATTTGCAGGGTGTATATAATAAGCTTTTACATCAAGAAGGGCTGTGTAAATTACTGTACAAAGATGTGCTCTTCATGTACCAATGACATTTGTAATAAATAATAGGTAGACTTATTTACTTGCAAGGTATTTTCTATGCATCTTGGAAAATAATTTTAAAAATGGTAGTATTTCAGTTGTTCTTACTAAATATTTGATCATCTTTTTCATTTGGAAAAGTGAATTGTCTGCGGTAAGGTAGTATGTGTTCAACCCCACAGCCACTCAGTGCTCCCATCAGTAAATATTGGCTTGGCAATGGTACTGATCCTTGAGAATAAGTTAATATCTTTTTAAAATCAACTTGTATAATCAAGTTATGCCTGAAGTTCTGATGAAGGGTCTCAGCCTGATACATTGACTGTTTACTCTTTTCGATAGATGCTGTCTTGCATGCTGAGTTCCAATGGCATTTTGTATGTGCTACCCTAGTAGTTCTGTTAGGCTATCATTGTGAACTATTGCACAGGAAAATACCTGCAGTCCTGCTGGATGGAGATGTGCAGGTTTTTGGCAAAGGGATGATCAGATTTGATTAACATACAAATCAGACTATCCTTCTCAGGTACCTACTGTCCTTGTTTATCTGATTGGTGGAGTACAGGATACCCTGGTGATTAGCTATAGTGTATCACATGGACTGTGGTCATGATGCATTTTTTAAAAAAGAATTGTGGAATCCTTATGAACAAGAAGGGCATAAGGTTAATTTGGCCCTTTTGGGCTCACTGTAGAAAAGTCCATTGAGAGCCCTTCACTCAGTCATTATCTTATTGTGCTACCAAATTCCCTGTAACCTATTCCCTCACATGTGCCCATTAACATTTCTTTTGATTCTCATACCCACCACCTATACCAGGGATAATTCACAGTTGCCAGCTAGCTATCAACTAACTTATCTTTAGGAAGAAATGGGAAACCAGAGAAAACTTCTACCATCCCAGAGAATATGTGCAGACCCTGTACAGATAGGACTGGAGGCCAGATTTGAATTCTGATCACAGTAGTTGTGAGATTCCTGATTTGAAACAACTTAATTGTAAAAAATGCTTTCACTGTTCTTTTGCATTTGAATAAAATATGCTAGTGAAATGCAAAATAAATATTTTGACCACTTACACTCAATGTACGTGAAAGCGACCAAGATTTTTTTGTCAAGGAACTGTCTTAAGGAAATTAATAATTAAACTGACGTTGCTAAATGAAATGGTTCGAGACATACTGAAATTGTTGAAATTCTCAAATATTTGTTTCCAAAATGCTGAAAGGTACTGTGGAGTTGATTTATAAGACATTCAAAATTAGGGTGAGGGAAGCTTTGTGAATTCTGTTTTGATTCGTGGTTTGAGATGTAGGCAGTATTCTTTATAAATTTGGCTCCAGTTCCACGATTTTTTAAATCTTAAAAAATTTAAACTTTATAGTTTAATTTATCGAAATTACTTTTTTAAGCCGCCTTTGAGTGATCCAATTTTTTTACTTTGGAAAAATAAAGGTATTAATTCTTCTTTGGATTTATTTAAAGAAGATAGATTGATGTCTTTTGAACAATTAACTGATGAATATTCTCTTTCATACTCACATTTTCTGCAATACCTTCAAGTTAGACTTTTTTTACAAAAATATTTAAGTAATTTTCTTTACATATTGGAGGCTGACCTGTTAGATACTATTATGAGTATGAATGCTTTGATTAAGGGTTCTATCGGAAGAATTTATAATTTATTATTACAATGGGATAAGCGTTCTTTATCTAAGATTAAACAGGTTTGGGAAAAGGAACTTAATTTGACTTTTATGGCGGAAGATTGGATGCGGATTTTGAAGCTGGTTAACTCTTCTTCAATTTGTGCTAGCCATTCATTGATTCAATTTAAAATTGTACATCATTATCATTTGATGAAGGAGAGACTTTCTGAAACCTTTTCTAATGTTGCTAGTCATTGTGATTGATGTAAAACTGAGAAACCGACACTGACACATGTTTTGGTCTTGTTCTATATTGGAACAGTTCTGGAAGTCGGTTTTTTCAACAATTTCTAAAGCACTTCAAATTAATCTACAACCTAATAAATTAACTGTGCTTTTTGGAATAATTCCTCAAAATATTCATGGTATTTCTGTGTCTGACCAACATGTTATTGCATTTGTTACATTGATAGCTCGGAGGGCCATTTTGTTGAAGTAGAAGGATACATCAGCTCCCACTTTGTCACAATGGTTCTCTCAAGTGATGCTATGTCTTAGTTTTGAGAAAATTAGAAGTTGAACCTTTGAACCTTTATTTGATTTTGAGAAAAGATGGGGCTCATTTGCTCATTATTATCATTTGAGCTAATTGATATAATTTTCCCACGATCTAATTGTAAATGTTTTTAGTATATTTTCTTGCTGGTGGTTTGATGTTTATTTTTAGAAGCTTTTTGTATGACGCATGACTCTGGGGTTGTACACTTAACGGGTTCTTTTATTTTTCTCACTTTTCTGCTTAGTAGGTTAGTTTTGTTATCACAGATTTTTTTTTCAATCTTTAAGATAATGTCTTTTTTGAGACATTGTAAGTGTTGTTACTTCAATGTACTCATGTTATTTTTTCTGTATAATATAACAATAAAAAGATTTGAAAAGAAAGAACGAGATGTAGGTTTCCAAGGCTTCCCATAAGTGAGAGTATGATATGCTTCCTTTAAACGGTGGTTTATGTTGCCTTCAGACAAGAAATGAAAATATTCATTTGTGGCTTTCCTATTCTTTCTATTGTGTTGGAAAATATTTGTGGCTTTTCTATTCTATGTTCATGTTGTGAAATTCAATAAACAAACTCTTTCAACCATTCCAGAATTGAGTTAATTTTATTCCATTCCAAATTGGATTTAAAATACTTTTGTACTCCTTGTTTACTCTTTTGTACTCTTCTTTAAAGAGTACAAAAGAGGACATATTTTTGGAATATAAAAGTTAATCCAAAACTGGCAATGTTTTTGAACATGCCATTCATTTACTTAAATATTTTGTTAGAAAGGGAGAAGAAACTAGAACATTATGTAGGGGTGGGTGGTGAGGGTTGGGGAGCTAGTTTTCTAGTGCTAATGGGGAAGGCCAAGTGAGGCAATAGGATGAGTGCCTCAGTGGGAATCCAGGAAGGAGAGTAAGAAAATTGGAAGGGCAACTAAGGAATGTGTAACCAAAGCAAATGGCAGAGTAAAGCACTGAAGAGGGAGCAAGAAAAGAAATACGTTAATGACGACATCAGTGACACAGTCAGTTATAGAACCATGCAATGCTGAAACTAGCATCTCAGCCCACCATGATCATAATAACCATCGAGTAGTTATCTCGATTTGTCCCATTTTCCATCACTTTATGCTTACCCCTTTATACCTGAGAGCTTCATAAACTTGCACAAGTCAAAAATGGATCCTTGACTCAACTTTTCCATGAATGTGTTTTACTGAGCAAGTCCTACTTTCATGCATTTGGCCCACATCCCTCTAAATGTTTCCTGTCCAAATGTCTTTAACATGTTGCAATTGTACCTACCTCTGTATCTTGCCCTGAAAGCTTGTTCTAGCTACACATCACCCTCTGTGTGTGTGTGGGGGGGGGGGGGGGGTGAAATTAAGATTAGCTTTATTTAATACATGTACAGTGAAATGCATCACTTACTCTGAATCAAATTACTGAGGATTGTGCTGAGCAACCCACAGGAGTTGCCACATTTCCAATGCCGTTATAGCAAGCCCACAGCTCACTAACCCTAATTGTACATCTTTGGAATGTGGGGAGAAGCTGGAGGTAACCCCTGCCCTACAAACAGCAGAGAGAACCAACAACATTGTGCTAACCACTACACTACTGTGCCATTCCGATCCCCTGTAAATCTTTTCTGTCTCACCTTTAAACTGTGCACTCTAATTTTAGACTTCCCTAAAATGGAGAAAGTGACTACTTACCCTATCTGTACCATATGCCCTCCATGATTACCATATGCCCTCTTTGACCAAAACTATACATAATATTCCAGACGCAGTCTCACCAGTATGGTGTACAGCTGTAACTTGACGTCCCAATTCTTGTACATGATATCCCGTCTGAAGAAGGCAAATGTGCCATATTCTCTAAACTACCTTGACCTTGTCTCATTTTAAGGGAATTACATACTTGTATATTTGGTCTTCCTGTTCCACAACTCTTCCTGGTGTACATGCCTATAAAAAGTATTCACCCCTTCCTCCCAGAAGTTTTCATGTTTTATTGTTTTACAACATTGAATCACAGTGGATTTAATTTGGCTTTTTTGACACTGATCAACAGAAAAAGAATCTTTCATGTTAACGTGAAAACAGATCTCTGCAACGTGATCTTAATTAATAACAAATATAAAACACAAAATAATTGATTGCATAAGTACTCACCCCCTTCAAGACAGTATTTAGTAGATGCACTTTTGGTAGCAATTGCAGCCTTGAATCTGTGGATAGATCTCTCTATCAGCTTTGCACATCTGGACACTGCAATTTTTCCCCATTCTTCTTTACAAAACTGCTCAAGCTATGTCAGATTGCATAGGGATGATAAGTGAACAGCCCTTTTCAAGTCTAGGCACAAATTCTCAATTGGATTGAAGTCTGAACTCGGACTTGGCCACTTTGGGACATGAACTTCGTTGTTTTTAAGCCATTGCTGTGCAGCATTGGTTTTATACTTAGGTCATTGTCTTGCTGGAAAACAAATCTTCTCACATGTCGCAGTTCTCTTGCAGACTGCATCATGTTTTCCTCCAGGATTTCCCTGTATCTTGCTGCATTCATTTTACCCTCTACCTTCACACACCTTCCAGGGCCTGCTGCAGTGAAGCATCACCACTATGCTTCACGATAGGGATGGTGTGTTTTTGATGATGTGCAGTGTTTGGCTAATGCCAAACATACTGTTTAGTCTGATGGCCAAAAAGCTCAATTTCGATTTTATCAGATCATAGAACATTCTTCCAGCTGACTTCAACCCACATGCCTTCTGGGAAACTCTGGCATTTCATGTGTTTTTTTCAATAGTGGCTTTCTCTTTGCCACTCTCCCAGAAAGCTGTGACTGGTGAAGCATCCGGGCAACGGTTATTGTACGATATGTGCAATCACTCTCATCTCAGCCACTGAAGCTTGTAACTCCTCCAGAGTTATTAATATATATGACAGACTTCAGTGGATCCAGCACCACTCTCTGCAGCATGCTACTACTAACAGGCCTCCTATCTGAAAAGCAACTCTCCACTAAAGTCCATGTAGACAAAGTGTACTACCCTACCCTGGTTGATCCTCTTGGTTAACTTTTGGGAGAAAAATACTCAATCCAATTTACTTCGAGACACTTGTGAGAGTGCTCTACCACTCGCTGAAACATGCTTTCTAGATTCTGACCACCTTTGGATGAAGACCTCTGAACCCCCATTCTTTTACCCTAAACCTATGTCCTCTGGTCATCTACTGTGAAGAAAAGTATCTTAATATGTACTCTATCTGCGCTCCTCATAAATTAATAAACCTCTTTTAGGTTCTGCTACTGTCTCCTCTATTTGAAAGAAACAAACCCAGCCTATTCAGTCTCTCAAACATTCCATCTTAGGCATTGTCACCTCCACAATCCCTCTAGTGTAGGGGTCCCCAACCTTTTTAGCACCGCGGACCGGTTTAATATGGACAATATTCTTGCGGACCGGCCGACCTGGGGGAGGGGGGGGCGGCGGTGGTGTTCAATAGGTTTAAACTCACCTCAGCATGTCTTTCACAGTTAGGGTTGCCAACCTTCTCACTCCCAAATAAGGGACAAAAGTAGCAGTCAAGTCCCAGGACACTTTACCCCAGGAGAGACTACCACGACCATGAAGCCTTGCACGAGCACCTGTGTGCACATGCGTGACATGTGCATGTGACGGGCACATGCGCGTAACATGCCGATTTTTTCCCCGCCACAAATTGGTTTTGCCTTCATCTTCCCGACTACACTGTACGTACATTATTTCTACTTTATTTAAGCTATGTATTTATCATATCATTCCTGCTTTTACTATATGTTAGTGTTACTTATTTTCAGTTTTATGTGTTATTTGGTATGATTTGTTAGGTTCTTTTTTGGGTCTGGGAACACTCAAGAATTTTTCCAATATAAATTAATAGTAATCGCTTCTTCGCTTCACGCCATTTCGGCACAAAAGGTTTCATAGGAACGCTCTACCTTAGCGGGGGAGATACGGGTTAAGGGCGGTCCTGTATGGGACAAACCAATTTAGCCCAATATACAGGATGTCCCGGCAAATATGGGACAGTTGGCAACCCTATGTTCAAGTTCAACAGTGCGTGACAGGGAATGAGGAAAGATGCACCTGACTCATATCGTTTCCTTGTGGCCCGGTACCGGTCCGCGGCCTGGTGGTTGGGGACGGCTGCTCTAGTGCATTTGTATACTTCCTATAGTGTGGTGATGACACTACTCTGTTAGTGGCCAAATGAAAGTTTCACTTAATCCCTGCTTTTATATGCTGTGCCCTGGCTAATGAAGGCATGCCTTCCTTATCTACCTTTACTGCCTTCAGGGACCTTGTGTATCAGTATCTCTCTGTTTCTCAATGCTTTGAGGCTCTGTCATTGATTGGGCTAGCCTGTCCTTGTTAATCCTCTTTAAATTCATGATCGAGCATTTGTCAGGGTTAATTTCCAGCTCTCGTTGCTCTGGCTGCTGTATTGCTCTCCTCATATAACCAGTGATGCATGTTTTTGTGTTATGTTCATGTTGACTGACTACACCTTTTATATTTGCATCTTAATGTATACATCCCGTATTAAGGGTCACACCACTGATCATTACGCTACGCTACTAGTCAAAGGCTTCCTGTCACAAGAACAATCCTCCATTACCATTCCTGGCTCCCTTGTCGTGCCAATTTTTTATAGGTTATGAGAATACTCAGTCCTCTTTTATTGTCATTTAGAAATGCAGACATGCATTAAGAAATGATACAATATTTCTCCGGAGTGATATCACAGAAAACAGGATAAACCAAAGACTAACACTGACAGAACCACATAATTGTAACATATAGTTACAGCAGTGCAAAACAATACCATAATTTGATGAAGAACAAAGCATGGGCACATTTTAAAAAAAGTCTAAAAAGTCCCCGAGTCGATTGACTCCCAAGTCCCGGATAGCAGGCGGCAAAAGGGAGAAACTCCCTGCCATAAACCTCCAGGCACTGTCAACTTGCCGATGCCTTGGAAGCAGCTGACCACAGCCGACACTGAGTCCATCCATCCGAAAACTTCGAGCCTCCAATACAGCCTCCCAAGCGCCATCCTCTGCCGAGTGCCTTCGACCTCGCCCCAGCCACTAAAACCAGCAAAGCCGAGGGTTTCGGGGCCTTCTGCTCCGGAGATTCCGGTTACCACACAGTAGCAGTGGCAGCGAAGCGGGCATTTCAGAAGTTTTCCAGATGTTTCTCCGTACTCTCACGTCCATGTCCATCAAATCAAAATTGTGCACAGTCCCCTACTTGACAGATAACAGATATTCATCACCGGAGAGGCTGCGCGTGCTGCCGTCGCCCCGCCATCTTCTCAAATTTATATCCAATTTGCTAACTTGGCCTGAATCCTATGTACTCATTTGGGACTTTGTTAAAGTTCGTCATATATAACCCTACTTTAATCAATAAATTGAAGATTTATTTTTGATTGGTCAGACAGATCCTTTGCATAATAAAAAGTTATGCTGATTATGATTAATCCCTGTCTTTCAATCTATAGATTAATCTTGTCTGTGAGGAAAATTTTCCTATAACTTTCTTGACACGGAAGTAGACACTTAGATTAGATTAGATTACGAGAACACTCAGTCCTATTTTAATGTCATTTAGAAATGCATACATGCATTAAGAAATGATACAATGTTTCTCTGGAGTGATATTACAGAAAACGGGACAAACCAAAGACTAACACTGACAGAACCACATAATTATAACATATAGTTACAGCAGTGCAAAGCAATACCATAATTTGATGAAGAACAAATCATGGGCATGGTAAAAAAAAAAAAAAAAAGTCTCAAAGTCCCCGAGTCCCCGATAGCGGTGGCGAAAGGGGGAAACTCCCTGCCATAAACCTCCGGGCACTGTCAACTTGCCGATGCCTTGGAAGCAGCAGACGACAGCCAACACTGAGTCCGTCCATCCGAAAACTTCAACCCTCCGACCAGCCCCTCCGATACAGCCTCCTGAGCGCCATCCTCTGATGAGCACCTTCAACCTAGCCCCGGCCGCTGAAACAAGCAAAGCTGAGGATTCAGGGCCTGCTGCTCCAGAGATTCCAGTTACCACACAGTAGCAGCGGCAGCTAAGCGGGCATTTCAGAAGTTTTCCAGATGTTCCTCCGTACTCTCACGTCCATCTCCATCAAATCAGAATTGTGCACGGTCCCCTACTTGACAGATTACAGATATCATTCACCGGAGAGGCCGCGCGCGCTTATATTGTTTATATAATTTTGGTTTGTCCCAGCTCTCTGTGAAATGAACACCTCTACTACTCTCCTGCAGTTTGGACCTCACCTAAGACCAGTGAAGGCTAAAATTCTTTGCTAAAATGACTACAATTTCCTCCCAAAAACAGAAACAGAATCCTTGTGTATCAGACTCAGATGCAACTGAACAAGCCCTGGGGATTTATCCACAAAGATACCTCTTCCATTTTAATAGTAACTTGTTCTAGAATTTAACTGTCTGACTTCACCAACAACATGAACTTTTTGGTTTCAGGAAATAATACGTTATTTCTTTAAAAATATAGCTCTGTAATATGTTGTATGTTCACGTGATAGCAGTTGTTCTTGTTTTACTATGGGTTTTTTTTTGTCCTTGAAGATGTTTTCTTTAAGCTCTGGGAAAGAGAAGTTCCAAAATGAAATTAAGCAGATTATATTTGTTCTTAAACTTGTATTGAAAAGATAATAGTTGGACTCTACATTGATTGCTTATGTTTAAAATAAATTAAATTTTTCTTGTTTCTTAACAGATCACTGATGATGTACTCAAGCGAATTGCATCCAAAAACAGAAATAGAATCCAAATTAATATATCTGATTGTCGAAATATCTCCGACACTGGAGTGAGTTCCATAGCAATGCAGAGCCCAGGTCTGCAGAAATATATAGCATATCGATGCAAGCAACTTAGTGACATTTCCCTCATTGCAATAGCATGCCATTGCCCTTTTTTGCAGAAAGTGCATGTTGGAAACCAGGACAAGCTTACAGATGAATCTTTAAAACAGGTATTAATTTTATTATTATTAAATTTTCAATTTGAAATCTTTTTTATGAATTTCCTTAAGCTATTATATGCTTTAATTATATTTTAATCCTTGCCAGGCATTTTAGAACCATGGTATTAGGTGAGCATGTTCACAGTATAGTAGTAGTTTGATTGGCAATAAAAGGGTATTTCATTCACTTGGTACTGCATTAGCTTAATTAAATTAAACACATTGTTTGATATGATTACTGGGCACAAGGAATGTTTCTAGTGTGCTGTTTCATGAAATGAAAGAATAGATTAGGTTGTATCTGCAAACTAATGTGTTGATGCCATTGAGTTCTTGGGTTGACAGCCACTTTCCCACAGTTCCCACATACAGGTTTCCCCCGCCATCCGAAGGTAGAGCGTTCCTGTGAAACGGTTCGTAAGCCAGAATGTCGTAAAGCGAAGAAGCAATTACCATTTATTTATATGGGAAAAATTTGTGAGCGTTCGCAGACCCAAAAATAACCTACCAAATCATGCCAAGTAACACATAAAACCTAAAATAACATTATCATATAGTAAAAGCAGGAATGATATGATAAATGCACAGACTATATAAAGTAGAAATACTTTTCTACAGTCATTGCAGCACTGTTCTCCGTAGCGAAAATCTCACGCAAGCGTTCTCGGCAGAAACACTCTCTCCAGTAACCTTTAAGCTATGAAGCTGCCAAATCATACCAAATAACACATAAAAATACACAGCCGATATAAAGTAGAAATAATGTATGTACAGTGTAGTACTTACCGGAATCGGGAAGACAGCGCCGAGCACACTGACGGTGTGTTAGGCTGAGTTGTCGGAGGTTGGGGTGGTGCAGTGGTCCCCAACCTCCAGGCCGCCGACCGATCCTGACCCGCGAAGCGTACAGTGGTAGCCAGGACGCACCCAGCATATCTTTAAGAAAAAAGCCGAAATAAGCTAATTAATTAGGTGACATCCGGCATATAAGTGTTGACGCAGATCAGAGGCAACGCAATCAGCAATCGTCTCTGATCTGGGCCAACATTTATGTGCCGGGCGGTACCTAATTAATTAGCTTGATTATTTCGGCTTTTTTCTTAAAGATGTGTTGGGTGCACCCTGGCTACTGCTGCATTCTCCGCGGCAATATATTGGTCCGCGGCCTGGCGGTTGGGGTGGTGGGACACTGGGGTGTCATCTCATCGTCGTCTGTTTCCATCAGAGCAGGCAGGTCATCTTCTTCTATGTCTGCCTGCCTCGATGTCGAAGGTTGAGGTTCATCGTCTGCTGTAGCTGATGTGGAAGGCCTGCTTGACTGCTTAGCCTTGTGCATTTTTCTATCATACAGTTCTTTGTAAGCACTCAAACCATCCTGCAAATAAGCCCTAAACCTACGTACCCTTTCAAAATTAAAGTCGTATTTTTCTGCAATCATTGCAGCGAAAATCTCATGCAGTTGCTTCACGTTCAGTTCCTGGACGACTTCACTTTTGGTCCGTTCGCTACTGCATTCGGTTTCGATTGTTATCCTTTCCTCTTCCAATTGCATCAGCTCTTCATCTATCAGTTCTTGGTCATGAGATGCCAAAACCTCTTCAACATCACCTTCGTCAACTTCTGCAAGCCAAACTCACTTTGTCCTTACTTCATTCGGCACGATCGAGACGCTTGGTTATGTCTAGTTTTATGCTAAGTGTAACACCCTTACGAGCTCTTTTAGGCTTTTCTGATACCTTAGAACTCATCTTGCTAACGGCTGCTCACAGGCATGTGTTTATAGCTCCGGGGGAGGAGCTTGGCTGCTCGGGGCGCGCGCTGCCTTTTCTCGTAACAGTGAAAACACTTTCTGTTTGCGAAAACAGGGTACTAATGTAGGTCTTTCGTAACAGCGAGGTTTCGTAAAGCGAAAGATCGAAAAGCTGGGGACACCTGTACGCTAACTTCCTTGTGGATCAAGTATCGGTCAATCTGTCACAGTTCTATAAACATTTCAATAAATAGCTCTTTGGGAAAGAAAATACCAGCCTCCTGAAGGAAGAAATTCTCTACTCACACCTGGTGAGGGAGGAAGTATAAGGGCATGTGTAGCCTCCCTCTCTGCTTTCCGCAGGGATTGCTCCCTACGCGACTCCCTTGTCCATTCTTCCCCCCCCCCCCCCCCCATCCCTTCCCACCGATCTCCCTCCCGGCACTTATCCTTGTAAGCGGAGCAAGTGCTACACATGCCCTTACACTTCCTCCCTCACCACCATTCAGGGCACCAGACAGTCCTTTCAAGTGAGGTAACACTTCACCTGTGAGTCGGCTGGGGTGATATACTGCGTCCGGTGCTCCCGATGCAGCCTTCTATATATTGGTGAGACCCGATACAGGCTGGGAGACCGTTTCGCTGAACACCAATGCTCTGTCTGCCAGAGAAAGCAGGATCTCCCAGTGGCCACACATTTTAATTCCACGTCCCATTCCCATTCTGATATGTCTATCCATGGCCTCCTCTACTGCCAAGATGAAGCCACATTCAGGTTGGAGGAACAACACCCTGTTTTCCGTCTGGGTAGCCTCCAACCTGATGGCATGAACATTGACTTCTTTAACTTCCGTTTATGCCCCACCTCCTCTTCGTACCCCATCCGTTATTTATTTATTATTATTATTATTTTTTCTCTCTCTCCTTTTTCTCCCTCTGTCCCTCTCACTATGCTTCTTGCCTACCCTCTGGGCTTCCCCCTCTCCTTTTCTTTCTCCCTAGGCCTCCCGTCCCATGATCCTCTCATATCCCTTTTGCCAATCAACTTTCCAGTTCTTGGCTCCATCCCTCCCCCTCCTGTCTTCTATCATTTCAGATCTCCCCTTCTCCCTCCACTCTCAAATCTCTTACTATTTCTTCTTTCAGTTAGTCCTGATGAAGGGTCTCGGCCCAAAATGTCGACTGTACCTCTTCCTTATAGATGCTGCTTGGCCTGCTGCGTTCACCAGCAATTTTTATGTGTGTTGCTCATCACTAGGAATCAACTTTTGATGCAAGCACATCCTTCTTTTAAATGTAGAGACCATAATTGTTTTTTTTTACCAGTGTAGTGTAAAGTTGGATCAAAACTTTTCAACTTCTCTGTTCTAAGTCTGTTGGTGTTAAAGGCCTGCTCCCCATTGGCCTTCCTAATTACACACAGTAACTGCATGAAACCCTTTATGCTTCATGCAGCTGGACCCCTAAGATCCCTTTGTACTGCAAGAATTTGTATCTCTTGTGGTCTTGTGGCATAGAAGGAGGTGAAATGAGACCTTGAGTTTATGTTGATTCTTGGAACAGTTGAAATTCCTTATTTTTCTTACTTGCATCTAAATTCCACCCTTTTTCTCTCATCAATCACCTACATGAGGGATAAATTACAGTAGCCAATTAACTTATCAACCAGTACGTATTTGGGATGTGGAAGTAAACTGGAACATCTGGAGAAAACACACTGAATTGAATTGAGTTTATTACTTACATCCTTCATATACATGAGGAGTAAAAATCTTTAAGTTACATCTCCATCTAAATGTGCAGCGTGCAATTTATAGTAATTTATAATATTATGTACAACAGCATTGTGTGAGCACGTGGCCAAGTGGTTAAGGCGTTCGACTAGTGATCTGAAGGTCGTGAGTTTGAGCCCCAGCTAAGGCGGCATGTTGTGTCCTTGAGCAATGCACTTAATCACACAGTGCTCTGCGACGACACTGGTGCCAAGCTGTATGGGTCCTAATGCCCTTCCCTTGGACAACATCGGTGTCGTGGAGAGGGGAGACTTGCAGCATGGGCAACTGCCAGTCTTCCATACAACCTTGCCCAGGCCTGCGCCCTGGAGAGTGAAGACTTTCCAGGCGTGGATCCATGGTCTCGCAAGACTAATGGATGCCTTTTATACAATAGGATAGACAATATAACATAGAAATCTCTCTCTCTCTTTCTCTGGCTATCCATCCCATAGGATGATGATGGTTCCTTTCAGTCAGTTAGTGGGGTTGACCCCACTCCTTAGAAAGGAACAGCGTGTGTATGAATGGCTTTTAGGTGAGTCGGGGGCTGCACAGGTCCAGACCCAGCCTCTCAACATCCCCTCCCGGATCCAGCGGCATGGTGGGGTCCAAGACGGCTGGGGGAAGTTCTGTTGCAGTGAATGGCCAGACCAAGCTTCGATGCAAGGGGTGCCCTTTTCGCACTTCACGGCATGTGTTTGCTAGATGGCCGTTGACCCTACGAGAGGGTTCATCCGCCCTTTGACAGGTCTTGTTTTCGGTCCTGCAGGATGTCTAGCCACCCTCCTCACCTGGTGGGGGAGCCGGTTTAGTCGCCGACCACCCGACCATGTGACTTGTAGTACTGGGTTACATGGTACCAGTAGTACCCAGACGAGTGACCTGACTCATAGAAGTGCAGTTGCGTCAGCATGAATTAAGCAGTCTGATACAATAATTGGAATGTGCAAACTCCTTACAGGTAGCACTGGAGGTCAGGGTCAAACCTGGGTCATCAGAACCAGAAAACAGCAGCCTATTGTGTTACTGTGCAACCAAAAATAGTAATAATTGATATTTAATACTTTAAAAGTGGATAATCTTCAATTTTCCACTTTGTACTTCACCTGCTAATTTCTTAACCATCTGCTGAGCCTTTGTCTTTTGTAAGTTCTTTGTGTTCTCTTCACAACTACCTAACCCATCTTTCTTTGTATCATTTAGTGGCAACGCATTCGGACCTAAATTATAAATAGTTAAAACCCCAACATTGATCCCCGTGGCATTCCACTAGTCATTGCTGACTGATTTAAGAATTTGTCCTGAAACTGTTTTCTGTTTTTCCACTATTCTAATCATGCTAATACAGTGGATTCTGGTTAATTGAGGCACATTGGGACCAGTACATTTTGGCCCAATTAAATGGCTGCCTCAATTATGATTATGAAGACACACAGTCCCCTTTTGTTGTCATTTAGTAATGCATGCATTAAGAAATGATGAAATGTTTTTCCAGAATGATATCACGAAAAGCACATGACAGACCGACTTAAAAACTAACAAAAACCACATAATTATAATATACAGTTACAACAGTGCAAAGCAACACCGTAAATTGATAAGAACAGACAAGTAAAAGTCTCAAAGTCTCTCGGAAGTCCCATCATCTCACGCAGATGGTAAACCTCCAGCACCGCCAACTTGCTGGTGCAGCATCCTGGAAGCATCCGACCACAGTCCGACTCCGAGTCCATCCGGAAAACTCCAAGCCTCCGACCACCTATTTGACACCGAGCACTGAGTACCATCTCTGCCGAGCGCTTCGACCCCAGCCCCGGCAACAGGCGATACGCAAAGCTGAAGATTTGGGGCCTTCGTCTCCGGAGATTCTCGATCGCACAGTAGCAGCAGCAGCGAAGCAGGCATTTCAGAAGTTACTCCAGATGTTCCTCTGCGCTTCTCACGGCTGTCTCCATCAAATCCGGATTGTGCACAGCCCCTAGTTACACATACGATATCATTTGGAATGGCCACGCACGGTGTGTTGCACCGCCATCTTCTCCTCCCTCCTTAGCTGAAGCTTCATGGAAATAGTTAACAAAGTATTTTTAAAAAAAAGACAAACTACCATTTAACTGAGAAACAAATTATTTATTTTTATGAAATATAGACAAATTTGAACATGACTAATAGTACTATAGTACTATAAAACTGTGTCACTCACAACACACTGGAGGAACTCAGCAGGTCGGGCAGCATCCGTGGAAACGATCAGTCAACGTTTCGGTCTGGAACCCTTCGTCAGGACACGAAACATTGACTGATCGTTTCTACGGATGCTGCCTGACCTGCTGAGTTCCTCCAGCGTGTTGTGAGTGTTGCTTTGACCCCAGCATCTGCAGAGTATTTTGTGTTTACTATGAAACTGTGTATTAGTTCCTAATGGCTACTGACAGAGGAATACATCTGGGGACAACTCATTAATCAGCTGTGACTACCCGTACAGAAATTGCATGAGTTAAGTTAGCGACGTGCCGGCCGGAGCTCCTGCTGAGCTCGTCACACCTTGGGCCTGCCTGATAGGGCAAATCTGACCTTCATTGACTTCTGGCAGCAATTTGTTAACTGGCTACTGTGTTCCTTTGACTGTAAATGATCAAAATTAGTGCACACTTCTCGTGCAGAAATGGACTATCTTCATACAATGCTCTCAATGATTGCATCCTGCAAATCTTCTTTTTCATTGTAACATTCATACCTTCAAATTCTGAAATAGTGAAATCATTTTATTTTCAGTTCCAGCTGTTTCTGGCGTCTTCAAGCCTGAATGCTTGAAACTGCATTGAGCAAATCAGTCCTGAATTGTCTCACTGCTTATTTCTCGCCAACTATCAGTGACAAAAATAACTTTTTTTGAACACAAACACACATAGCTGATGTTTTTCAAAAACTGTTTGCTCTAAGCACAGTATAGTGTCTAGTGGCACATAAGTGCATGTGACTAATGCTGGTTAGAAACTTTTTGCCAACTTTCTCCTGTCCCAATTAATCGCATAGTGTCCCAAATAAATGAGGGGATTCCTGGCTATTTTCTTGATTAGTCTTTGTTCTTCAAGAGTTATTCCCAAACAAGTGACTGCCCGGATTAACTGATGGCCTAGTTAACCAGAATCCTCTGTATATTATCTCTAATGGTGGTATTTTGGGAAGTAACCTTTCAATCAACACTTTATCAAACACCATCTGGAAATCAAGGTACACTGTACCTACTTGTTTCCATTTGTTTTGTCTTTAGACTTTTTTTGCAGATTTGTCAAATACAATTTTCCTTTCTTACAACAATGACTCTATTTGTTTTGTTAACTGGTTTGCCATTTGCTCTTTTTTTGCCTCCTGTTCTTGACAAGCAATTTTACACGTGATTCTTCTATTCTCTGGGATCTCCGCAGAATACAAGGAAACTTTGTAGTTGAAAAACTTGATGTCGGGCCAGCTGGTGGCGCAATGACATCAGTGCCGGACCTGGGAGCGGAGGTTCCCGGGTTCGAAACCAGTCAGGTCCACTCCCGAGTATGCCTTCCATCCATGCCGGGTTGAGTGTCGAGATCACAACTCGGCCTCATAAAATAAAGGGGAGATACTGCAAAAATGTCTGTGTAAGGAGTGGCCTCTCCCTCTCCCTCCCCCTCTCCCTCTCCCTCCCCCTCTCCCTCCCCCTCTCCCTCCCCCTCTCCCTCCCCCTCTCCCTCCCCCTCTCCCTCCCCCTCTCCCTCCCCCTCTCCCTCCCCCTCTCCCTCCCCCTCCCCCTCCCCCTCCCCCTCGTAAAAAGACATCATCATGGACGCGCAGACGCACACGAACAGACTCGCATGCACGCAGGCACACGCCAAACAAAAAAGAAAAACTTGATGTCTACTATCTCCACAGATACTTCTTTTAAGATTCAAGCATGCAGACCATTGGGTGCCTCGGCTTAGTTGGCATTTGGCCCCTTTAGTTAGCTTATCAAAGGATAATAAAAAAAAAATTCCAGATGCTGAAAATCTGAAACAAAATCTTGCTGAGGTTTTGCAGCATTTTCTGTATTTTTTTGCTTCAGTTCATATGGTATTTTTCCCTTTTAAATCACTATTGTTAACTTCCTTCCAAACCACTATGTTTTGATATCATTGTTATTAGTGTCTTCCTTCTGGGTCTAGTAGGAAATAATAATTTAGAATCTTTTCTCTGCTTTCCAAGATCTTTTTCCTTGTCTTATCCTGTAAACAAATTGGCTTTATTTGTCACATGTACATCGACACAGCAAAACATACAATGGAATGTGCTGTTTTCATTCAAATCAAATTGGCGAGGATCATTCTGGGGTCAGCAAACAAATATTGCTTCTGGCGGAAACATAACACGCCCACTATGTACTAACCCCCAACTATACATCTTTGCAATTTGGAAGTAAGTCGGAGGCCCTGGGTGGAAACCCATGTGGTCATGGGGAGAATGTTTAAAATCATCACATACAGAGGTGGGAATTGAACCCCTATCGGTGATTGCTGGCGCTGTTAATGTATTGCATTAGCTACTGTGCTACCATTTAAGGAACCAGCATTTATTTTATCCATTCTTCCTCTTTAAAAATCACAGAAGCTCTTGATATCCAGTTTGCCTTCTTTTGCAAACTTATCCCACTAATATTTATTTGTTCAGATGGAGCAACAGACATGCTTGGTCTGGGTTGTTCCATGAGAGCTTGTGTGCGAAAGTGACCCAAGTTTTTGGTCTCCCTGAAATAACAAGTTTTAAGTAGAAAAGCACCTAAGAGTTGGTGCCAGTAAATCAAAAGGAACTCTGTACATTGGTTAGAAGGAAAGCTGATTTTACAAAGCATGGTACACTATGTAGCCAAACAAAGAAATGTTTTTCCGGATATCAAGAGTTCTTTTTTAATGCCTGAGACAATGTAGCTTATTTCACCTTTTGTTCTAAGGAAATGCACTCATTATAAATATTTTAGAAAACGTCCAATAACTTTTATCATGTTTGCAAACTAAATTTCCTTATTAAAGAACTTCACTTTTCAAATTCTAGACTTGATCTGTTCTTGTTTTGTAATTTACAAACTTGTAAATGAAAGGCTGAACTTCTTGTGTCTTGTTTTGTAAATGAATATTAGCTCATTTTCTTAAATTTGTAGATTGTACAAATTTATCAGTGTTCAAATTTTGCACAAATTTATGGGTGTTGAAATTTTGTGAGTTGTGTGTTCTCATTTAGTTAATACTTGATATAGTATGGGAAACCTGGGTTTGATGTTTAAGCTGTGTTCAATTTGTAAGTTAAACGTGGGATAATGTCTGAATGTGTTTCAGAGGTTGGAAGGAAATTAATGCAGAAGTAAGGTTTTTGGGTGAGTGATGGAATACAACATTTGACCAAAGAAAATTTATAACCCTTTTAAATCTGGGTTTACAAATAATCAATATTAATTTGATGCTGTTGGGAATTATTTAGAGACAGTACCTACCATAATTCAGCATGCACAGTGACATTATTGACAGTGTTGACATTGTTTAGAGTCATTACCATAAGTCAGCATGCACAGAGACATTACAAACAGTGTTGTAATATTGTACAGAAAGATTAATTGGCAAGTGCAGAAAGCACTTGAAGTGAAAGAGGCATTTGTCCACATGTTTTATAAAGCACATTATGCCTACTGTATGCATGAGAGATTTTAATTTAAAGAGATAAAGAGATTATTTAGATGTAAAGATCTTCTGATAGCTTTAGTAAATCATGGCTATGACTTTTGATATAACATTTAATTCAAATGGCAGTCTAAACTTCCTGTAGGCAAGATTGAGATCTGTGATGGCAAATTGACATTCCTTTATTAGAGAAACTGTTAATGGTTAAGTAACTCTACAACAGTATAGTGAGAACATGCTCTCTTATGTAAAGCAAATATATCTCTTCTGAATTCAAAGGATTGTTTTAGACTTCCCCTTTCCTCGATACTATTAGGTGCCATGATCCATGTTTAATTCTGACGCTGGATGCCGTCGTGTGTAATGTAATAGATCTTGTCGTACTGTATAGATTTCCTCTCAATGTTGTGGTTTCTTCCCACATCCCAACTACATGTAAGTATGTTCCAAATATCGTCTTCCTAAATTGTAAGGAATATGAGAAATGCAAATTCAGGAGAATAGATGTATAGATATGACAAGAAAACCTATAGATATGCTGGAAATCCAAGCAACACATACAAAATGCTGGAGGAACTCAGCAGGCTAGGCAACATCTATGGAAAAGAGTAAGTAGTGGATGTTTTGGGCTGAGACCCTTCATCAAGCCTGGGAAAAAAAAGGTGAATAAGTTAGATCAAGAAGGTGATGGGTGAAATCGGGAGATGGGGAGGTATAAAGTAAAGGGCTGGGAAGCTGATACGTAAAAGAGATAAAGAACTGGAGAAGGGGGAATCTGATTGGAGAGTGTTGAAGAAATGGAAGAGAGGGAAGGGGGAGGAACACAAAAGGATTTATGCTAGTTAACTCCACTTATTGCAGTTTTTCATGTTCTCAATTCCTTGTTCTATCCAATAGTTATCTATGGCACCATAAACATGTACTTCTAATGATCTAAGCAGCTACTGAATTTTCTCCACCAAACTAACATGTGAACTGTTTCAAATTGTAACTAATAATTTTGTAAACAATAACTTTTATCCCTCTTTACCTCTGATCTCTTAAATCTGAATTCTGTACTTGGTAACCTAACTACCAGCCAAAACATTTTAAAATAATCATGATAGTTGGAGCATTTATGCCAAGGTGCTGCAAGAAGTTCTTGTACAGTGTAGAAATGTAAAAGCTGTTAAGTTTGATTGTTGCTAGTTTATAGAAGTAGCATCTTGCCACTGCTTATTGTTGAGATGGACTGAATGGCTTAAAGTTGCTGCATATGCAGGAGATGATCTAACTGTCTGATTCGAAGTTGCATCAAGTCTGAATACATATTTAACAACCTCAGAGTAGCATATCATTCCATGTAGATGCTTGGGTCTCAGAAGTTAATTATGACAAGCATGAACACTTGATGAGTTTCTCAAGATAGTGCCGGCATACATCGGCGACTTCCTGCAGGCTGCAGAAAATTGTTCCAATTTTCCTCTTAAATTTATTCCTTTTGAATTACTTTCGCTGCATTCTGCAGCATGTAAATTTCCTCTTAACAATGGACTATGAAATTACATCAATGATCTTCAGATCTCATGTTCAACAGTTAACGTGGAGCAGAAGTTATGAGTTCCAGTGGAGCAGTTATGCACGGCACTTTTTAAGGGTCAACACCATGGCCAAAATGCGCTGGAGAGGCAGAATTCAAACCAGTGTGAAGTGCAGAGGGATTGGGCCTCCTCTACCCAGCATCTTGTTGGCTAATGTGCAGTCACTGGAAAATAAGGTTGACGATCTCAGGGCAAGGCTACTGTTTCAGAGGCAGATGAGGCAGATCTCAATTGTTTGTTGCTCTGAAACTTGGTTAACTGTGAATACTCTGGATGTCGCTATACAGTTGGAAGGGTTTACGATTTTCAGAATGGATTGAACCACGGCCTCTGGTAAGGTAAAAGGTGAAGGTGTGTGCTTTTTAGTCATTTCTTGTTGGGGTTATGTTGACTTCTTGTTCCCCTGACTTAGAACACCAAACGACTAAATATAGACCATTCTTTTGCTACGGGAGTTCTCATCTGTGACCCTGGCTGCAGTTTACATATCACCAGTGGCCGATTATAAGCAAGCACTCATGAAACTGCACAATGTTGTCTTCAAACAAGAAACAGCCCATCCTGACGCATTTCAAATTATAGTTTAAATTATACTTTAACCTGGCCTGTTTGAAGAAAACCCTGCCCAATTATCACCAACGTGTAACCTGTTACACCAGAGGTCCCAACACACTAGACCACTGCTACACTATGATACAGAATGCCTGTTATTCCTTTCTGTGAACAGATTTCAGCAAATCGAATCATTTGACTGTACTCCTACTACCAGCAGACAGACAGACAGCCTAAAAAACAAGGCTCCAGAGATCAAGACAACTAAGAGGTGGATGTATGAGGCAGAGGAACGGTTATAGGATAACCTTGAGGCAGTGGACTGTTCAAGAACTCATCTGAAGACCTGAATGTCTACACCAGGGTCATAACAGACTTTATTAAAACAGCTGTGGATGAGTGTGCCCCTTGAAATCGTTCAGAGTTTCCCCCAATCTGAAACCCTGGATGAACCATGAAATCTGGAATTTGCTGAGAGCCATTCTCTGATCAGAGGCATTCAAGCCTGGAGATCAAGAATGCTGCGTGAGGTACAGGTATGATCTCCGGAGATCCATCTCATGGCAGTGGGGATTCCGGACTGGACTGGAATCTATGAGGGATGCTTGACAGCTGTAGCAGGCTTTGAATGCCATAACCTCCTACGAAGTTAAATCTTGTGACATTGGGGACAGCAGAGCTTTGCTTCCAAATGAGCTCAATGCCTTCTATGCTTGCTTTGACCACCAGAACAAGGAGAAACCATCACGCATCCCCATGTCTCCCGATGATCCTTTGGTTTCAATATCTGCAAGTGACCTGTGGGCTGCCTTCAAGAGAATGAATCCAAGGGAAGCATATTGTTCGGACGGATTGCCTGGCTGAATACTGAAGACCTATGCTGACCAACTGGCTGGTGTATTCACGGATATCTTCAACCTCCCGCTCAGGCAGTAAGTTGTACTCACCTGCTTCAAGCAGGCTTCAATCATACCAATGCCCAATATCTGCCTCAGTGACTATCACCCAGTGCCACTTATATCCACAGTGATAAAATGTTTTGAGAGGCTGGTGTTGAAGCATATCAGCTCCTCTCTGAGTGGTGAAGGATCAGCTCCAGTTGCCTTCCGAAGCAACAGATCCACAGCAGATGCCACCTCATTGGCTCTTAACACAACCCTGGAAAATCTGGACAGCAAAGATGCATACATCAGAATGGCCTTTATCAATTAAGCTCAACATTTAACACCATCATCCCCTCAAAACTAATCAGTAAGCTCCAAGACCTGAGCTTCAATACCCCCTTGTGCAATTGGATCCTGAGTTTCCTCACTTGTAGACCCCAGCCAGTTCAGAATGGCATAAGCATCTCCTCCACAATCTGCACTAGTACAGGAGCACCACAGGGATGTGTGCTTAGCCCCCTGCTCTACTCACTTTACACCTATGACTGTGTGGCTCAGTACAGTTCCAACACCTTAAACGAGTTCATTGATGACACCACTGTTGTGGACTGTATCAAAGGTGGTGATGAATCAGCGTACAGGAGAGAGATAGAAAATTTGGCTCTCACACAATGTCAATAAGACCAAGGAACTGGTAGTAGACTTCAGGAGAGGGAAATCAGAGGGCCTTGAGCCAGTAATCATCAGAAGATCAGAGGAGGAGAGGGGCAGTAACTTTAAACTCCTAGGTGTCACTATCTCAAAAGGCCTGTCCTGGACCCATCAAATAAATATAATTGCAAAGAAAGCACAGCAGCATCTCTCCTTCCTTATGAGTCTGTGGAGATTCAGAATGTCATCAAAAACCTTGGCAAACTTCTTGCTGACTGACTACATTACAGTCTGGTGTGGGATTCAGCCCAATACATCACAGGTAAAATCCTCCCTACCATTGAGCACATCTACATGAAACATTGCTGTAGCAAAGCAGCATCCATCATCAAATATCCTCTCCACCCAGGCCATGCTGTTTTTTTGCTGCTGCCGTCAGGTAGAAGGTACAAGTGCCTCAGGACTCACACCACCAGGTTCAAGAACAGTTACTACCCCTCAACCATCAGGCTTTTGAACAAAAGAGGATAACTACACATTCTATTTCTGGTGTTCCTGCAACCGATAGTCTCACTTTAAGGACTCTTTATCTTGATATTTCATGCTCATTATTTATTGCTAGTTCTTTATATTTGCATTTGTTTGTTGTTCATTGATCCTGTTTACAGTTACTGTTTTATAGATTTGCTAAGTATGCTTGCAGGAAAAAGAATCTTAGTTGTATGTGGTGCCATGTATGTACTCTGATAATAAATCTTACTTTGAGCTTTGAACTTTAAGTCATTTTCTTTCAGTGCTAAGTGTACAACAATCGTAATTCATTAAGCATCTGAACACGTTGAATTCTCAGAGACCTCAATTAATGAAATTTTAAAAAAACAGGATTTTTGTAACCTGACTGTTTGCATTATGGCTTAGTATGGAAACACCAATGCCCAAGAATGGAAAAGCCCACAAAAAGTAGGGGATACAGCCCAGTCCATCCTGGAAAGGCCCTCTCTACCATTGAGCACACATACAAGGAGCGCTGCTATGAGAAAAGAACATCCATAGTTAAGGACCTCCACCATTCATACCATGCTCTCTTCTCACTGCTGCCATTGGGAAGGGAAAACAGGAGTCTTAAGTTCTATATTACCAGGTTCAGGAACAGTTATTACCCAACAACCATCACACTCTGGACCAGTGTGGATAACTTCACTCACTTCAACACTGAACTGATTCTACAACTTATGAATTCACTTTCAAGGACACTACATCTTGGTTCTCAGTATAAATCTATTTACTATAGATTGATTTACTGTTCTCTTTTTTGTATTTGTTCAGTCTGTCTTTTGCACATTGGCTGTTGATCAGTCTTAATGTGTAATTTTTCCATTAATTTTGTTACATTTCTTTGTTCTCCTGTGAATGCCAATAAATAAATGAATCTCAGGGTAGTATGTGGTGACGTGCACTTTGATAATAAATTTACTTTGAACTTAAAAATTTTTAGCTGATAGAAACATAAAAAACCTACAGCACAATACTGGCCCTTCAGCCCACAAACTTGTGCAGAACATGTCCTTACCTTAGAAATTACCTAGGGTTATGCATAGCCCTCTATGTTTCTGAGCTCCATATACCTGTCCAGGAGTCTCTTAAAAGATCCTATCGTATCCGCCTGCACCACCATTCCCGGCAGCCCATTCTACGCACTCACCACTCTGCGTAAAAAGAACTTACCCCTGACATCTCCTCTGTACCTACTTCCAAGCACCTTAAAACTGTGCCCTCTCGTGCTAGCCATTTTAGCCCTGGGTAAAAGCCTCTGACTATTCGCACGATCAATGCCTGTCATCATCTTATACACCTCTATCAGGTCACCTCTCATCCTCCGCCACTCCAAGAGAAAAGGCCGAGTTCACTCAGCCTTTTCTCATAAGGCATGCTTCCCAATCCAGGCAACATCCTTGTAAATCTCCTCTGCGCCCTTTCTATGGTTTCCACATGCTTCCTATAGTGAGGCGACCAGAACTGAGCACAGTACTCCAAGTGGGGTCTGACCAGGGTCCTATATAGCTGCAATATTACCTTTGGCTCCTAAACTGAATCCCACGATTGATGAAGGCCAATGCACCGTATGCCTTCTTAACCACAGAGTCAACCTGCGCAGCAGCTGTGCGTGTCCTATGGACTTGGACCCCAAGATCCCTCTGATCCTCCACACTGCCATGAGTCATACTATATTCTGTCATCATATTTGACTTATAAAATGAATCACCTCACACTTATCTGGGTTGAACTCCATCTGTCACTTCTCAGTCCAGTTTTGCATCCTATCAATGTCCTGCTGTAACCTCTGACAGCCCGCCACAGTGTCCACAACACCTCCAACCTTTTGTGTCATCAGCAAATTTACTTAACCCATCCCTCCACTTCTTCATCCAGGTCATTTATAAAAATCACGAAGAGTAGGGGTCCCAGAGCAGATCCCTGAGGCACATGACTGGTCACCAACCTCCATGCAGAATATGGCCCATCTACCACCACTCTTTGCCTTCTGTGGGCAAGCCAGTTCTGGATCCACAGAGCAATGTCTTCTTGGATCCCATGCCTCCTTACTTTCTCAATAAGCCTTGCGTGGGGTATCTTGTCAAATGCCTTGCTGAAATCCATATAAGCTACACCTACTGCTCTACCTTCATCAACATGTTTAGTCACATCCTCAAAAAATTTAGTCAGGCTCATAAAGCATGACCTGCCTTTCACAAAGCCATGCTGACTATTCCTAATCATATTTTGCCTCTACAAATGTTCATAAATTCTGCCTGTCAGGATCTTCTCCATCAACTTACCAACAGCTGAAGTAAAGACTCACTGATCTATAATTTCCTGGTTTATCTCTACTCCCTTTCTTGAATAATAGAACAACATCCGCAACCGTCCAATCCGCCGGAACCTCGTCTGTCCACATTGATGATGCAAAGATCATTGCCAGAGGCTCAGCAATCTCCTCCCTTGCCTCCCACAGTAGCCTGGGGTACGTCTCGTCTGGTCCCGGCGACTTATCCAACTTGACGCTTTCCAAAAGCTCCAGCATATACTCTTTCTTAGTATCTACATAGTCAAGCTTTTCAGTCCGCCATTGATACTTTAAACTTTTTGCAAAATGTGATATAACAATTGGAAAGTACACTTTAAATAACCTGGAATACCATAAATAGCTAGGTTTGAAGGTACCACATGAATTCCCATCATATTCATTTTCTTCCCAAAAAGAACTGACTCCTTGACTTGAACTTTTCCCCCTTCATAACTGCTTGCCCCGCCATTACACACAATTTCTTTAGCTAGAATTGCTATCTTCATGAACCTGATGGGAAATGCACCTATCAACTTTGAAATACCTGAAGTTTTCCATATTTTGCCTACAATCCTTCTTCTTTGTCAGCGTTGAAGGTGTCTTAGCTTGAACTGTAATAGTGTGGAAAATTGTCCAAACAGAACAAATGTAATTTGTCTGATTACTTCCACGCCCATCTGTTCTCAGTTACCTCAGTCATTTGTTTGAATTGATGGCACGTATAGTAACATACGAGTATCACAGAGATGTTGTAGTGTGACCAAGACTTAGAACTTAGTACCCCAGGTTGTTCAGCATTTCAAAAGAATAGATGTAAAAGAAAACATGGCGGGTGTAGCCTTTTTTAAACTAAGTAAGGAAATACTACCATGGTGAGTGTGATGAAGATATGACTAGTGTTGTAGAATTGGTTTGGGTAGAAATATTGACAAGCAAAGGAACTAAGACACACTTCATTGTGGTTTATAAGAACACATCAGAACATAGGAAATAGGAGCAGGAGTAGGCCATCGGGCCCATCGAGCTTGCCCCGCCATTCAATAAGATCATGGCTGATCTGTCTGTACTCAGCTCCATCTACCTGCCTTTTCCCCATAACCCCTAATTCCTTTACTATGTGAAAAAAACACAATAGACCTGCGAGCCTGACATCAGTGTTTAGGAAGTTATTGGAATTGACCGCTAGGGATGAGATTACGGAGTACCTGGAGGCACACGATAAGATAGGCCAAAGCCAGCATGGCCTTCTGAAAGGAAAATCCTGCCTGACAAACCCACTGCAACCTCACGAAGAAACCACAAGCAGGGCAGGCAAAGGAGATGTAGTAGACGTGGTATACCTGGACTTTCAGAAGGCCCCTGACAAGGTGCCGCACATGAGGCTGCCCAGCAAGATGAAAGCCCATGGAACTACAGGGAAGTTACCACCGTGGGTGGAGCATTGGCTGGTCAGCAGAAAGCAGAGAGTGGGAATAAAGGGATCCTTTTCTGGCTGGCTGCCAGTTACCAGTGGAGTTCCACAGGGGTCGGTGTTGGGACTGCTGCTTTTTACAATGCATGTCAATGATTTGGACTACAGCATTAATGGATTTCTGGCCAAATTTGCTAATGATACAAAGATAGGCAGAGGAGCTGATAGCGCTGAGGAAACAGAGAGCTCACAGAGAGACCCAGACAGTAAATGAAATACAGTGTTAGAAAGTGTATGGTCATGCACCTTGGTGAAAGAAACAATCGGGCAGACCATTATTTAGACGGGGAGAGAGTTCAAAATGCAGAGATGCAAAGGGACCTGGGAGCCCTTGTGCAAGATACCCCAAAGGTTAACCTCCAGGTTGAGTCAGTTGTGAAGAAGGTGAATGCAATGTTGGCATTCATTTCTGGAGGTATAGAATACAAGAGCAGGGATGGGATGCTGAGGCTCCACAAGGCACTCATGAGACCACACTTGGAGTATTGTGTGCAGTTTTAGGCTCCTTGTTTTAGAAAGGATATACTGACATTGGAGAGGGTTCAGAGAAGATTCAGGAGAATGATTCCAGGAATGAAAGGGTTACCATATGAGGAACATCTGGCAGCTCTTGGGCTGTATTCCCTGGAGTTCAGGAGAATGAAGGGGGATCTCATAGAAACATTCCGAATGTTAAAAGTCCTGAACAGATCAGATATGGCAAAGTTATTTTCCATGGTAGTGGATTCTAGGACAAGAGGGCACGACTTCAGGATTGAAGGACGTCCTTTTAGAACTGATTTGGGCTGTCAAGATGTTCCTTTTTGACAGAGCAAAGCATTAATTGGGAAATGACAAGAAAACGTAAGAATAGATTATCATTGCTGATTATAATTTCCATATTGATTCAACTGAGCAAGCAGACAGTGGTACCAGGGATGAGGAATTTGTGAAGTATGCTAAGATTTATTTCTTAGGACAGTATGTTGCAGAACATACTTAGGAACAGACTATATTAATTCGGACTTGTGTAATGAGGTAGGATTAATGATGAAGATGTGATGTTGGATTACTGAGGGACCAGTGATCACAATGTGATTGATTTCTAGAGACAGTATGAGGGAAACTACCTGTGGTCCATATCAATATCACGTGAACTGGCTTCTTTTAAAAGAGGAATGTCCTGATGAGGGGTCTCTGCTTGAAATTCAGCTGTTCATTTCTTGTCATAGATGCTGCCTGACCTGCTGAGTTCCTCCAGAATTTTCACTGTGTTGCTTTATGAAAGATAAATTCTGTTTGACAAATTTGGCAGAGTTATTCGAAGACGTAGCTAGCAGTGTTTAGTGTATTTGGGTTTTTAGAAGCCATTAATAAGGTGCCACAGAAAAGACCAGATAAGTGTGCATGGAAGGAAGATTAGTTTTCATGTGGAAGAAAATGATACAGAATAAACTAGTCTTGTTCAGGCGACGGGAAGGATGTAGTTAGTGGAGAGCCCCCAAGATCAGTATTTTCAGTTTATAGTAATGACTTGGAGAAAGTGACAGAGTTTAAGGTTTCCAAAAGTAAGTGAGAGAGCATGTTCAGAGTGTGCTTGTGCATGAATTAAAAAATTCAACACACAGATTCAGCAATTGTTTTTGCTTTTATTTCTTCTTCTTGAGTCTTTAGCTCCCAGTGGAGCATAGTTCATTGATGACCTCCCATCCCCACTGTCCAAAGTTGATGGTATGGTTGGAGTTCATCAAGGTTTCTGTAATCCAATCTATCCACAGTACAGGAGATTGGCCTATACACATTTGCTAGTAAGAGGGTTTTGTTAAGAAATATATTGTTAGAATTGGATAGGATACTGGTGAACCCTGGTGTATTGTGCACAGTTTTGGAACCTTTTGAAACAATATGCTGGCATTGAATGCAATCCAAAAGAGATTTACTTGGCTAATTCCTCAGATGAGAGTCTTGTCTTACCACAAACAACTCAAGAAATTAGATCTTTGTTCTTTGGAATTTAGAAAAATGAGGAATGATGGTATATGTACACGACACTTGGATATGACAATAAATGTCAAGATCTTTCCACTTGTGTGAGAATCTTGAATTATAAGACATAATTACCAGATTAGGGACTGGTGATTTAAAATTCAAGTCCATAGGAATTACTTTGTAGATGGTGGTGAATATCTGATATATCTCTGCCTGAGACATCGGGACTGTACTCTTTTCCATAGATGCTGCCTGGCCTGCCGAGTTCCTCCAGAATTTTGTGTGTGTTGCTTGGATTTCTAGCATCTGTAGATTTTTTTCTTGGTTGTTGAATCTTCATTCTTAGTTTTTATTATGATGACAGTGGCTTGTCTTCTGACCTCTTTACACTCAGTCCAACACAATAAAAAAAGTTGAGTTTTCAAGGTAAGGTTAGAATAACATTACATAATCTGAGATTTCTTGTGACATAATGGCAAAGCTCTTAAACTCACTGAGTTCATGACAGTGTTTTGAATAAACTTTAAAAAACTGTAATTTTAAATTAACTAAATTTTCTCAGGAAAAATTTCTTTTGAAATTGCTGATCAGTGTTTTTCCTGCCACCCTTATAATCAGTGTTCTGTGTCATGATGCCAGCATTTCACTGAACGTAGCGTCAAAGAGACCTGATAATGCAATGGGAAATGAATACAAGGCACAAGTCAGGGATGTGAAGGAATACCTTGTACTTATCTGGATGAGTTCAACTACTACATGTTTCAGAAGCTGCAAAGCATTCAGTGCAAAGCTCCTCATTCAGCATACTAAATGGTCACTGTCTCTGGATTGTGAATGATCTGTTAAATGCACTGCATTGCAACAGTTAGCCAGAACATAATAGGACCAAGGGTGGACCATAGATAGATACTTTATTGAACCCAAAGGAAATTACAGTGTCACAGTAGCATTACAAGTGCACAGATATAAATATTAGAAGAGAAGTAGAAAGAATAAAAAAAAAAGTCACTTCCTTGGCTATAGGTTGATTCATTATAGAGCCCCCTATAATGAGCCTCATATAAGGCTCCTGCTGCTATTTCATAGTGAAGTCACAGATTCAGCATGCAAACAGGCCCTTTACCATAGAAACCATAGAAACTACAGCACAGAAACAGGCTTTTTGGCCCTCCTTGGCTGTGCCGAACCATTTTCTGCCTTGTCCCACTGACCTGCACACGGACCATATCCCTCCATACACCTCCCATCCATGTATCTGTCCAATTTATTCTTAAATGTTAAAAAAGAATCCGCATTTACCACCTCGTCTGGTAGCTCATTCCATACTCCCACCACTCTCTGTGTGAAGAAGCACCCCCTAATGTCCCCTTTAAACTTCTCCCCCCTCACCCTTAACCCATGTCCTCTGGTTTTTTTCTCCCCTTGCCTCAGTGGAAAAAGCCTGCTTGCATTCACTCTATCTATACCCATCATAATTTTATATACCTCTATCAAATCTCCCCTCATTCTTCTACGCTCCAGGGAATAAAGTCCTAACCTATTCAACCTTTCTCTGTAACTGAGTTTCTGAAGTCCTGGCAACATCCTTGTAAACCTTCTCTGCACTCTTTCAACCTTATTTATATCCTTCCTGTAATTTGGTGACCAAAACTGAACACGGTACTCCAGATTCGGCCTCACCAATGCCTTATACAACCTCATCATAACATTCCAGCTCTTATATTCAATACTTTGATTAATAAAGGCCAATGTACCAAAAACTCTCTTTACGACCCTATCTACCCCACTGTGTCTGTGTGAATCATCTACTCCTGTTTAACACTGAGCCTACACTATCACATTTTATTTTTCATCAACATCTTCCCATTAGTGTTCCCATCAACCTCTTCCCCTACACTCCTGAAGGCTCTATTACTCATCTGATCAATAGGGCCAATTTACAGTGGCTAAATAAACAGCCTTCCCACATCTTTGAATTGTGAGAGGAACCTCCATGTACCATCAGCTCAAGTATTGTTGCTGTCCCATTGATGTAAGTCAGTCCCTTAGTATGATAAGATGGAGTCTTAACTTCACAGCCTTGGACTTTATTGTCAGTCTGCATTGCATTTTCTCTGTGACTATTGCTTTATTTTGCACTCTGCTATTGTTTTTCCTTTTACTACTTCAGTACACTGTTACAATGAAATGATTTGTATCGATGGCATGCAAAATAATTTTTCATTGTACCTCAGTCCATATGGCAATAATAAACCAATTTGCCACCGGATCACTGAAGGAAACCCACTCGTTCCTGGGGGAATGTGCAAGCACACACTGACAACCCCATAGTTTAGGGTCAAACGCCTGCTCTGGAGCTCTGAGGAAGCACAAGCTGCACCACTGTGTCACCTTCTCGTGAGTGATCCCTCACACTGTAGCATTGCCTGTATTTCCAGTTTTCCCTATCAGAAGAAACATCCTTTCAGCATTTATGTATTCAACCTTCTTGGGATCTTTTTGTTTCAGATTGAGATTCACTTATTTACCACAGTTCAGCACTCAACACCATAATTCCCTCCAGGCTTGACAAAAAGTTCAGAGACCTCTGCCTTCACCCTGCCTTGTGTAGCTGGATCCTGGACTTCCTGTCAGGTCACCAGCAAGTGGTAAGAGTAGGCTCCCTTACCTCTACCCCCCTGACCCTCAACACAGGTGCCCCTCAGGGCTAAGCCCCCTCCATTACTCTCTGTATACTCATGACTGTGTCGCCACCCATAGTTCCAATCTGCTAATTAAGTTTGCTGATGATACTACATTGATTTGCCTTATCTCAAATAATAACGAGGCAGCCTACAGAGAAGAAGTCATCACCCTGACAGTGGTGTCAAGCAAACAACTTCTCCCTCAGTGTTGCAAAAACAAAGGACCTGGTCGTGGACTACAGGATAAATGGAGACAGGCTAACCTCTATAGACGTCAAGGATCTCACGCGGTCTGCACATACAGCCGTGTGGTGAAAAAGGCACAACAGCGCCTCTTTCACCTCAGACGGTTGAGGAAGTTTGATATGGGCCCCCAAATCCTAAGAAATTTCTACAGGGGCACAATTGAGAGCATCCTGACTGGCTGCATCACTGCCTGCTGTGGGAACTGTACTTCCCTGAATCGCAGGACTCTGCAGAGAATGAAGTGGACAGCCCAGCACATCAGTAGATGCGAACTTCCCACTATTCAGGACATTTACGAAGACCGGTGTGAAAAAAGGGCCCATAGAATCATTGGGGATTCTATGCCACATCACCAAGAATAATCAGCATCCTTTGGTGTTAGTGCTTTGTATCTTCTATCCAGCATTAGGGTAAAAAAAAATGGTCAGCCTAATTATGCTGCGTGGAAAGGAAAGAGGGACATTATGGTCAAGAGGTGGCGCCAGACGTCATCAGGAAGTGGCGAGGAGAGGGAGAGAACAAGAATATGATGAGGCCAGGGCCGCACGACTCCAGGATGAAAGAGTCAGGACAAAAAAAGAAGAGAGAAGAAGAAACAAAGGAGGAGATGCATGCACGTCTCCAGGATCAGAGACAAAGAACAAACAGCAGAAGAGCTGAAGAGACAGGGGATGAAAGGTCTGCACATCTCCAGAATGACAACGAGAAGCACAAGGGTGGCAGATAAACCAGAAATGATGCCATCAAGTGTCCTTCGTTAAATGAGGAGGAGCTATATTTGCCTTGCTACGTGTCGTTCTTCTTTAATAAACTGAGGTTTTCTTCTTCAATTTCCAAAGCAAAGCGATACTAATAATCATAGTCATAGTCATATTTTATTGATCCCGGGGGAAATTGGTTTTCGTTACAGTTGCACCATAAATAATTAAATAGTAATAAAACCATAAATAGTTAAATAGTAATATGTAAATTATGCCAGGAAATAAGTCCGGGACCAGCCTATTGGCTCAGGGTGTCTGACCCTCCAAGGGAGGAGTTGTAAAGTTTGATGGCCACAGGCAGGAATGACTTCCTATGATGCTGTGTGTTGCATCACGTTGGAATGAGTCTCTGGCTGAATGTACTCCTGTGCCCACCCAGTACATTATGTAGTGGATGGGAGACATTGTCCAAGATGGCATGCAACTTGGACAGCATGCTTTTTTCAGACACCAGTTCCATCCCCACAACATCACTGGCCTTACGAATGAGTTTGTTGATTTTGTTGGTGTCTGCTACCCTCAGCCTGCTGCCCCAGCACACAACAGCAAACATGATCGCACTGGCCACCACAGACTCGTACAACATCCTCAGCATCGTCCGGCAGATGTTAAAGGATCTCAGTCTCCTCAGGAAATAGAGACGGCTCTGACCCTTCTTGTAGACAGCCTCAGTGTTCTTTGACCAGTCCAGTTTATTGTCAATTCGTATCCCCAGGTATTTGTAATCCTCCACCATGTCCACACTGGCCCCCTGGATGGAAATAGGGGTCACCGGTACCTTAGCTCTCCTCAGGTCTACCACCAGCTCCTTAGTCTTTTTCACATTAAGCTGCAGATAATTCTGCTCACACCATGTGACAAAATTTCCTACTGTAGCCATGTACTCAGCCTCATCTCCCTTGCTGATGCATCCAACTATGGCAGAGTAATAGCATTCAGGAACATTTAATGTTCATTCTGGTCACATCAGATTGCACTACCCTTCTATCAAAGGGTGCCCCAATGAGTCACCCGGTTGTCTAGTGACTCATTAAACTTCTGGTCCTATGTAATTCACATTCTATTGCTCCAGCTTTCTTAGGAAGAGTGATAAATACTGATTTTTTTCATCTCTTCTGGTATTATTCCAATCTCATAAATGTCATTGATTAAATCAGTAAGTTTTTTCAATTCCATAATCTTCAAGAGCAATAATTTGTTCTGTTACTAATTCATCAGAACCTGCTGCCTTTCCTTTCTTCATCTTATTTATTGCATTACGAACTTCAGATTTTAAAATGCTTGGACCTTCAATGTTTTTCTTAATTTCTGGTTTTTCGCCTGGATCGTCTTCAATTCCTGAATATACTCAGTCCATCTGTTCATAATCTCATCTTTTTCCATGATAATGGTACCGTCCTTTGCTTTCAAACATCCACCTGAAGAACAGAGGAGCTTTTTACCAGTGATATTCTTGATTTGTTGATGTAACTTTTTTGGATCAGTAATAGGGATTCTTTCTATTTGCTCACATTCCTGGTTTAACCATTCTTCTTTGGCTTTTTGACATAAGCTTTTAACTTTTTTATCTACGGACATATTCTATAGGATTTGCTTTCTTCCGTCTCCTTTCTTCCATTAGATTTTTAATTTCATCTGTCATCCATTTATTCTTTGTGCTTTTTTCTTTTTTTGTTATCACTGACTTCACTGATTCTACCAAGGCATCCTTTAGAGAGTTAAATTTCTTTTCTACATGATAGCTATCATCTTCAACAGATTCTATTTCTAGACTTTGAAATCTATTCCTTACTTCAATTGTAAGTTTTTGTCTTAAGTTTTCTTTTAATTAATTGCAAGTAGTCAAGGGATTGTTCAGGTTTTTGCTTCTTTAGTTTGTTAAGTTTTACTTTTACATGACATGCTACTGGGTTATGGTCAATATTACAGTCTGCAACTGGATATGTTTTGCACTGAGTCACTCAGTTTCTAAATTTTTGGTTTATAGTAATAAAGTCAATTTAATTTCTAGTGGTATCACCTGGACTTTCCCAGGTCCACGAGCATCTTGGATGGTTTTAAAGTAGGTATTCATAATGGCCTGATTATTCATCTTGCACCATTCTACCCATTTCTCACCTCTTTCATTTCTTTTCCCTAGTCCAAATTTTCCTATGGTATTTCCATCAGCACCTTGTCCTACTTTAGCATTTAGATCTCCCATGACAATAACAATGTCTTGAGATTTGCATCCATTCTTTGCTTGTTCAAGCTCTTCATAGAATTTATCTATATCTTCATTTGTTCCATCTATTGTTGGTGCTAAATCAAATGGTTGTCCTGTGAATCTAACAAGGAGCATTCTTTCTGATATTGCCCAATGTCCTAAAACACTTTTTGCCATGTTTTCATCCATAAGAATTCCTACTCCATTAGTATGGGATGTTCCACAAGATAAACTAGTGTTTTATTTCTATTCTGACACGTTCCAGCACTTATCCAATGAACTTTGCTAATTCCCATGATGTTAATCTCTAGTCTTTCCATTTCATTTATCACATTGTCCAATCTTCCTGCTTGATATAGGGTTCTTACATTCTAAATGGCAATAATTTTCTTTTGTATTACTTTAATTTTATGAGCAGTAGCTTGATGACGGTCGGGGAACCCCTGCTGGCCAGAATCAACCCTACCAAGCGAAACATCTTCAGAGTTGTCTTGAAGATCCTCTTGACGCTGTTGTTGTGTGATACATTTTGTGAGTTTGACCATGGTTTTCTTAGCAAATTGCAACGGTGGTTTGCTGTTGCCTACCGTTGGGCGAGCTAAAGAAATCGCCATTTCTCTTCCCAAATGTTCATCCACCTGTACTATAGCCATTGACATTTGAGGTCGTAGCTCATCTGCTTTCTCCGTCATGTGCAGTTACTGAACCTGCCAGGTCTGCCGTTGGCCTTTGCCCGTATCCTGAGCAGGAACCCTTGCAGGTGCTGCCGTGCTGGGTCAGAGCGGCCCTGGGAGCAATGAATGACTAAGGGGTAACTCCACTTTCCCCAAAGCTCTGAAAGTCCCCAATCAGAGCCTCATCACTGGTTGCAGTTTAGAGTCATACCCAGGACTGAGTTTAACCATGTCTTTCCTATAGTAGGGTAACAAAAAAATATATAACTTATAGAACTGCAGCATAATATCCCAAGTCCTATATTCACTGCCCTGACTGATGAAGCCCGCGTGCAAAATACTTTTTTTTTCATCACTCTGTCCACCTGTGAAGCTGCATTCAATAAACTATAAACTTGTACTCTTCAGTCCCATGGTTCCATTACACTTTCTAATGTCCCACCATTGATAGTATAAGTTTGACTTTGTAAAATGCATCATCTTACATTTATCTGTATTTAAATCCATTTGCTGCTCCTCAGCCTGCTTACCTAACTGATCAAGATTGGCCCATAATCTATAACTTTTTTTTAAACTATCGAGAGTTAATTTCATGTCAGCCACAAGCTGATCATTTTGATAACTAACAAATTACAAAGGTCCCAACTTCGACCCCTGAAGCACATCACAAGTCACTGGCCTCTATTCTGAGAAATAACCCCCAAATGCCACTCTCTGCTTCCTCCCTCAAGGCTAATTTTGAATCTACCTAACCAGCTATCCCTGGATTCTATAGGACATAACCAGCCTTCCATGTAGGACCTTGTTTCAGGACTTGCTAAAGTCCAAATATACCCTATCCTCATCTACCCTTTTTGTTATCTCTTTAAAATTAATAGAGTTTGTTAATTTGTTAAAGTTAACATATTTCATGACACATGCTGCTGATAATGATTCTGATCCTCTAAGAAGATTTGTCAAACACAACTTTCCATACGCAATGCCATACTGTCTGCTCCTAATTAGACTTTGTCTATCCAAATGCCTGCAGATCCTGTCCCCCAGAATTCCCTCCAGTACCCTCCCCGCCACTGATGTTAGGCTGACTTGCCTGTAGCTCTCTGAGTTATCCTTGCTACCCTGAAACAATGGAACAACGTTAGCAACTGGTGAAGTTCCTGAAGAGTGGAAAGTGTTGTATGAAGCAAGTATCTCTGCAAGACCTTTTTCAACTTCTTCTCCAGCCTCCCACAAAGTCTGAGGATGTGCTCGGTCAGGCCCAGTATTGGGTCACCTTTTTATCTTAACTTATCCAGCTGTAAGGCTGCAAATACCTCCTCCTTGGTAATATGAATGTCATTCACTCCATCTTTGCTTGTTTCCCTCATCTGTTGAATAACCATGATTTTCTCTGTAAACATCAAGGAGAAACATTCATTAAAAACACCACTCATCTCCTATGGCTTGAGATGCTGGTTTCTAAGGGGATCTCTCCTGAGCCATTCTGTTACTCTTAATATAGATAAAGACCCTCTAAGGATCTTCATTAACTTTACCTGACAGATCCATTTCATACCATCTCTTTGCCCTCCTGATTTCCCTGTTAAATGTACACTTGATCTTTTCTTCTGTCATTGAGGGATTCATTATTCTATGACCTCCAAAACCTAATGTAGGTTTTGTCCTTTTTCCTGTCCAAGCTCAATATCTCTTGTCAGCCAGAATTCCCTAAACTTGCCAGCTTTTCCTTTCAACCTAACAGGAACAGGCTGCCCTGAACTCTGAATATCACACTCTAATCTGAAAGCTATTAGAATTATGGTCACGAGAGCCAAGATGGTGCTCCCTGACTGCCACTTCAGTTACCTGCCCTGCCTCATTCGCTAGGAGGAAGTCCAGTATTGCACTCTCTATATTATTGACTCAGGCAACTTTCCTGGATACATTTCAGAAATTCCACCTCATCCAGGTCCAGTCAATACTAGGGCAACTAAAATCTCCCACTAATTCCACCTGATTATTTTTACAACTATGAGCAAATTATGCTCTTCAAGTTCCCAGTCTATGGTGGGGGGGGGGTGGAATCTGTAATACAGCCCCACCAGAGTGATCCTTCCATGTAGAGGACCCCCTTGTAATCAGTGGGAACAGTGGGAAGTTCTTTACATCTAGTCTTTAAGCAAGCACTGGATGCAAGGTTTGATTGTTATCTTTTTTTGCGAAAGATGTTGAAGTTTGACCGTATAATGCTTACTTATATATGTTTTAAACATTCCCAAAAAGTTGATCAAATAAACTATGCATCATACCATTATTTTAGTTTCAATAAACTGCTGATGTTGATTTCCAAGCTTGATGCATGAGGCCCTCTGTTAGTGGGGGTTGACAATGTATATTGTATCTGAGCTGAATATGTGATATGCAAACTAGGGCAATACAAAATGAAGAGCAAACTGTTGCCTGTGCAGCAGCTCCCCTTCTCCACTCAGATGATGAATCCAAAGGAACGGCAGAGATCTTTACAGTTTGGACTAGTGGTGTGCCAGTCAGCGTTGAACTCAATCTAGGACTGCCTTAGGATCTCCAGCTCCATATTTTTTCTTTGGGTTTACTCCTGAAGCCTTCCCCATCAATGGTTATGGCTGCAAGGCAGTGGAGGTTTGAGATCAGAGCTTTCCTTCTCCTAGATGAACAACCAACCACATCTGGCGAACCCCATTTGCCCAAATCAACTGGTTTTAAGCTGCCAATAACCTGCTTTTGCTTCTTCTGTCAGTTCCACTGGACTTAGTAGTGCAGCTACATGTGAAGGCTAGAAGCTGGACTTGGTTGTCAGAGGCTATTTGAGATGCACACCATTGGGAGCGTTTAATAGGTCATGGGAGCTTATCCTCACAGCCTGCCCTGGCTGTGGTAACCAAGAAACCACCATAGCTTGGTACCATACCCAATACTGAGAAGTGAAATTTACATGCCAGTTTAACCACTACACAAGATGTAGTGACCATTTCAGAAGTTGAGTCTTGTATGATAAAGCTGAAAGTCATGAGAATTTTCTTCACTAGATGTAATTAACATTATGTAGATCTGATGCAATAGACCACTTGGTATGAAGACAAACTAAAGTGCACTGATAGGTTTGATGCTGAATTATTCTTTCTTTTGTGTTTCTTTACACAAACTCTTGCAGCATAAGACAACAATGTGATAAACACAGAGAATGAGGGGCCTTTTCTAGTTGGCTGCCAGTGACTAGTGGGTTAGTATTGGGACCGCCACTTTTCACATTGTTTGTCAATGATTTAGTTAATGGAATTGATGGCTTTATGGCAAAGTTTGCAGATGATAAGAAGATAGGTGGAGGTACTGCTGAGGAAGCAATGTGATTGCAACAGGACTTAGACAAATTGGAAGAATGGGCAAAAAAAGTGGCAGTGTTGGGAAATGTATGATAATGCATTTTGGTAAAAGGAACAATAGTGCAGGATATTATCTAAATGGTAAGAAAATTCAAACATTAGAGGTGTAGAGGAACTTGAGAATTCTCAAGCAAGACTCTCAGAAGGTTAATTTACAGGTTGAGTCTGTGGTAAAGATGGCAAATGGCATTTATTTCAAAGGGAATAGAATATAAAAGCAAGAAGATGATGATGCTGACACCAGCCAGGCTACACTTGGAGTATTGTCAATAGGTTTGGGCCCCATATCTCAAAAGGATGTGTTGCCTTTGGAGAGAGTCCAGACGAGGTTCACGAGGATGAATCTGGGAACGAATGGGCTGACATATGAAGATTGTTTGACAGCTTTGGGCCTGTACTCACTGGAATTTAGAAGAATATGTGGGGGGGGGGGTAAGAATCTCATTAAAACCTTCCTAATGTTGAAAGGACTAGAGAGGGTGGATGTGGAGAAGATGTTTCCTGTGGTGGAGATATCCAGAACTGGAGGGCACAGTGTCAAGATTAAGAGTCTAGAGGGCACAGTGTCAACTTTTAGAACAGAGGTAAGAAGGAATTTTTTTTAGCCCCAGAGAGGTGAATCTGTGGAATGCTGTGCCACAGACTGCGGTGGAGGCCAAGTCAGTGAGTATATTTAAAGTGGAGTTTCCTGATTGGTCAGGGCATCAAAAGATATGGTGAGAAGGCAGGTGTATGGGGTTGAGTGGGATATGGGATCAGTCATGATGGAATGGCGGAGCAGACTTGATGGGTTGAATGGCCTAGTTCTGCTCCTACATTTTATGGTCTAATGAAAGATTGTTAATGAATATGGCTTCTTTGAGAGTGGATAATTTGCCAGGCCCAGCTGAAGTACGCGATAGCACATTAGAAGAAGCACAGAGGAAATTATGGAGGCTTGACCATCACTTTTCAATCCTCACTTGTTACTGGAGTGAGGTCAGAGGTTTTGAAGAACCTGTGAATGCCACACTATTGTTTAATAATGGCGAAAGGGATCCATTAATTAATTGCAGGTCAGTTAGTTTATCTTCTGCGGTGAGCAGGTTATTGGGATCTATTCTAAAGGGGAGAAGAAATCTTCAAAAATGTACAGATTTATATTTTGTGACTGGAAACTTGTGATCAAAGGAGTTTTGCGGAGCCTGGAACTCACCATGCTTTTTTTTCCCCCCCCAATATGACAGAGTGTGGTTTGGAGTGTAACGGAAGTTTAAGCCTGATTAACTTAATTCAGTTTTTGAGGTGTGTTCCTGAGGGCAGTGTCTTTGCTAAGTTCAGTAAGGCTGTTCACAATGCCCCACTAAGCAATAAAATCCAAGAGGATCTGAGGTACAGTGGCAAATTGGATCCAAAGTGACCTGATTTGCAGGAAACGAAGGGTAATGATTGATGTTTATTTTGCATAAGAGCTCGGAACTCGCTTTTTTTGAATCATTGAAGCAAAACAAAGATGTTGGTAGATAATGGAAAAATTGGTAAAAATTTATTTTTTTCAACAGTTGTCTGAAAGTTGTGCTGGTGTACTGGGAGTTATTTCTACTTGTTCTTTCTATGTGTTTGTTGTACTGTATAAAGTTAGATCCAGTGGTTTATAGAGGGATATAGAAATATGTTCAGGCTGATTAGATTGGCATCAGTAAGCATAGCATAGTGGGCTGAAGAGTCTGTTTCTGTGCTATGTCTGGCGTCATAACTTAAACTGACATAGATAAATGATACTAGTTACCATGTTTATGTTATCATTAAAATCTACTTAATAAAATTCTCATTTGATCTAAAAAATAGTAATATAGGAGGAAAGGTGAGCCAGACATTGTGATTTGAGTATTTCCAAAATCACCGCAATGATATTCCTTAATGTTAGTTAAGTGCAGTCATGGAAGTGATTACTTTGACATAAAATATTATTTTGGCTTATGGTTATGTGATCTTTTTAAAGTTGTGGATTTATTCTATTATTATTTACATGCAGTTAAATAACCACGTCGGTTAACTGAAAAGAGTGAGTTACAAAGAAAAGTATATAGTATTCATATGTCATTGGGTGTAAATTTGTAATATTAGAAGTAAATTCTCTCACTTCTTGTTGTAGCTGGGAGAGAAATGTCCAGAAGTCTTGGATATTCATTTTGGTCAATGTTACAAGATCACAGATGAAGGCATGATGGCACTGGCACGGGGCTGTCCCAGATTGCAGAAAATCTACATGCAGGAAAACAAACTGGTATGTTCAGATTTCAGGGGTGGCTGAGGATAATATCAGAGCATCCACTTCTAAACCTTCTGGAAAATTGTTTTTAGGTTTAGTGTTGTAGCTGTTAGCCAACATATGGAGTTGGCATTTTTGATTCAGAAGTAACCTTCACTTAGGTAGGAATAGTTGTAGTTAAAGACTTTTTACTCGTGGAATCAACACAAAGCTGATGTCCCAATTCTAGATTTAGAAATGGAAGCTCTGACAATTGATAGAAAAGTCATATTTTAGGAAATACTGTATTATTCTACACATCATTTCTGTTTATGTTCTGGTTGACCATCACTTCATCAGATTTTGTGAATTTAAAATCAGTAAACCAACACGGTAATAAAAATGAGTGTCCATAGGATTAAAAGTGAAACCTCTGTCATATAAACATGTCTGGTTCATGAATGGTCTTCAAGGTCAATATTCGTAGCTTCACTTTATTGAGAATGAATCCCCTTCCTCATCATCTGTATCCTGAGATCTCAGCAGGCTAAGCAGTATCTGAGGAAAGAGGAACAAAATTAATGGAGTGGTTGTTGACCCTGGGCCAGATAAATTATCATCCTGTCATTGATGTCTTGGGCTGATTTCCAAAAACTATTCTCTTTAATAATCACTACTCCTTCATGTCAAGCACCTTTAGAACCTCCTAGGTTAACACAAAAATATATTCTCGGTGTTGTGACTTCTATCACCAATACTCAGAATCGTCACCATGGGCATGTCCCATACCATTACCAAAACGGTTTGATCTTTGAAGACATAGTTGATGGATTGGTCGTGAAGCAGTGTTGCAAATATCAACACAAGGATGTCTAATACTTCATTTTGTTCTTACAATTATAATTGATTCTTGCACAATTGCCCATGATAGCAGAGGCCAGTACCATTAATTGTAGAAATGAAGTTCTGTCATCATGTTATGTGTGGATCATTGTGTGAAGTGGATTGTCAGTACTGAAAGCAATGGATGATATGTCAGAGCAAGTGGGAAAGTGTTCTTGATTTGTGTTGGAACCTGAACATTTCAATTGATCAAACCTGTTCAATTGTCCAGTGAAATTTTGTGAAATGAACTGCAGGGTTGGAAGTGCTATACAAGTACAAACTGATTTGGTTTTGGAATTAGAATTGTGAAAAAAAATCTGCTTTGTCTTAAATGTAAAATTAGATTTCCTTATCTGATTTAGGTTGAATAAATGTTTGTCATTGTTGATGTTTCATTAAGTTCAATAACAATTCATCAATCTTTGCAATTTAATTTTCCCTTTTAAGCACTGACTGGTTTCAGTGGAAATGAGTGGAAGGTGAGGTACTGTTAAGTTAAACTTGAAATAAATCCTCAAGAAAATAAGAACAGGGATAGGTGACCAACTGTTCGATGTAATCATGGCTCAGGATTCAAATCCTCTTCAAATATCTTGATCTTTTAAATAGTTATCGGTCTTGACCTTGAATATATCAAATGATCTGACCTCTATTGTATTTGGTGTGGGGAGCGGGAGATACTCACTGCCCTCTGGTCAAAGAAATTTCACATTCATCAGCTTTAAATAATTGGCCCCACATTTTGTAGCCTTACCATTTTCTATCCCACTGATGAAAATATCTCAATATCTATCTTGCCATCCCCATTGGAAACTTGAGTAGGATCACCCCTCATTATTCTAAGCTCCAAGGAATGCAGCCCCAAGCTGTCAGGCTTCTTTTGATAGGACAGCTTTTTCATCCCTGGCATAGCCTTGTATCTCCTTTGGACTTGATCCCTTTTTAAGGTGAGGAGAACCAAACTGTGAACGGTTTTTTCCAGGTGTAGCTTTGCCAAGTCTCTGTACAACCAATAAAATGGCTCCTTTCTTAAATCCAACTCCCTTTCCAATAAAGGCCAACACACAATTTATCTTAATTACCAAATGGATCTCCTGCTAATTTTTTTGTGATCACGAAACTTTAATTGCTTGCAGTTTCTTTTCTGTTTAGATAGCAATCTGCTTTATGATTCCTCCCATTTAAGTACATGGTCTCCCACTTCCCCACTTTAAACTCTGTTTAGCAAACATTCACTTAATACCTTAATTTATCTATACCTTGATTTAGAATGACAATGTTCTTATCACAACATGAACTTCCATTTTTGTATCATTGGTAAACTTGGAAACCTCACATTTTGTTCCTTCCTCTGGGTCATTTATGTAAATAGTAGATAAATGAGGGCTAAGAACAGATGTTGGAAATTATTAGAATAATAGAGCACTACAGCACAGAAGCAGGCCATTCAGCTAAAAGTCATGAGAATTTTCTTCACTGATAATTTGTTAGATGAAAGGCGATCATAGTAAATTCAGTTTTAATCTTGGAAGAATTTTAGCAAGAACCACTGAATGCTGAGGTTTCTAATTTTAAGATTCTAATTGATTTAATTATGAGAACTGTCCATGAAAAATTAAGAAGTGTCAAACCTGATCTTAATCTTTGAAGTATCTGTTTTGGCAAACTGCATTAATGATATGACATAAGCAATCACTTTTCTCAGAAGCAGTACCTCACTATTTGCTGCCCCAACAGAAAACATTCATGTTGTGTAACGTCTCAAGTTTCCTGCATCACACATAACTGCACAAAAATTCATCAAGAAGCTGGTGTTGTGGCCCTCAATAAACACTTACTTATTTAGCTATACAGTATAGTTTGTAAAACCACTTTCAAATCATTTCTCAAATATTTGATCTATATCTTAACAACCATATTGTCAATTTACTGCTGATGTTTTCTGATTCTTAAGGTTTAGATTATGTTTTGATCTGAGGAGAATTATTTTGCTAAAATGAATAAATTCAGGAACTACAAAATGCCTTGCAACACACACAAAATGCTGGAGGAACTTAGCAGGTCAGGCAGCATCTATTGAAAAGAGCAAATAATCAATATTCAGGGCCAAGACCTGATGAAGATTCTCGGCCCGAAACGTTGACTGTTACTCTTTCCATAGATGCTGCCTGATCTGCTGAGTTCCTCCAGCATTTAGTGAGTGTTGCTCTGGGTTTCTGGCATCTGCAGATTTTGTCATGTTTGTGATTTACTCCAACATGCCTTGTAATATTTGTTGATTTTAACCATTTTTTAAATCACAGTCAGAAAGATAAACATTTCAAACCTACTTACAAATGAGTGAGAGAGATACATTTATATTATTTAGTGCCAAATAATTCATCAAGTATGAGATTTGGTATTGGAAAAAAAGGCTCTTAGTCATTTTAAATTTAAACCATTTTTGATATCTTTATCATAAAAGCAATTATTTTACAACAGTTGTGTTACTGCCTCCTCGTGTTGTCACAGGAGATTTGTAATTAGGTTTGAGAATGAGTAACTGCCTTATAATGTAAGCTTCAGGAATAAAATGCACAGTACAAAAACAATTGTTTGTTTGCATTTTGTATACTCTATCAATGTGTTTTGTAAGTACACTATGCAACACTACAATTTTACTTATTTCATCATTGAATTGGTTCCGTAATGGGAAAAAAACAATGTATTATGTTTAAAATAATGCTGACCAAAAGCTTTTCAATGGGATAGTAAGCATTACTTGAAAAAGTAGCAAATTTGTTGGTCACAGCAGAAAAGAAAATAAGAAAATAGGAGTAAGCTGTTTGACCCCAAAAACCTGCATGACAATTCAATGTGATTAATGTGAACAGTACAGTGCAGAACTAGCTCTTCTGCCCATGATGTTGTCCCAACCTCTTAACCTACTCTAAAGTCAATCTAATTAACACACATAAAATGTTGGAGGAACTCGGTAGGCTAGGCAGCATCTATGGAAAAGAGTAAACAGTTGACATTTCGGGCCAAGACCCTTCATCAGGAAAAAAGAAATCAGGAGTAAGAAGGAGGGGGGAGGGGAAGAAGAAGTACAGGGTTGTAGGTGATAAATTGGGAAGAGGAGGGGTGAAGTAAAGAGCTGGAAGTTGATTGGTGAAAGAGATAAAGGGCTGGAGACAGGGAATCTGATTGGAGAGGAGAGAAGGCCATGGAAGAAAGGGAAGGGGGAGGAGCACCAGAGGGAGGTGATGGGCAGGTAAGGAGATAAAGTGAGAGAGGGAAATAGGAATGGGGAATGGTGAGGAGGGACAGTTACCAGAAATCCAAGAATTTGGTGTTCATGCCATCAGGTTGGAGGCTACCCAGTCAGAATATTAGGTGTTCTCCTGCGACCTGAGTGTAACGTCATTGAGGCAGTAGAGGAGACCATGGACTGACTCGACATAATGGAAATGGGAAGTAGAATTGAAATGGATGTCCACAGGGAGATCCTGCTTTTACTGGTGGATGGAGTGTAGGTACTCGGCAAAGTGCTCTCCCAATCAATATAATCCAAAGTCTCACCGATATACAGGAGGCCACACCAGGAGCACTGGAAACAGTAGATGGCACTGGTTCTCCCTGTGTGGCCTCCAGCATTTTGTGTTTATTACTTTGATTTCCAGCATCTGCAGATTTTCTTTTGTTTGTGTTTCTAAGGTCAATCTTACCCTATTCTCCCTCATTCTCCATTTTTCTTTCATCCATGTGCTTATCTAATGGTCTCTCAAATGTCCTTAATGTATCTGCTTCTACTATCACCCTTGGCAACATGCTTCACACACCAACCACTCTGTGTTTAAAAAAAACCTCCTTCAGAAATTCTCCTTATGTTTTCCTCCAACCACCTTAAAATTATGCCCCCCCCTCCCATATTAGCCATTTTCACCCTGGGGAAGAAGGTCTGTGGCTGTCCACTCTATCTATGCCTCTTATCAGCTCTGCACGTCTATGAAATAACCTCTCATCTTCCTTCATTCCAAAGAGAAAGGCCCTAGATTGCTCAATCTATCCTTATGTCATGTTCTGTAATCCAAGCTGCATCCTGGTAAATATCTGCTACACCCTCTCTAAAGCTTTCACTCCTTCCTATGATATTAAGACCAGAATTGAACAGATACTTCAAGTGTGGTCTAATCAGAGTTTTATGGAGCTGCAATATAACCTCACAGTTCTTGAACTCAATCCCCTGACTAATGAAGGCGAAGATCCTGCTATTAACCCTGTGCCATCAAGTCAGAACTTCCATGCCTGATCTGCTCCAGAGTTTGTTTCCTCTTGTGTACCAGTTCTCCATCAGTTCCATGGTCTTTCAAAAAATTACCTACTTCCTCTTTGCTCACCTCCAATGATCTAGCCTCCAGGTAGTGGAAATCTCAAAGATTCACAATCGTCTGTAAAATGAATCCATAGGCACCTTGGTTTTAATTGAACATCCCCTGATCTCGTAATCATGTTGTCTTATACAACTTCCTTCCACAAGTGGAAACATTAGTTATAAACAGAGATTGGATAGGCTGGGTTTATTTTCCTTGGAATGAAGGAGACCAAGTTTTGACCTCTTAAGAAATAAATAAAAATATAAGAAGCATTAAATAGAGTAAATAATCAGAATCTTTTATCCCCCATGGTAGAGGTATCAAAAACAAGTGGTCTTAGGTTTAAGGAGAAAGGAAGAGTTTTAAAGGGTATTTGAGGGGAAAGATGTTACACAGAGAGTGTTCGATATTTGAAACTCGATGTCAGGGAATGAAGCAGAGCCAGATAGGAGCATTATGTTTAAGAGACATTTATACAGGCACTTAAATAACAAGTAAGAGAAGGATATGGATGTAATGCAGGCAAATGGGATTGGTGGAGATGGGCAAAAGTGTTTGTAACAGCATAATGGGTCAAGGAGCCGTTTCTGTACTGTAGAACTCTACTCCTCCATGTAATTAATTATTAGAAAACAAGTTAGATTTTGGAGCTCTGTGGAATTCCTCATGCAGTCAGGAAATTACAGGTTCAGATTCAAGCACTTTCAGTTGATGGCTTGGCTGAAAATGTGTCCCACAAGCTGTCTCACACTTTTTTTTTAACCATGACCTTATCTGATATTATGTGAAACCTATGTTGGTTTCTCCAGGAGTTCAACCCCAGTTGTAGCTACCAAGATTTTTTAATATATCCATAGAAGCCTATATTGTTTGCTTTGATATTGCTTGCCATTTTTCTCTCAAAATCAATCTTCCTCTTCCTATTAACATTTTTAGACTCTCACTGCAAGGTCTGTAAGATTCTCGGTCTTTGATTTCCCAGTAACCTTTACCATTTTCTATATTCCAGTCTTTAATATTTTCCTTGACTTCTGTTAACCATAGGTGGCTCACCTTTCTCCTGCGATCTACCTTTCTAATTGGGTTAAATTTCTGCTGAGTGTTGAGAACTAACTATTTAAGTATCTGCATTGCTCATCCACTGATCATCCAGCCCATTTACTCAGTCCACCTCAGATAACTCTAGCTTCATACCACTGTAATTGAACCTATTTAAGATGAGGATCCTGGTCGTGGGCCCTAGGTATTCACATACAAGCTTTATCCAAAATTTTATCACATAAAATAAGGTGTATTTGTTTCCTTAGGGGATCCTGAACCAATTTTTGTTATTGTTGCTTGTTCATTGTACAATTATCAGAATTAGGATGCAAATGGAGCCAGTGCCACCCAGTTACACCCATGTGGCCAGTTAACCTCCTAACCCTTTTGTCTGTTGGAATGTGGGAGGAACCCGGAGCACCTGGAGGAAACCACGCGGTCATGGGGAGAATGTACAAGCTCCTCATAGGCAGCTGTGGGAATTGAACACAGGTTGCTGGTGCTGTAATAGTATTATGCTAACTGCTGATTGTGTAGCTCGGAGATAGAAATGGGGATCAGCTGAAATCCAGTAGACTGAAGACAAGCATTGGCCAAAGATTAAAAATAACATAAGACAGAGGAGCATTGAAGCCATTTGGATATTGAGACCGTTCTGCGATTCAATCATGGCTTATTTATTTTTCCCTCTGAACCCCATTCTCCTACCTTCTCCCTTTAACCTTTGATACCCTTACTAGAGAGGAGGAAAATGCAATGGAGGAGCAGGAGGCCTCCATCAGTAGTAGCCTCTGTTGCTAAAGTGATCCCTGATGCCACACAAGCAGGGGTTTTGCAGGATGTTGTGAAAGATCTGAGGATCAAGGTATTTTGGATGATATCAGTTGGTGCTGCCACCAAGCATGATAATGCTGATAGGAAGCCAAACCCACTGGTTGGATGTACTGAGGCAAAGGACAACTGAACCGGGGTCCCTTGACCAGGGAAATGACTGATATTTTCTGTTTAAACTGTGGAGAAGGTGGACATTTCAAGTGGGAGAGTGAAGGACAGAAATCTTCAGAAAGTAAATCAGCGGTTAATCAGAGACGAAAAGAAGTAGAACTATGGAGGGACCCAGTAAAGGAAAAGGCTGGTGTTTAGGAAAGGATATGTTCCTATCAGTGTATCAAGGCAAATACTAAAGTACAAAACACTATTCCTGAAGGGTTAGATCTGTGATGTATTCATACGAATTGAAGGTATTTATGCTAGAGCCATACTAGACACAGTTTCTCAAGTTACTTTGCTTCGTAGATCCTTTTACAACTGGAATTTGACGCATTTACCATTGACACCAAGTGATACCCTTGAGATTCGGGGCCTCGGTACTGATGAGTATCCATACGATGGTTACCTGTCGTTGAAACTGGAGTTTTTGGAAGCAGATGTTGGAGTAACTGAGACTATTGACACACCACTGTTGATCTGCCCAGACCTGGTTGAAAAGGGTGGTGCCTCTATTCTTGTGGGAACGAATACTCCAGTTGTGAGAAGACTTGTGGGAGCACACAAGGAGAGAAGTGGAGATAACTTTTTGAGTGTTGGGTCTATACTCCTAGTGAAATATGTCACTACCATTTACAAATGGATTAGAGGTCCTGACATTACAAAATTCTTTTCAAAAGTGTGCTATTAATGATGGCTTGACTATTTTTGGTAGGGAGAGTATAATGCCCTGGTTAAGATTTTTACTGCTATGCTGTAGGTATTTCATTTGAGCAGTCTCAAAGAGTGTCTGTTCTGCTTTCAGCATGTTTGAGTTTGAGCTAAAGATAAAGGGTTGTGATGTTCATGCTTAGAAATGTAGTGTCATCCAGTCAGGGTGGTGGAATTGGGAGAAAGATCTAGAGAACGCTAGGTGAAGAGGATTTTGGTAATGGACTCTGGTGTGGGTTGAGGTCTCTTTGGCAGGAGCTGGGAGAAGACGGGGAGATGGCTGAGGATCCCATCCCTGTTGCAGAAGGTGCTTTCTGTAGATGAATGGCTTGAAGAAGGATGGACTAATATTCCTATTGGAGAGCCCGTTTGTTCGAGATGGATTTCAAGCGACAGTTGAAAGGTGGTCTGTGCTTTTACACAGACCATGTGTCCAGTGCACGAGTTAAAGACAACTTTAAGATGAGCTCCAACTTATGTACACATTTGGACTAGGTTAACTGTAATGGGCCCTTTTTATTATTTTTTTTCTTTCCTACTAACTGTTGGATAAAGCAGCAATTTGTAAATATACTTTCTTTATAATTGTATGCAGTATCTGATCTTTATTTCTTGTCGATGGGTAATTGCAAGTGGCCAGCATTAACACAGTATTTGCTCAGATCGGGGTCCGGGTTAGTGAGATAACTCAACCTCCTGGGTTTGGTGGGACCCAAGTCATATTGACCCTAGACGTACAGAGTCTGTGAAAGGTGGTTTTCTCACTGCTGAGTCCAGTGGCGTTTTGCAAGAGGCTAATGAGCTGCAAATCTAGAAACGCCCAATAAAAAGGAGTTTCATATAAATTAAGTGGATAAAGGGAGCAAGGTAAGAGAGGTTTTCATGGGTTTAGAAATCTGATGGTGGAGGAGAAGAAGCTGTTTCTTAAATGTTGAGTCTGTGTCTTTGGGTTCCTGTACCTCCTCTCTGATGGTAATGAAAAGAGGGCACCTCACGGGTGGTGCGAGTCCTTAATGACGGATGCCCCCTTTTGAGACATTGCCTTTTGAAGATATCCTTGATGGTGGGGAGGCTAGTGCCCATATTGTAGCTCAGGGGTCCCCAACCTTCTTTGCGCTGTGGACCGGCTTAAGATTGCCAATATTCTTGTGGACCGGCCGACCGGGGGTGAGGGGGGGTAGGGTTGCCAACTGACAAGAGTATTGTTTGCCCCGAGAAAGACTACAATGACGATGAAGCCTTGTGCGGGCACCAGTGCGCATGTGTGACCTGCGCATGCGTGACCTGCACATGCGTGACCTGCACATGCGTGTACCTGCGGATATTATTCTCTGCAAACCTTTTTTGGCGATTCTGTTCGGGGGTGGGAGTGGGGGGGGTGTTAATCACGACCGGAATATTGGTAATAAGTGGCTAATACACTCAATTTCTTTTCTAAAAGGGTTTATCTAACAAATTTAATATTAAACACACCGCTTATTTTCCTCACATGAATATAGTGATAAGTCAATCATCAGGGGAGGACGGGGAGCTTGAAGTATGTGTTGAAAGAACTTCCAGTAGAAGTGGTAGAGGCAGGTTCGATATTATCATTTAAAGTTAAATTGGACAGGAAAGGAATGGAGGGTTATGGGCTGAGTGCAGGTCTGTGAGACTAGGTGAGAGTAGCTTTCGGCACGGACTAGAAGGGCCGAGATCGCCTATTTCCGTGCTGTAATTGTTATATGGTTATATAAGTCACTTATAATAGCATCATAACATTTTAAGTAACGTTTGGATATTAAACATACAGCGCATATTTTCCTCGTATGAACATATAAAATCATTGCAACGCACCAATATCGCTGAATCAGTGGGAGCCCTGGGCTGAATACTTGTTTCCCTGCAACAAGACGGTCCCATCGAGGGGTGATGGGAGACAGCGATACTCGAATGGGGTTCCTTATGTCCAGTCTATTCCACAATTTAGTTTTTGTCGCAGAGATATGTTGGAAATGGAAGCAATGTTTTCAGTGCTTCCGTAAGCTATCTCAGGATATTCAGAAGGTTTCCTTCAGTTAGTCCTGACGAAGGGTCTCGGCCTGAAACGTCGACTGCACCTCTTCCTAGAGATGCTGCCTGGCCTGCTGCGTTCACCAGCAACTTTGATGTGTGTTGCTTGAATTTCCAGCATCTGCGGAATTCCTGTTGTTCAGGATATTCAGCCTTGACTTTGATCCAGAATGCCGGCAGAGATGTTATGTCAAACACACTTTTTAGCCCGCTGTCATTTGCAAGCTTGAGGAGTTGATCTCCTTCCCGCGCTGACATGGATGACGCGTGCGTAATGGCTCAACAGAGGGCGTGACTGGGAATGAGGAAAGGTGCAGCTGACTCATATCGCCAAATCATATCGTTTCGCTGCGGCCCGGTAGCGCATGCTTTGCGGCCCAGTACCGGTCCGCGGCCTGGTGGTTGGGGACCGCTGTCGTAGCTGGCTGAGTTACAACCCTCTGCAGCCTTTCCTGATCCTGTACAATGGCCCCTCCATACCAGACAGTGATGTAACAATTCAAAATATTTTCCACGGTACATCAGTAGAAATTTGCTAGAATCTTTGGTGACATACAGGTGTCCCCCGCTTTTCGAATGTTCGCTTTACGAAACCTCACTGTTACGAAAGACCTACATTAGTTACCTGTTTTCGCTAACAGAAGGTGTTTTCACTGTTAGGAAAAAAGGCAGCGCGCGTCCCGAGCAGCCGCTCTCCCCTGGATTCGGAACTGCATTCTCGCCGGCATTGCTTAAACACGTGCCTGTGAGCAGCTGTTAACAAGATGAGTTCTAAGGTATCGGAAAAGCCTAAAAGAGCTCGTAGGATGTTACACTTAGCGTAAAACTAGACATAATTAAGCCTTTCAATCGTGGTGAACGAAGTAAGGACAAAGTGAGTTTGGCTTGTGGAAGTTGACGAAGATGATGTTGAAGAGGTTTTGATATCCCATGACTAAGAACTGATAGATTGGAAGAGCTGATGCAATTGGAAGAGGAAAGGATAACAATCAAAACTGAATGCAGTAGTGAACGGACGGAAAGTGAAGTCGTCCAGGAACTGAACGTGAAGCAACTGCATGAGATTTTCGCTGCAATGATAAAGTATAACTTTAATTTTGAAAGGGTACGCCGGTTTAGGGCATATTTGCAGGATGGTTTGAGTGCTTACAAAGAACTGTATGATCTAAAAATGCACAAGGCTAAGCAGTCAAGCAAGCCTTCCACATCAGCCACAGCAGACGACGAACCTCGACCTTCGACATCGAGGCAGGCAGACATAGAAGAAGATGACCTGCCTGCCCTGATGGAAACGGACGACAACGAGATGACACCCCAGTGTCCCTCCACCCCAACCCCCGGGCCGCGGAGAATGCCACAGTAGCCTGTACGCACCCAGCACACCTTTAAGAAAAAAGCTGAAACAAACAAGCTAATTAATTATGTGCTGCCTGGCACGTAAATGTTGGCCCAGATCAGAGGCGAATGCAGATTGGTATTGGTCGGCAGCCCGGAGGGTGGGGGCCACTGCACCACCCCAACCTCTGACGACTCAGCCTAATACACCATCATCAGTGTGCTCGATGTCTTGCCGATTCCTGTAAGTGATACTACACTGTACATACGTTATTTCTACTTTATGTCAGCTGTGTATTTTTATGTGTTATTTGGTATGATTTGGCAACTTCATAGCTTAAAGGTTACTGGAGAGCACTTCCGCTGTGTTTTTGCTGATGGCACTTGCATCGTGTTTCTCCCGAGAGCGCTTGCGTGAGATTTTCACTATGGAGAACAGTGCGGCAATGATTGTGGAAAAGTATTTCTACTTTATAAAAGCTGTGTATTCATCATATCATTCCTGCTTTTACTATATGTTACTGTTATTTTAGGTTTTATGTGTTATTTGACATGATATGGTAGGTTATCTTTAGGTCTGCGAACGCTCACAAATTTTTCCCTTATAAATTAATGGTAATTGCTTCTTTGCTTTACGACATTCCGGCTTACGAACCGTTTCATAGGAACGCTGTACCTTCGGATGACAGGGGAAACCTGTACCAAATCTCCTAATGAAATATAGCTGCTGGCATGCCTTCTTTGTAATTGCATCAATATGTTGGGCCCAGGATAGATCTTCAGAGATGTTGACACCCAGGAACTCGAAACAGCTCATCCTTTCCACTATTGACCCCTTGATGAGGACTGGCATGTGTTCCTTTACCTTTCCGTTTACTGAAATCCACATTCAGTTCCTTGGTTGTACTAATGTTGAGTATAAGGGTGTTGTTGCGACATCACTCAGCCAACCAATCTGTTGCACTCCCGTATGCCTCCTCATCACCATCTGAAAACAATTGTCTGAACAATTGAATCCTACAGATATATTAAAAGATCTAAAACCCCAAATATTTTCATGTGCACTGTTGCTTTTAGCTCTGAAGCAAAGACATTATGTTTAATAGTATTTGTTACTTGTTAAGAGAGGGACTGGCTGTCCTGCAGACATATTACTTAAAAGAAACATTTTTTGGGTGATATCTTTGATCTTGAGGAGGGAATATCATGAAAAGAAATTGTACAGAGTTCTCACCATTTTAGACTGCCTTTACCTTTGAACCATTTTCACTACCATTATGATCTAATATTAAGTTGTCATTTAAAATGCTGTTTCAGACAGAGAGATAAAACAGTCAGTGTGCATTAAAGAGGTTATGTTACATCCAAACCAGTCAATTGAGGTTCAGGTAATGATACTATATAGCAAACAATTTTTACATTTCATTTGTCATTAATCTCTGCCAAGCTTCACTTAAGTTCCTAGTCTTATTCCTCTGTGTTGTGCAGGCTATCATGCAGAGAAGTAATTTAAGGCAGACAAGAAATAGAAGATCAGAATCTCTGCAATCTCCAATGAAATCACATATTTTCTCATGAAAGTTCTTTTTTCCATTTTAAGTTGTTTGCAGATGAACATATGGAAACAGAAGTCCCTAAATCTTAATTGCTGGGCCCCTCTCCCATTTTCCACTCTGATTATAAACAATTAATTAAAACAATCTGCTTCTCAAATTTCCAGTCTCTTCTAACTTTATTGAACAAATTGCCATGAAGCGGGGAGGGAGTATAAGATTTTCTGAGAGGAGATAGAATTGTACGGAAATAATCTCCTCCAGACAAGTCCCATTTACAGGGACAATGTTGGAAAATGTGTCATGATTTCACAGGCCTACTCCAGTTGATAGGTACAAAAGAGTTACTATATTACACTAGACTCACATTTCTTGAACATGCACTCAACCAGATTATCTCAAAGCGTGTTTCTGCCCCTGAATGGGAAGTTTATTTCAGTGACTTGCTATTTTATTGAACTCTTGAGAGAAAATACTATACTATTAAAAGATAATTTATGGAAGAATGTGTTAAAATGAATATGGTTTCTCATGGTAAAATGTTTCATACTCTGTATAAAGAATGGCTGAATGTGGTCTTCCAGTGTTCTGGTGAAAATGCAATGCATCAATAACATCACTAAAGCAAATTAAGGGGACATTTTCTTATTACTGCCTGTAGGCCTTGGTTTGCATTTCAGCTGCAGTGCTTTTCTGTATTGCAATATTAGCTTCAAATGTACTTGATTGTCATTAAAGTATTAATGGATGTTCTGATGTTGTAAGAGACACAAGTAAATATTTTTTTAAATGAGTGTCGCTTGACATCTAAATAACAAATGCTGTTTTAATTGTTATGTCTGTTTTCAGATAATAGTTAAGGAAAGGTGGATGGTGTGAAAAAATGCAACAATTGAATGATGCCCTGTGTGATAACATACAGTAAAAACATTTAGCGGCTGGAAAATATTTAGGTTGATTGGTAATTTTTGAAGTGGCTGTGGTATTTTGATCTCTGTAAAGTATTACATTTTGTAGATGATATCATCTGTGTGCTTTTAAAAATTCTCATAGTAGAACAGAGAAATGCACAGGCCAGAAGAGGGAGTGTATGTATCAGCAAAGTTCAACAATCAGCAGTGTTGGTCTAGAGAAGCCAAGGAAGCATTAGCTTTATATTTTGAGCTTTGCTGCTAGTGAATTGTTAATGTGTTTTATATTCTTGGAGATATCTTATTCATAATCTTAACTAAGTTAACAATTTAATTATAAAGATAAGTGTAAGATATGATTCCTGTTGAAGGGTCTTGGCGCAAAACGTCAACTGTTTACTCTTTTCCATAAATGCTGACTGTCCTGCTGAGTTCCTCCAGCATTCTGTGTGTGTTGCTTTGGATTTCCAGCATCTGTAGCATCTAACTACATTGTATTAGTATAAAACATGAATTTGTTTTTCTATCACTTAGTTGGCACAATTAAAAGATGCACAGATTAAACCTTGGCTTCTTTTAGTACAGTGTGATCACCTTCACTTTCTGACCAATGTTGGAAAAATATCCAAATTGGAAAAAAATACTTGGCATTTCTCTTCTTGGGCTTATTTTCCATCTGTTTGATTTATTTCCCTCCATTTATTTAACTGCCTTGTCTGCAGTTATATTTTGTAAAGATGAATCCAGATGGAAATTTAAAAAAAGGATTATTTTAATCTTCTGTGTGACCAGTTGTACTATCTCCAAGTTTCCTGATGATACAAAAGCTGGGTAGTAGTGTGGGAGGTGAAGAGGATGCAGATAGACTTAAGAGAGATAGAGACAGGCAAAGTGAATTCCAGAGAATTGTAAAATAGCATGTAACGTAGAAAAATATAAGGTAATCTATTTGGACTTAAAGTAAATCAAAATGAGTTGTGTTTTGTTTTTAAATAGTGGGAAGTTGATTTTTTTTGGCATTCTATCAGATCTGGGTATTCTTGCACATAAATTGCTAAAATTTAACATGTGAATGTACCTAGCAGTTAGAAACACAACAGTACATTGACCATTACTGTAAGAGAATTTGAGTGTAAGGGGATGGATGTCCGAATGAAATTACATAGGTTCCTGGAGGAACTCCTGGAGTATTGTGTACTGGTCTGGTCACTCTAATTCAGGAAGGTTGCACTAGTGATAGAGGGAGGCAGATTTACCTGATTAATTCCTGGAAATAATATTTTATCATGTGAGAAAAGATCAAGCAGACTGGCCAATGAATAATAAGTAATTTCATTGAATAATACAAAACCCTGGAAAGGTGGATAACTCTTCGCTCAAGCTGGAAACATCTGGACAGCAAAGAAGCATATGTCAGGATGCTCTTTATCAACTACAGCTTGGGATTCACTGCTATCACCCCCTCAAAACTAATCAATAAGCTTGTAGACCTTGGCTTCAATACATCTTTGTGCAATTGGTTCATCGATTTCCTCACTGCAGACCTTAGGCAGCTTGGATTGACAACAGCATCTCTTCCACAAACTCCATCAGCACAGGTGCACCACAAGGCTGTGTGCTCAGCCCCCTGCTCTACTCGCTTTACACTTATGCACAGCTCTAATGCCATAGTTAAGTTTGCTGATGACACCACTGTTGTAGGCCGAATCAAAGGTAGTAACGAATCAGCATGTACGATGGAAATTGAAAATCCAACTGCGTGGTGCCACAGCAGCAATCTCCTACTCGGCGTCAGCAAGACCAAGGAGCTAATCATTGACTTGAGGAGGAAACTGGAGGTCCATGAGCCATTTTTCATCAGATGATCAGAGGTCTAGAGGGTCAGCAACTTTAAAATCCTTGGTGTTATCAATTCAGAGGATCTATTCTGGGCCCAGCACGTAAGTACAATTATGAAGAAAGCTCTGCAGCGCCTCTAGTTTATTAGCAGTTTGTGAAGATTTGGCATGGCATCTAAAACTTTGAGCTTATATGGTAGAGCATGTATTGACTGGCTGCATCACAGCCTGGTATGGAAACACCAATGCCCTTGAACAGAAAACCCTACAAAAAGTAGTGGATACTGCTCAATCCATCATGTTTAAAGACCTCCCCACCATTGAGCACATATACATGGAGCGTTGTTGTAGGAAAGCAGCATCCATCATCAGGGACCCCCACCACCCAAGCCATGCTCTCTTGCTGCTGCCATCAGGAATAAAATAGAGGAGCTTCAGAAATCATACCATCAGGTTCAGGAGCAATTATTCAGCTATTAGGCTCTTGAACCAGAGAGGATAACTTCACTCAGCTGCACTTGCCCCATCTCTGAACTGTTCCCACAATCTGTGAACCCACTTTCAGGGACTCTTCATCTCATGTTTTCCATATTTATTGATTATTATTATGGTAATTTTTTTCTTTTGTATTTGCACAGTTTGTTGTTATTTGGACACTTGGTGTCCACCCTGGTAGGGACAGTCTTTCATTGACTGTATTATGGTCTTAACTCTATTAAGCGCTGAGTGCTGGGAAATAGCTGAGGAGCTGAGGTGAGTGTGCTTTAAAAGGAGTGTGGAGCGGGGACTCGGGATGGTGTGATCGCGCGACTGTCGCAGCAGGAAGAGGAGTGAGGGGCTTGGGAGAGCGCTGAGTGCTGGGAAGCAGCTGAGGTGAGTGTGCTTTAAAAGGATTGTGGAGGGCAACTGAAGGGTTAAACAGAGTGTTGATTAGTTGATTTAGAGGGAGTGAGTACAAATAAAAGGAGGGGTAACTGAAGAGGAGCGGCCAGTGTGTGAGTGGCTCAGGGTAGGAGTGGAGCTTAGAGGCTTTGACGAGCAGAGGCTCAGGACAAGCTTGCTCCCAGTGAGGTAAGGCCAGGTAAGTTCCTTTAATTAATTTAATTAACTTAGGTGTAGGTAATGGAGACAGCAGTTAGGGCAGTCGAGTGCTCTGTATGCAGTATGTGGGAAGTCTGGGACAGGACAATTGTCCCTGATGACTACACCTGTAAAAGGTGCATCCAGCTGCAGCTCCTGACAAACCGAGTTAGGGAACTGGAGCTGGAGCTGGATGAACTTCAGATCATTCATGAGGCAGAGGCAAAAATAGACAGGAGTTTCAGGGAGACAGTCACCTCTAAAAGTCAGGAGGCAGGTAGCTGGGTGACTGTCAGGAGAGGGAAGGGGAATAAACAGAAAGAGCATAGCACCCCTGTGGCCGTTCCCATCAACAATAAGTACATCGTTTTGGATACTGTTTGTGGGGACGACCTACCAGGGACAGGTTGTAGTGGTCGCGTCTCTGGCACCGAGACTGGACCCTCAGCTCAGAAAGGAAGGAGGGAAAAGGGGAGAGCAGTAGTGATAGGGGATTCGATAGTTAGGGGGACAGATAAGAGGTTCTGTGGGAGAGATCGAGAATCTCGGGTGGTCTGTTGCCTCCGTGGTGCCAAGGTCCGCAATATCTTGGATTGAGTTCTTGGTATTCTCAGGAGGGAGGGTGAGCAGCCAGATGTCGTGGTCCATGTAGGGACCAATGACGTGGATGGAAAGGAGGAAGAGGTCCTGCAAAGAGAGTTTAGGGAGTTAGGTGCAAAGTTGAAAGACAGGACCTCCAGGGTTGCATTCTCAGGATTGCTACCCATGCCACGTGCTAGTGAGGCTAGAAATAGGAAGATAATGCAGCTAAATACGTGGCTAAGAAGATGGTGTAGGAGGGATGGCTTCATGTTTCTGGACAATTGGGCTTTGATCCAGGGAAGATGGGACCTGTTCCGACAGGACGGTTTGCACCTGAACTGGAGGGGGACTAACATCCGTGCGGGTAGATTTGCTAGTTTTGCAGGGGGAGGGGAACCAGAGTGTTAGAACAGATATTTGGTGGAGGTGGATAAAGGTCACGTGAGGACTGCATGTATAGACAGAAATCAAAGGTTTGTACGTGATAGAAATATTCTCAGGTGCATCTATTTCAATGCAAGGAGTATTGTAGGTAAGGCAAATGAGCTTAGGGCATGGATTGGCATGTGGGATTATGACATTATAGCTATTAGTGAGACTTGGTTGCAGGAGGGGCAGGACTGGCAGCTTAATGCTCTGGGGTTCCGTTGTTTCAGATGTGATAGAGGGGGAGGAGTGGCATTACTAGTTAGGGAAAATATCACAGCTGTGCGTAGACAGGACAGCCCAGAGGGTTTGTCTACAGAGGTCATATGGGTGGAGCTGAGGAACGGAAAAGGTGTGACCACACTAATAGGGTTGTATTGTAGACCGTCCAATAGTCAGAGAGAATTGGAGGAGCAAATCTGTAGAGAGATAGCAGACTGATGTAAGAAACGGAAAGTTGTAATAGTAGGGGATTTTAAACTTTCCACATATTGACTGGGACTCCCACACTGTGAAAGGGCTAGATGGCTTGGAGTTTGTCAAATGTGTTCAGGAAAGTTTTCTAAATCAATATATAGAGGTACCTACGAGAGAGGATGCAATACTTGATCTCCTAATAGGGAACCAGACAGGTCAGGTGACAGAAGTATGTGTAGGCGAACATTTTGGGTCCAGTGACCATAACGTCATTAGTTTCAAGTTATTTATGGATAAGGATAGGTCTGGTCCTCGAGTTGAGGTTTTAAATTAGAGAAGGGCCAATTTTGTGGAAATGAGAAAGGATCTAGGAAAGGTGGATTGGGATAAATTTTCTGGCAAGGATGTGTTCAGTAAGTGTCTTCAAAGGCGAAATTTTGAGAGTGCAGAGTTTGCATGTTCCTGCCAGGATTAAAGGCAAAGTTAACAGGCATAGGGAACCTTGGTTTTCAAGGGATATTGGCGACCTGGTTAAGAAAAAGAGAGCGGTATATAGCAGGTGTAGGCAACAAGGAACAAATGAGGTACTTGAAGAGTATAGAAAATGTAAGCAAATACTAAAGGAGGATATCAGGAAGGCAAAAGGAAGACATGAGGTTGCTTTGGCAGATAATGTGAAGGTAAATCCGAAGGGTTTCTACAAGTATATTAAGAGTAAAAGGATAGTAAGGGATAAAATTGGTCCCCTAGAAGATCAAAGTGGTTGTCTATGTGTGGAGCCTCACGAGATGAGGGAGATTTTAAAGAATTTTTTTGCATCAGTATTTACTCAGGAAACTGGCATAGCGTATATGGAAGGAAGGGAAACAAACAGTAGTGCCATGGAACATATAGAGATTAAAGAGGAGGAGGTGCTTGCTGCCTTACAGCGAATAAAGGTAGATAAATCCCCCGGGCCTGACATGATATTTCCTCGGACCTTGAGAGAGACTAATATAGAAATTGCAGGGGCCCTGAGAAATATTTAAAATGTCCTTAGTCACGGGTATGGTGCCAGAGTAGCAGATAAATTATTATAAGGTGTTCTGAGAGATTGGATATACAAGTATTGGACAGCCAAGGGCTGATTAAGGATAGTCAGCATGGCTTTGTGCGTGGTAGATCGTATTTAACAAATCTTGTAGAGTTTTTCGAGGAGGTTACCAAGAAAGTAGAGGAAGGAAAGGCTGTGGTTGTTGTCTACATGGACTTTAGTAAGGCCTTTGACAAGGTCCCACATGGGAGGTTAATTCAGAAGGCTCAGACACTAGGTATCCATGGAGAGGTTGTAAACCGGATTCGAAATTGGCTGTGTGGGAGAAGCCAGAGAGTGGTAGTGGATGATTGCTTCTCAGACTGGAGGCCTGTGACTAGTGGTATGCCTCAGGGATCTGTGCTGGGACCATTGTTGTTTGTTGTCTACATCAATGATCTAGATGATAATGTGGTAAACTGGATCAGCAAGTTTGCTGATGACACTAAGATTGAAGGTGTTGTGGACAGCGAGGAAGGCTTTCAAAGCTTGCAGAGGGATCTGGACCAACTGGAAAAATGGGCCAGAAAATGGCAGATGGAATTTAATGCAGACAAGTGTGAGGTGTTGCATTTTGGAAGGACAAATCAAGGTAGGGCATACACAGTAAATGGTAGGGCACTGAGGAGTGCAGAGGAACAACGGGATCTGGGAGTTCAGATGCGTAATTCCCGCAAAGTGGCATCACAGGTAGACAGGGTTGTAAAGAAGGCTTTTGGCATCCTGGCATTCATAAATCAAAGTACTGAGTATAGGAGTTGGGATGTTATGGTGAGGTTGTACAAGACATCGTGAGGCCAAATTTGGAGTATCTTGTGTAGTTCTGGTCACCTAACTATAGGAAAGATATCAGTAAGATTGAAAGAGTGCAGCGAAGATTTACTGGGATGTTGCTGGGTCTTCAGGACTTGAGTTACAGGGAAAGATTGAACAGGCTAGGACTTTATTCTTTGGAGCGTAGGAGAATGAGGGGAGATTTGATAGAGGTTTATAAAATTATGAGGGGTATAGACAGTAAACGCGAGTAGGCTCTTTCCACTTAGGAGAGATAAATACGAGAGGACATGGCTCTAGGGTGAAAGGGGAAAGGTTTAGGGGGAATGAGCTGCTATCTGACGTGGTAAATGCAGGTTCACTCTTAAGTTTTAAGGATAAATTGGATAGATACATGGACAGGAGAAGTCTGGAGGGTTGTGGACTGGGTGCAGGTCAGTGGGATTAGTGGAATAAAGTTTTGGCACAGACTAGAAGGGCCGAATGGCCTGCTTTCTGTGCTGTAGTGTTCTATGGTTCTATAGTTATTGGATTTATTGAGCATGCCCGCAAGAAAATGAATCTCAGTGTTGTATATGGTGATGAACATGTACTTTGTAAATTCAATTCTATTACTACTTCTACATCACGATGGCGGACTCTCCACTTCTCCCTCTCAATTATATTACAGAAGAGGTTAATAGGAGTTATAGATATCAAAGGAAAATGCACTGCTCCTTGTTACTATTGATGGAAAGGATGTGAATGTGGTGGGGACCTACAAGTACCTGGGGGTGCACCTGGGTGACAGACTTGAGTGGAGCACCAACTCAGAAGCTGTGTAAAAGGGCCAGGGTCGCCTCTACTTCCTGAGGAAACTGAGGTCCTTTGGGAGTGCAGGCCTCTCCTTCACGTGTTCTACCAGTCTGTTGTCGCTGGTACATTCTTCTATGGGGTGGTGTGCTGGGGCAGTGGCATCAACATGGGTGATGCCAATAGGCTCAGTAAACTGATTAGAAGGGTTGGCTCTGTTATGGGAGTCAAACTGGACATACTGGAGATTTTAGAACAAAGGACCCTCCAGAAAATCCTGGCAGTTCTGGACAATGTTTCTCAGCCTATGAACAGAGGAACAGATCTAGGACAACGGTGCTGCTTCAAAAGCGCTATGTGAAATCATTCTTATTCTTGGCCATTAGGCTCTGTAGTGCTAGCTGGAGAAGTGATCTTGTAATATTTCACTTGTAAATCTTGTACATCTTATTTTTAAGGTAACTTATATTTATTCTTTCTTACTTCTCTTTTAATACTTGCATATCTATGCATTTGTAATGCTATTGTGACACTGATTTCCTTGGGGATCAATAAAGTATCTATGTATCAGTTTTAGAACACTGCAGAGAGGTGAAAGAGCAGCTATGAGCTACTGAATGTTGGACTAGACATGAGGGTTCAAATGACATGGTTCTATTTCTAATTCTTATGTTCTTAGGTATTTTGTGATGCATTTGGCATTGAGAGATGGGATTGAGAAATTTGAAATTACATCAGGGTTGGATATAGAAGAATCTTGGAGAACTCTGTGACACAAGAAGTGATGAGTTGCCATTGGCAATATATTTTGAATTGTAACTTTGATACTGAATAGTTCATCACCGGAGAGCACTGTGTCCTCTTTACTAGCCCTAAAACTAGTTGGAAGGATATTTGTCTTTCTATTTGAATGATTTTGATAATCAGTGGTTGTGAAGCATGTTGAGCAGCTCTTTGTATGTAAATATTCTCAGCATGCCAGTACATATGTTATTTCATATCTATCACATAATTTTCTGCATGTTAAAATATATTCAGAAACTGCAGAATTGGGTGTAGTTCTAATAAATAAAAATCAAGATCAAAGCATAAAAATTAAACTATTTCAATGATGCTTTTGTAACAGTTGTTAATAGATACGTTCAAAAATTAGCTGCATAGTTAAGCATGAATTATTAATTATGGATTTGCATTTGTTAATGAAATGTGTAAGCTTGTTCGTATATGAACAAGTCCTTTAGTAAAATGAAAGTTGCTAGCAATTTCTTTCAAAATGAAGGTCAAAGGCTATTGCTGTATTGAGGAAACACGAGAGGAGACAGCAGGTGGCTGTTTGGTAACTCATAGATAAAAAGCATTGATGCAGTTGCTCTTTTGATTTAGCTATGGACCTTGCTTGGCCTTAGACATGGTCCTTTGAAGAGGAAATTGCCTTTCTATTTGTGATGAATTTTCAAAACGGGGGGATGTCAGGTTTATTTCTGAGGTGCTTTTTGGATAGAGATTATTGTTTTCTGGGTTTGGAGGAGCTGACAAGTGATACAATTATGTTCTATAGTTCAGAATTTAGTTCTTGATTCTGAAGTTTGTAACCTTTCAAAGTTAAAAATAAAAACTTCTATTAGTTTGTGGTGGATTTTCTGCTAGTTGCTGTGTATTTTAGTATATTTTTCTACTGATTAGCACAGAGATAGTTCAAATAGAAATATTAATGTAATTTATATGAATTAAACATTATGTCTGTTCACTTAGATGCATACTTGCTTTGTTTAAAATGTTGTGATTTTATTTGTTAATCCGATGAAAATGGTTAGTTGAGAATGCTAGTGAAAATTACTCTGCATACTTTTTACAACACAAGTTTTGTGTTCAAGTTTTTGACTACCACTGTTTTCTTTGTTTTACTGAATTGAGGTGTTAAATGTTTGAATTTATGCATTATGTATTGCATCCCACACTGAATAGGTTTTTTTCTCTCTCAGAATTGTAACTGCATAGTAAACTGCCAGTGTGAAACGCAGGGTGCAGTTACAGCAAGTGGCTTTAGGACGTAGTAATCAACTCTGAAGGAGGTTTTGAAATCAACAAATATTTATCATGGGAATTAATTCATTATCAACATTTTGGGAATCAATGTATTTTTAAAATGTGTTAGTACAGATTGGTCAATAATGCCCTGTGTAATACTGGATCAACCAGCATTGTGGTGCACTTACTAAAGAGCTTGTAAGAAAAATAAAACAGCTTAACTTTTCAGATTATGCATCTTCCTTGAATCGATATTGGGTATGGGTCTTAATCACTTACATGTTTGCGGATGCTCACATATTACTGCATATTTCTGCATTTTGGATTTTTCAGATTTCCAGCACTGGTCATGTTTTTTTTATCTGTTTCAGCAATTACTAAAAAAAATTTGACTAGAAGGATTATATAGGACCATAAAAATTTGACGTTAATAATATCCTTATTTTTAATTTCAGAAGCATTGATCTTGTCTGAATGATTTATAGTTCTATCTTATGTTGTAATGAACACAATAAAATGGATAGCATTTTATCATATAGGAGGATTATCTGGGCCCCTCAAACACATTTAGGCGTTAGTTGTGATGTACATTAGTTTAAGTTATGTAAGCATATCCATACATTATACAATTCTAACTCATTTTTAAGGTTTTCAAATAGGCCTAAATAACGATGATGTTCTATATCATATGGGATGAATTTCTTTCCTATTTGTTCTCCAAATGATATAAAAGGTCAAAAAATCAAATGGGTAAATTAAAAAAAAGATTTCACTTTTTCAGACTTTCCATTCGTTTTCTGTCTGACTGTTTTCATTTTTTAGAATTCAATTTACAAAAAGGGATTCTTGTAGCATTGTGTCTCATTGCTATCCACGATGGTTGCCAGGATACCAGTGCTTTCCTTTTATCCAACATGTCTTCCTTTCTCATTGCAATAACTGCTTGTGTGAACATGGTGGAGCACCATTCAACTTTATCCCATGATGCAGTGGTAAAGAAATCATTGTACTGGAAAATTTAACAATGCATCTATGCCCTCCTTCAGGCACTGTCCAACAGAGCTTCAAAAAATCATATATTATGTTACAAGAAGTTGGAGCAGGAGTATGCCATTCAGCTCTTCTAACCTGTGCCACAACTCAAAATGATAACTGAATTTTCATTTTACACTTCCACAGTATCTTATCATTAGCATTAATGCTTAAAATTGTCTTGATGTTTGTCTTGAATATACTCAGTACCTAGGTTGAAAATTATTACTAATTCCCAATAAGTTGCTTTATTTTGAACAATGCACTTTCATTGTTGCTTTGCATCTGGGAGCATCTTTGATCCAATTAATAAGATTTAAGCCAATTTAAGACTACAAATTATGAATGAAAAATCTGCTGCTTTTGACATTTCTGTATCTACAGCCAAACTCAACAGGTTAACTCAGGCTAACACAGGATTCTATTGCTTAGAATCATTCATAAGTCGGGAATGAACAGATGGAAGAGTGAGCAAGCACAGGAAGTACAGCTGCCAGCTAGCCTCGCTGACTCAATGAGTGAGTGAGTCTGCTGAGCATTCCAGCTCTGCTTGGATCGACCCAGCCTCCTATTAGTGGGTGGTGGGGACGGGAGAGAAGGCATGTGGTAATGCCTCATATGCATCTGACCGAAGATGCCTGTAGCCCCATCCATTGTGCTGTCTCCAAAATGCTTGTTCATATGTGTGGGGTGTCCGTAAGTCAGGCATTCATAAGCTGTGCAGGATCTGTATCCTCACTTTAAGGATTTTATTTGATGGGAATTTATTCAGTGGTAGACAGAGAAGGATAAATCAACAAGTAGCATTACTGACCATCAGTAAGTTGGTTCTCAACCTTGAAATCAGCATTTTTTTCTGCACATAAGATTATCTGAGAGCTTCCAATCAGTACATTGAATTAAAGTGTACATTTCCCCCTGAGTTTATCTTGTGCAATTGCTATTTTGTGTTATAATAAAATAACTTAATTACACAATTTTCATCTTGCCAAAATTAATGACAATGGGAAAGCAGTTGTATTGACTGATAAGGTCAGTTTTAACCTATTAGACAAGAAGATGAAGCTTTAGGAATAGCAGAATAATAAAAGCAATAATAAGTGCTAATCCTCAACAAAAGGTAATTGAAATTTATAGTCCATATATTAATGTATAACAGTGAAGGACATAAATGAAGTTGCATGTGCTGGACACCATAGGCTATTTCTGCCAACAGGATGTCCACTAACTTGCAAACTACCTGGAGTAGCCTGATGTAATTTTTGATGTGTTGAAATAAAAAAGCAACTTCGAAAGCAGTGGAGATGGTACGAAACAAAAGCATTGATGTACTACCTGAAAGACGGGAAAAATCTAGAAAAGTTTCAGACATTATATCCAAATCATGAATGGGTTGTCAGAAGTTTTATTATTGGTCTTGGCTTCCTATGCATAATGCCACTGGAAACATTTTGAAGAAAATCACAGCTGCGCACGTGATTTCTGGAGTCCAAACAGGCAGTGCAAAATTCAACGTTTTTACCCATTTATGAAACAGACAGAACTCTCAGTCTGAGAACAGACTGAGAGTTCTGTCTGTTTCATAAATAGATAAATGTAGTTTAAGTACAGTGAGATTATTTAAAAAAGAGAAAGGTAAGCAACAATTTATTGTGGAAGTTTAAGTTATTTCAAGTATTATCAGCGTGTTAATTTTAACTTTATGATTTCATTTTTTTAATAAATTTCAATTCATGTCGGGAACATTCAATTTAAAGTTTTGAATTTAAGGGCTACTTTACAAATAAGAGCCCATGGTATTATGGGAAAGGTACTAGTGATGGAGTCATAGAAAAGTACAGCGCAGAACAGGCCATTCAGCCCATCTAATATGTGCAAAACCATTTAAACGACCTTATCTAGCATGGATAAAAGATTGGCTGACTGGTAGGAAGCAATGAGTGGGAATAAAGGTGGCTGGTTGGTTGCCAGTCACGCGTGGTGTCCTGTAGGGGTCAGTGTTGGAGCCGCTTCTTTTCTCATTATATGTTAATGATTTAGATGATGGAATTGGTGCAAGTTTGCAGATGATGTGTAAATAGGTGAAGGAGCAGGTGTTGTTGATGAAGCAGGGAGTTTGCAGAAGGACTTAGATTGAGAGCATGGGTAAAGAAATTAGCAGTTGGAATATAGTGTAGGCAACTCTACTTTTGTAGGAATAAAAGGAAAAACATTGAAAACTGGGAGAAAATTCAAAAATCAGAGGTGTAAAGGGACTTGGCAGTCCTTGTGCAGGATTCCCTTAAGGTTAACTTGTATTTTGAGTTAGTGCTTTACATACATCAGGTCCAACCTTGTGCAACACCTTATTGGTAATAATAACCCAGACCTTCTGGTTCTGCTAATGTCTCATATTTCTACATGGCATGACGCAGGGAAAGAAATCCAGGAGCTAGGACTGAAAGTTAGTGGTTTTAATTGGAATTTCTACCCTGGCAAAATTCTGCAGGATTCAATCTATTGACATTGACTATTCGAACAGAAATAAACATGCATGCACTAAGAAAGTGAATTTTGCTTCTATTATATCAAAGCATTTTGAAGATTTAATAATGACAACTGTGGAGATGAAAAAGGAAAGTCACAAGGAATATCAAAACTTGTGAAGCAGCTTTAAAGGAATTTTAGACATAACTGCATAAGAGTGATCTATTCATTGATTTTAAGATGCAGTGTGTGGTTACCATTTAGGTCTGTCATTTACAAATTCTGTTACCTTTTGATGCAAGGTCATTGATGCCAATAATTGTCTTGGTCAAAGAGTAATCTTGTTAAATATTGTATCAGGAATTTATTTGAAAATTTATGGAACTATGGAAATGTAATAAGCATATTGTATTATCCTCGTGGCCTGGTGCTCATTTAATGTTTTGACTATTTTATCTCTGATTCCTCTGTCACTGGTAAAATTAAGTTTTTAACATATTTGACCTTTTATGCTCTTTAATTTATTGCATTTAATGTTAGCTGCACTAATATTGAATGAACCTTTAAACATTCTTCATCAGATTCTGATATTCCCCTGAGTCTTTCTTTTTATTTCTCCTGTAATCTTTTCAGTAGTTTGTTTCCATTGGTCTCTTTGATCTCCTTTAGCCATGCAGTCCTCTCAGATCTCTCAACACTTCCAATCCTGGAAATTATTAAATTACCTTATCATTGTCAATCGCATTCTGAAGTTCACCATCTTTCTTTTTACTCTTTATTTCTTTGAAGATTAGATTAGATTATTAGATTATGAGCACATTCAGTCCTCGTTTATTGTCATTTAGAAATGCATGCATTAAAAAATGATACAATGTTCCTCCAAAATGATATCACAAGAAACACAGGACAAACCAAGACTAAAACTGACAAAACCACATAATTATAACATATAGTTACAACAGTGCAAAGCAATACTGTAATTTGATAAAGAACAGACCATGGGCACGGTAAAAAAAAGTCTCAAATCCCGATAACCTCATCATCTCACTCAGACGGTAGAAGGGAGGAACTCTCCCTGTTATGAACCTCCAAGCGCCACAACCTTGCCGATGCAGTATCATTGGAAGCACCCGCCCGGAGCGGACTTTGAGTCTGTCGGAAAACTTCAAGCCTCCGACCAGCCCTTCGACACTGAGCACCATCCTCTGCCGAGCGCTTCAACCCCACCCTGGCTGCCAAGCAACAAGCAAAGTGGAGGACTCGGGACCTTCCCCTCCAGAGATTTCGGACCACACAGTAGCAGCAGCAGCAAAGCAGGCATTTCAGAAGCTTCATCAGATGTTCCTCTGTGCTCTCACGTCCGTCTCCATCAAATCAGGATTGTGCACGGCACCGTACTTGACAAATAACTGACATCACCACCGGAGTGGCCGCTGCGAGCTGTGTCGTGCTGCCATCTTCTCCTCTCCTCCTTAAACCAATTTCTTCATCTTATGTTTTAATCATGTGCTGTAATATCTCCTGAAGCAGCTTGATGTCAAAATTTATTTAATAATGTTTCCATGAGGGGCCTTAATATGTCTTGCAAACCAGAAGTTTCAAGTTAAGTGTGTTGATCTTTTTAAAAAATTTAATAAATATTATTATGTTGAAAATCATAGCATTGCAATTCTGTGTTCATGTTAACACCAGGCAAATTAATGAGCTTGACAATAACTCTGGGCTTCCTGAGATAGTTAACTTTTTATATAGAGATGCTCCATATCTTAATTTTCTTGCTCTCTGTAATGAGAGGTCATGAGCTGTGATGAAAAGTGAACAAGCTGGTCCAGACCTTTGCAATTCCTGATACAATATCTAACAACTGCACCCTCAACAGTGAGGTTAATTATAAACTGCTTTCTTCTTGGCCTTCCCTTTTAGATAAGGTGGCAATTTTGCATAATTAGCACAGTTTATCAAAGCTCACAAATTTTAATAAATACTCCTGTCATTTGCTCGTGTTACTGTTTATGAAATTGGACTATCATAATTTGTAATCTTTGAATAATTGAAAACATATTACAGAAATGCAATTCCCCCTTTTACAACAGTAACTATAGTTTACAGATGTGCTGCAGTGCATTAGAGGTGGTTCAAAAGGTTAAGTAAATACAGGACAGAAAGAGGGTATTGAGTGGTCTGGATAACTAAAGTGACCTTGAAGTGCATGTACATCCATAGGTAATTAATGGTAGCATGATAGGTTTAGAAAGTGTTTAAAAGAACAATTGGATGTTTTCCGTAATTAGCGGAATGATAGAATATAAGAGCAGAGCTATAACTGATGTTTCAGTGATTCCCCAATTTGTATGTAAGATTGAGGAAGATGAGAAAGACATTAATGGCAGCAATACAAAAAGATTGAACTGAAATTATTTTCTTTGGAAAAATGACTGAAAGGAGACTCAATTAAGGTATATTTATTAGTAGAAGGATTGGCAGGAAGATGGGGAAATTGCTTTCATCCAAATGGAGTTAGGGATTGCAGGTCGGTGCCTGAAAAGGTGGTAGAGCTGAAATCCTCTACAGTTAAAAAGATTTTAGGTGAATACTTTTAAGCAAGTGCAAGAGGTTGGGCATAAATCTGGGAGCTCTTCTTTTGGACAAGCAGGGGCATGATGCGCTTAATGCCCACCTCCCTTGATGTGATACGAAACTGGAGTTGGTATTGAGTTATTATTGTCACTGATATGAAAATGCAGTGAAAGGCTTGCCTTGCGTACTGTCATACAGATCAAATCATTACACAGTGCGTTGAACTGGAATAAGGTAAAACAATTACAATGCAGAATAAAGTGCAAAAGCTACTGAAATAGTGTAGTGCGAGAAAAGTGTAAGATCTAGATTGTGAGGCCAAGAGTCCATCTTATTATACAAGAGGTTCGTTCAAGAGAGTGATAACTGTGGGATAGAAGCTGTACTTGAACCTATGTGCTTTCAGGCTTTTGCGTCATCTACCGTATGAGAGAAGGTGAGAGGAAAGATTGTCTAGTCACGAACAAGAGAAAATCTGCAGATGCTGGAAATCCAAGCAACACACGCAAGATGCTGGAGGAACTCAGGAGGCCAGGCAGCATCTATGGACACGAGTACAGTTGCTGCTTCAGGTTGAGACCCCTTAGCCGGACTGGAGAAAAAAAGATGAGCAGGCAGAGTTAGAAGGTGGGGGAAGGGGAGTGGTGAAGTAACAGGGCTGGAGAAGGGGATATCTAATAGGAAGGGACAGAAAGCTATGAAAGAAAGAAAAGTGAAACACCAGAGGGAGGTGATGGGTGGGCAAGGAGAGAGGGAAAAGGGGATGGGGAATGGTGGGGGGGGGGGCGGGAATTCCCGGAAGTTTGAGAAATCGATGGGTTCATGCCATTAGGTTGGAGGTTACCCAGTTGAAACGTAAGTTGTTGCTCCTCCAACCTGAGTATGACCTCATCACGACAGTAAAGGAGGCAGGCGATGGGCATATTGGAAAGGAACACCGTATATTCCGTCTAGATAGCCTCCAACCTGCTGTCAAGTTTTTGAACTTCCGGTAATGCCTGCCCCTCTTCACCATTTCCCATTTCACCTTCATCTATCATCTTGGGTTTCTCCCTCTCCTCCCCCCACCTTCTAACTCCGCTTGCTTATCTTTTTTCCTCCAGTCCAGCTTAAGAATCTTGGCCCAAAAGATTGACTGTACTCTTTTCCATGCATGCTGCCTGGCCTGCTGAGTTCCTCCAGCATTTTGTGTGTGTTGCAAAGATTGTCTTGGGTGGGTTGGGTCTTTGATTGTGCTGGCTGCTTTACCGAAGCAGTGTGAAGTAGAGACAGAATTCAGAGATGGGAGGCTGTTTGCTTTGATGTGCTGAGCTGTGTCCATAACTGCAGTTTTTTGCAGTCACATGTAGAACAGTTGCCATACCAAGTTGTTATGTGTCCAGATACAATGATTTCTACAGTACATTGATAAAGATCAGTACAATTTGATGGAGAGTTGATAATAATGATAAAGTGAAGGCTACGCTGAGGCAGAAGGTTACACATTGTGGTAGTGTTTATTGTGTTGCTTTGAAAATCCAAAGTGCCTCGTGGATACCCAACTTTAAGCTGCTGGAGCTATTTTGAGTCTATACAATTTTGCATGATTACAGTGCTGTAGAACATCACTGTACAACACCATTGAGGGTTTCCTTGATGTGAAGTTAGAACTTTGTCTCCCTAAAGGACTGTGCACTGATCACTTCTATCATGAGCAAACAAATCTGTCACAGGTAGATGGTTACAGGTGATGTAATTTTTTTCTGTCATATAGGTGCACTGATTACCTACTGTAATTGTTTTTTTTTATCCCCTTCAGGATTCAGACAGCTTGGTCATTGGTCTTTTATCCAGCCACTCCTGGTGATGGACAGTTTTGTCCCTTACCCTGAGTACATTCTGTGTCTTTGCTGCTTTCAGTTCTTTTTTCAAGTATTTTATAACATAGAGGAGCTCTCATTCATCAGCTGAGGTATAATGGCAGGTTGTATTCAGGTGGTGTTATCATTACTTTTCTGAGATCTGATGTTAAGAATCTTAATGCATGTTTTGGTGACATTGTACGTGTCACTAAGGTGAGTCTGTGATACCATATCATGGGACAGGTGTGATTCTGTGACAGTTATCTGAATTTAGACATCATATCCCTTATGTTGCACTGGGCTAGGAGCAGCTTCTTCATTTCTGAATTTGGTGTTGAGGTGGTCAAACCAAACTTAGCGATAGTATATGATTTGCATGGCCATTTCAGAGGCAACCAAGGTGAAGTATGGAGTCACATAACGGCCAAGCTCGTAGGAATATAGGTTTCCTCTCATTAACGATATAAGTGAACTTGCGACAACCTGGTCACTTTTGCCATCATCATTCCTGAGACGATTGTGTTTTTCAAACTTCAGTTCACTAACTGAATTGAAATTCCAGTTGCTGTGATTGTATTTGAACCAGTCTTTGGAATGATCTTTCAAGTGACTGCATTGCAGGCCTGGTAACCTAACTGCTGTACCTCTCAGTTGGAGTAGGATAGAGGTTTAAAGTCACAAGCAGCTGAAAGCTCTCGGTCACCTTTGCAGACAACTTGTGGGATTTTAGTGTGTGAGAAGTGGTAACTATATTTGCCTTAACTACAGGAAGTTCACTTAGAAAATGACTCACTAGCTAACAATTAACTTGGGATATTTTCAGAATGTCAAATATAGATTGCCAATTATTATTACAATGAAAAGAAATCTGTCTCTACCCTTTGGATTTCTGCATTACCTTGCAATTCGATAACGTCAAATCATAAAGTACAATTAACTCCCACATCAGTAGTGACAGAGTTATCATAATTAGTATGTCATTCTTGTGCAATATGTATTCTGTTTACAAAATGCTAGACTAAAAGGGCAAAATTGTTCTTTTTGTTAAGGTGCCTTAGTGGCCATAAAGTCACCAGAAGCTTTGTGGTAATCTTAAAAATGAAAATGTCGAATCATTCTACATAAACTAAACTAATGAAGTTGATCATGTATTATATATTGAAAAATCACAAGCACATTTTATACAGGTGCCCATATTCTTTTCATAGGAAATTCTTAATCCATCAGAAGCATTTTTTACAAGCCCGGTACAGGGCAATGTCTACTCTAAAACACATTCGTCCTGCATTACCTGTTTGATTGATAAATGACAAGTACTGCCTTGCTTTCAAGAAAATCAATTTGTCATGTAATAGTACAAGCTTGAGGAAAATCAATGTCTGTTATGAGTGAGAAGATAATGTTAGACAGAGCCACTTTCAGTTTGTTATAGCCTTGACCTTAATTCTACAGCTACTTAGTTAAATGTTTTGTAATGCTTCTTTTAGAAATATAATCCATCAATCACTTTGTAAAAGTTATATTTCAATTGTCATATATAGTTCCTGTTTTCATGGAATGGATCAAAATAGATTTTGATCACAAATATAAACTTTTAGAATTTAGAATTTCTTAGAATGTCCATATGCTATGGTCTTTTCAAGTATGTCCCAGTCCAGGGGCTTGCTATAACCTAAGTAAATTTGCCCATTCATCACCACAAGACTGTTTAATTTTAAATCAGAACATAGGGAATTTGTGCCTCAGTGCCATTTACTTCATAACTAATATAAGACTAAGCCTTGAAGTTTCAGGTCGATTCTATTTCCACAAGTATTTTTAGAAGTGAATTCCAGATTTCCCCCTTTTATAGATAAGAGAACAATGTTCTCAATTTGATGATTGAAAGGTCCTCCTCTGATTTTCAGATTATGCTGCTATAAAATGGATTTCCACACTAGAGGAAATATTTTATTTTTTCATCTGTTTTATTGAATCCTTGACTCATTATAATTAATGCATGTAGATTACTTAATCTTCTACACTCAGGATATTTAAGTCAAATTCATAGGCAATGCTCTCAAAGTTCACATATTTCATGGCATGATTTAAAACATTAAAAAATTGTATTGATTTCTTATGGTGCTTGATAGGGTAAATGGGGATTATGTTTTCTCTGTGTGGGGTATCTAAAATGGGGTCAGTGTGAAAATTAAGGTAGTTCAGGAAGAAATTTGTTTATTCAGGTAAAAGTGATTCTTTAGAATTATTTACCCAACAGAGCTGTAGAGGCTATGTTGTTGAATATATTCAAAACAGAGTTTTAGACATTATTGGAATCAAACGATTTATAGGAACACACAAGATGCAGGACTGCTGAAGGGTCTCCACGAGAAACATCGACTGTACTCTTTTCCATAGATGTTGCGTAGTCTTGTGAGTTCCTCCAGCATTTTGTATGTGCTGCTTGGATTTCCAGTATCTGCAGATTTTCTCTTGTTTGTGACAGGATATATAGGATTTGGACAGGAAACTGTCATTAAGGTTAAAAAAAGAACCATAATCTTACTGAATGGCAGAGTAAGCAGCAGGTGCTGAATGGTGTAATAAATTTCCAATTTTTTCCTAGATCAGTGTCTCGAAATCCATTTCATGAGAAAAAAGATGCACTGATTGTGATCACACTTCTATTGGTGATGCTTGCTTAGCACATATTAATTGCTATGTCTTCTATGTCAGAACCTGGACTACATTTTAAAAGTACATAATTTGTTGCATTGAAGCTATGAAAGACGTTAGAAGAATGTAAGCTTTTATATCTTTTTGTGTCTGTCCTCAGTGACTTTAATGAAATACCTCAGTATCTTACACTTGATGCTAAACTGAGTTTGAGAGTCATTTGTTTCTGCAGTCATGCATGTGACTTTTGAATTGAAGGTATGATATTAAAGTTTGAAGAGCTTCAGAAATTATGATCAATGTATCTACAATTTCCTTTTCTGTGATAGAACAGTTTGTAGAGATTGGCTTTCTTTCAATAATTTTTTTTTGAATTAACTAAAACATGCACTGTGTTAGGACTGTCGCTGCAAACTCACTGATGCAAAAATAGTTTCCAGTTTTATTTGACGTTTCTAATACTGAGATACTAATAGATTTCAAATGATACAGTTTTCATATTTCTGCATATCGTCAAATTGATTTTTTGAATTCTGAAATTACTGAAAATCTCTATATCAAGCTTTGCTACTTTTTAATGTTGTCAAGTCTTTTGTTTCCTAATCTTTCAAGTTCATGTCTAATTAACATTATGGCACATTGCACTCACTGGGAAAGCCTCTCTTTTAATCCTCTTTTTGAATTGGTTGGAAGATAATGCAATTTCAGTTCTATACAGTGGAAAAAGAAAGATAAGTGTGGTGATTTAAATGTTTGTGAATAAAATGAAAATAGTTAAAGTTGAGGATGAAAGAGTCCCTGGAATCTTTATGGACTTGTGGCTTACCACTGCTCAGTAATACTCAAAGAAATCATTGAATGTTGAAATCATTGCCAAGCAGAATGTATGGGATTAATTTACAGTGCCCTTGTGAAACTGTTAGGTTCAGATCACTTGACAAAAAAGGAGATATTCAAATATTAGTGGCAGCGACAATGAGACAGAGTCTAGGAATTGATTGAGAGTCATTTAGGCTCAGATTTTTACTTTTTTCCTTAGATTAAACTTAATTTCTTAAAACTGGAACATCTTATGAGCACCAGGGTTCCAACTTCTATGATTGAAATTTTATAGTTCAGCTATAGTTTATAATTGAATGTAAAAACTAATGCAAAATAACTGCTATTATAACAATCAAAGTATTACATTGTTTAATTGCCAAATTATTAGTCTTCTCTTAAATCTCTGAGTAGAATTGACACAGAATTGTTGCTTGATTCAGGATGCAATTTCTATGTTTTGCACCTCAAACACAAAAAAAGGAATCATGGTAGCTTTTGGTATCCTTATTCCTTATATTCCAAGTAAATGAAATTGAAAATAATGTCCATGTTGCTGGAAGTTCAGTGTGTATTATTATTATTATTTCCATTATTATTTGGGAATATCACCTTTTCAAAAAAAATAGTATCTGAAAAATCTTGTAAGGAAAATTATATGTCATTTTTTTTTGTAATATTAAAATCTGCTTTTGTAGAATGCTAGTAATCTTAACTTTTGAAAAATGAGAATATAACAAAGGGATGCCTAGAGCAATGCAGGCAGAGATTCTTCAACAATTGTGTAAATTACAGAGTTTTACTTCAATTAATTTCATATATACTGTTAAATCATTTGCATGAGATAGATCATAAACAGTCCTAATTATATCCATTATGGCTATTCCAGGTAAATGGCTCTCTCTTCATAATAAATTGCATTTCTGTATTTTGAAATTTATAAGAAATAAATATATGCTGTTAGCCAGTAATGAAGCTTATATTCACTGCGATCATGAATGCTGAGTCAGTTAAAATTAAGAGGCCTTTGCAAAAATAATTCACTATGTGACTGCAATTCAAAGCAATCAGAGGTGTTCTTCAATTTTAAAATTTGAGTTCAAGGCAAGGATACTCAGGCTTTCATTCAAAAAAACATACAAAAAGAAAAGCTTCTTAAGTTCAAAAACATATCATCTGATCGCCCCAATCAAACTGCTCAAAAACGGCAAAAATAAGAGCAACCAGAATCCAGAAAAACATGAAGCATGAAGCTCAAGGACCCCAAAATGAGTCCATAACTTGCTGATCAATCCTTGCAACATGGATCCCAAGATTCCTGCACTTACTTCCAACAGCAGCTAGCGAGGGGGAGAGGAAGACTGATCAAATGCAGGCAGACAGTGCCGAACACCAGCCTGTCCTCTGCTCTCGCCCTCATGGAGTTCAACCTTGCTTGATGCCCGAATCAGAGAGAAGCAATGGAGTCAATCATGGGCTCACTCCCCTTCTTGAGGCTTCCAAGCCTCCAGGCCGCATACTCTGCTCCAAACCTCACTAAAGTCCCTTGGAGACAGCAAAGTGCTAAATCACTCAATTGGCCCAAAAACATATTATCAAAATGTAAATCACAGGTTCCAATCGCACACAGCTTAATAATAGAATCATAGATAAATTAAATTAAATGAATAGTGCGGGATGAATGGGAAGAAATACTGAGGTAGTGTTCATGGATTCATTGCCCATTCAGAAATCTGATGGTGAAGGGGAAGAAGCTGTTCCTGAAATGTTGAGCCTGAAGACTCCTGTACTTCCTCCTTGATGGCAGCATTGAGAAGAGGGCACGTCCTGGGTGGTGGGGGTCGTTAATGATGGATGCTCCTTTTTAAGGCATCGCTTTTTAAAAGTGTCCTGGATGCTGGAAAGGCTGGTACTCTTGATGGAGCTGAATTTGCAACTTTCTGTAGCTTTTTCCAATCCTGTGTAGTGGCCCCTTCATACCAGGTGGTGATGCAACCAGTTAGAATGCTCTCCATGAAGAAATCTGAAGAAATTTCTGAAGACATCTGAAGAAATTTGTAATAGTCTTTGGTGACATACCAATTCTCTTCAAAGTCCTAATGAAATATAGTCACTGTCATGCCTTCTTTATAATTGCATCAATATGTTGGGCACAGAATAAATCCTCAGAGGTGTTGACACCCAGGAACTTCAAACTGCTCACCCTTCCCATCTTCTGATTCCTCGATGAGGACTGGTGTGTGTTCCTTCGACTTCCCCTTCCTGAAGTCCACAATCTATTCCTTGGTCTTACAGATGTTGAATGCAGGGTTTTAGCTGCAACACTACTTAACCAGTTGATCTGTCTCACTCCTGTATGCTTCTTTGTCACCACCTGAAATTCTGCCAACAATAGCTGTGTCATCAGCAAATTTATGAGTCGTGTTGGAGCTGTGCCTAGCCACACAGTCATGGGTGTAGAGAGAGTAGGGCAGTGGGCTAAGTACTCACCCTTGAGTTGCACCAGTGTTGATTGTCAGCAGTGGAGATGTTACTTCTGATCCGCCCAAACTGTGGTCTCCCAGTGAGAGAAGTCAAGGATCCAGTTGCAGAGGGTGGTACAGAGACCTAGGTTTGGAGTTTGTTGATTAGAACTGAGGGTATGATTGTGTTGAACGCTGAGTTGTAATCAATAAACAGTGGCCTGACGTAGGTATCACTATTGTCCAGATGTTCGAAGGCTGAGTGGAGAGCCAATGATATTACATCCACTGTAGACTATTGAAGAGTTATCAGTATTGGCCGAGCACGTTTAACAGTGAGAAAATGGTCGGAGGCACTTATGAGGCGCTCCAGGGTTGTTTTGAGGTGACAGACTGGCAGGCACTCTGTGAGCCACATGGAGAGGATATTGATGGGCTCACGGAGTGCATCACTGATTGCATCAACTTCTGTGTGGACTGCAGTGTTCCGACAAGAACTGTATTTTGTTATTCAAATAACAAGCCATGGGTGACAAAGGACATCCTGAACGCTAAAAAGAGGGCATTTAGGGATGGAAATAAGGAGGAGCTGAGGGCAATACATAGGGACCTGAAAGCCAGGATCAGGGAGGCTAAAGACAGGTACAGGAGGAAGCTTGAGTGGAAACTCCAGCAGAACAACATGAGAGAGGTCTGGAAGGGGATGAGGACCATCACTGGGTTCTGGCAAACTAGCAACAGAGGAGCTGAAGGCAGTGTGGACAGGGCCAATGAACTTAACCTGTTCTTTAACAGATTTGACATTGTGGCCCCTGCCCATCCCCCACATGAGCCATCTGTTGTCGGCCTCCAACCAACACATATTCCACTTTCCCCTCCTACCCCTCTTCACAGTCCCTCACCCTGTTCTCATGACTATTCCCCTTCCCCACACGAAACCACCACGGTGGGCTTCACAGCTGAACAAGTGAGGAAACAGCTGAAACGTCTCAACCCAAGCAAGGCTGCAGGACCGGATGGTGTCAGTATCAGGGTGCTCAAAGCCTGAGCCCCTCAGCTATGTGGAGTACTTTGCCATGTATTCAACCTGAGCCTGAGGCTCCGGAGGGTTCGTGTACTGTGGAAAATGTCCTGCCTCGTCCCTGTGCCAAAGACGCCGTGCCCCAGCGGCCTCAATGGCTACAGACCAGTGGCATTGACCTCCCACATCATGAAGACCCTGGAGAGACTTGTTCTGGAGCTGCTCTGGCCTATGGTCAGGCCACACTTAGATCCCCTCCAGTTCACCTACCAGCCCCGACTGGGAGTTGAGGATGCCACCTGGACAAGCCAGCGAGCACTGTGAGGATCATGTTTTTTTGATTTCTCCAGTGCGTTCAACACCATCTGCCCTGCTGTGCTGGGGGAGAAGCTGACAGCGATGCAGGTGGATGCTTCCCTGGTGTCATGGATTCTTGATTACCTGACTGGCAGACCACAGTACGTGTGCTTGCAACACTGTGTGTCCAACAGAGTGATCAGCAGCACTGGGGCTCCACAGGGGACTGTCTTGTTTCCCTTTCTCTTCACCATTTACACCTCGGTCTTCAACTACTGCACAGAGTCTTGTCATCTTCAGAAGTTTTCGGATGACTCTGCCATAGTTGGGTGCATCAGCAAGGGAGATGAGGCTGAGTACAGGGCTACAGTAGGAAACTTTGTCACATGAGGTGTGAGCAGAATTATCTGCAGCTTAATGTGAAAAAGACTAAGGAGCTGGTGGTAGACCTGAGGAGAGCTAAGGTACCGGTGACCCCTGTTTCCATCCAGGGGGTCAGTGTGGACAAGGTGGAGGATTACAAATACCTGGGGATACGAATTGACAATAAACTGGACTGGTCAAAGAACACTGAGGCTGTCTCTATTTCCTGAGGAGACTGAGGTCCTTTAACATCTGCCGGACGATGCTGAGGATGTTCTACGAGTCTGTGGTGGCCAGTGCTATCATGTTTGCTGTTGTGTGCTGGGGCAGTAGGCTGAGGGTAGCAGACACCAACAGAATCAACAAACTCATTCGTAAGGCCAGTGATGTTGTGGGGATGGAACTGGACTCTCTTACGGTGGTGTCTGAAAAGAGGATGCTGTCTAAGTTGCATGCCATCTTGGTCAATGTCTCCCATCCACTACATAATGTACTGGGTGGGTACAGGAGTACATTCAGCCAGAGACAAATTCCACTGAGATGCAACACAGAGCGTCATAGGAAGTCATTCCTGCCTGTGGCCATCAAACTTTACAACTCCTCCCTTGGAGGGTCAGACACCCTGAGCCAATAGGCTGGTCCTAGACTTATTTCATAATTTCTTGGCATAATTTACATATTACTATTTAACTATTTATGGTTTTATTACTATTTAATTATTTATGGTGCAACTGTAACGAAAACCAATTTCCCCCGGGATCAATAAAGTATGACTATGACTAATTAGATCTGTAGTGTCCTCAGAATGCTACACTATCTGCACGTAAGGCAGAGTTCTGTAGTCTCATAAACCATACTGTTTTTCTTATGATCATATTGATCAATATGACTTATCTATTTTGCACTGGTCAAATTCTTACTCCTTTATTTAACCTATCTATATTCCTTTGAAGGCTGTTTGTGCCCTCCTTAAAACTTGTTTTTTTTTGTACTGTTTACAAATTTGGCTACAGTATCATTTGATAGAATTACCATCTTTGAACAGTGGAGTGCGATAGATGTCATTGGTGCAGGACAGTAATAGTGAAATACATAATACATTACATTAAAATAAATGCATTTCTTGTATGTTATTTTATAACTACCTGGGCATTTGACACTGTATCTAAATGTAGTGTACTCAATATCTTAATTTTTAAAAATGTTGAAATTATAGAAATATTTCCAAGTTACCAAGATACACATATTTCAATTCCATTGAACCAACTGATGAATCTCTTCAATAAATAGGAAATACAATTGGATATAATTTGTTTGTTAAATTTGAGATAAAATTTAAATCATATTTTTGCAATGTCCCACTGAAAGATCATAAAAAATCTCTTGTTAGAATGGATTGATATTGACTTGGTCACTGGAAAGATTGTCTTTTTTTGGTTAATGAACATGTGAGGATCACACTCCTCTGGTATAAACTGACTTTTGTCTGTATATGATGCTTTGACGAAGCAAGTCAAATTTATGTTGAAAGAAAACTGAAAAGTTGGATGCTTAGTAATTTGTTTCACACTGCAGACAAATCTTTCAAGTTCAAAAACGGTTTTGACAAGATTTTAGAAATTTAGGAGAGCCTGGCATTTTGGTGAAAACTATCCATAGTTTATTCTCATTAATCTATTGAATTTAAATGTTTGTGTCTGCCTGATGATGCCTGCCAGAAAACCTCTTTGAAAACCTTTTGTTCCAAGTTTACAATAGTTTAGAAAGGGTTGCTATTGTATTACGAATTTTCTAATAACCTCTGTTCAACTGATTAGATTTCTTTTTCAAAAATTAGCCAATGCAGATAGAAGTTAATCATCTAGTAGTAGTTATAACTAAATTAACAAAATTTTTAAGAACTGATTATATTGAAAAGAGCTAAATATAATGAGGAATAAAGATGACTTGGTCCACTAGCCACAATAATCCTTTACTCCTACTGCATGTTCTTAGGCCTAACATCTCATAACAAAAGAAATTGAATTGGAAATGATGAGAGCTAGGGCTGTTCTTCTGATTTCATGTCATGACCCACAGGCTGTATTGGAGGTCTGTTTGATGGCCTTTATTCTATCTGCCACATGAGGGAAATGTTTGGAAAAGCAAAGTAATTACTAAAACTTGGCCAGCATCAGATCAAAAGTTCCCAATGATCAAACGAGGCAAGGGGTTTATGTGAGAAGCTTTTCTTTCTGTCCTCAACACTGGTCATGGAGGGGAAAATGCATCAGACATTAGATTGTATTGATGTACTTTGATGTACAGTCCACTTCAAGTGGACAAGAGTAAAAACTAGGGTCTTTGCTAAACTTGCTAACTCATCAGGAAGATGCATTCAAGAATTTGTGGTTTAAAATACTTTGTTTCTCCTTTTACAAGAAAACCTTAGCTCTTATAGCTAAATATAGAAGCATTTTTAAGTCTTATTTGCTCTTCTTTCAAAAAGCCACAGTCTTGGAGTTTCCATTGGCACAAGAAAGGTCAGTGATAACTTAAGTTTTTTATTCTCTCGTTTTAAGAAATGGGTAAATATTAGTTTTGCAAAAGTGGTCTGTTTGAAAGTTTTGCTGGAGTAAAATCTTTGTATTTTACAATACAGGACTGAATCTGGGAATAGCATATGGTTGTACAAAAGAGAAGCGTGATAATTTATTTGCAAAAAGCTTTGGAAATGTTCACCTTCAGTAATTAATTGTGGTTTGTAAGAACCATACTGATAGCATGATTAATAAGAAAAACAATTGTGAAATAGAATACAGTTTAAGTTCACAGAAGGATGAGCATGGGAATAAGTATTAACAGCTGAATTGTTAAAATAAAATTGTTGCAATATATTATTAATATTTTTAATAGATCTGCTCAGATTCAGAGTACCGCCAGTGTGAGTATGTTATTTTGGTTGATCTTTACCAGCAGAAAATCAAATTCCCTTTAAGACATCACACTATTGTGTTTCTGTAAGAATGCCCAATGTTTTAAACTGCAATTCCACCAAGTGATGCTTCATCTTCAATGGAGAAGTAGGAAAATTTGAGGGTATAGTGGTATTGCATTATGCTGAAATGTATTGTTTAATAATTGTAGCATTTTTCATTCATTGATGTCAAGTATAGGTTTCAACAAAGAATAATCAATAGTTGTTATTCCGCTTAGTTGTGTTAAAGCACAATAATCGGTCAAAGGATAAATGCCCTTACACTTGGTGCAAATGGTGCAGATGTGGTTTGAACTAAGTAGAAAGGAAAACATACACCTTCCACATAAAGTTAATAAGTATACTGTACACAACAATTTATTCTGGGTTCCAGTACCAGCTTGTTTTAATTTCAAAGTGAAATATAAGCTACTTCATTCAGACCACTGTCACATGATCACATCCATTTAGCTGTTTATTATGTAATTATGGAGACCTTACTTGAGAAACTAACTCAAATTAAGAAATGTACTGTGTACATGACAATAACCTCAACTTTTAATTTGTATTGTAACAAATGACAGTACACAAAGCCATGCTGTTGCCTTAAAACTGCTTAGCACCTCTGACTGCCAGATGTTTGTTGATCTTATTTTCAGAAATCCAGTAATTGTCATTTGTTGCACCTATTTGCAGATTTTTGGCAATTACTGAGAACAATCAGTTTTCTTTTAAGGAATAGAAAGTTTTGGGATCCCTTTGATAGTTTCTGATATGAAATTTCTCAAAAATCTTATATAATTAAGCTAATGGAACAATTAAATGTTAACTATTTGAAATATGCTTAAAGTTTACAACCCAATAACGATGTACCTAGGAGTACAATGTTTATGACTTTAAATAGTTAAATGCTTGAGGTTTGGGATTATAAAACTGCTGGCTATTAGGATATCAGAGGTTTGTTCAGACTTCTCAGAGAAGTTGTTTGCAGAACTCTGGGAAATACTGGAGTGTCATGCTAAGTGTTAAAGTCAGCAGTAATTGCCTAGCTAATTCATCCAGGGAATAGTTAGTTCTTATATTGTGCTAACTATGCTAAATTATCGGGCAATAGGAAAGCAAGGAGACTTCCAAAATTATTAAGATAAATATGATATGGGCATGCTGTCTGTCATGAAACAAAGTGTACAGAGCAATTTGAAGATACTTGAAGATACAGACAGGGATTAGCCGAGCATGAGTTTCACCTTAGCATTCTAGCACTTCCAGATCTGATCTGGAATACTTAAATTAGTTGCTTATTGTTCCATTTCTTTACAATTCGTATGAAGTATTATTGTTAGTTGTTAATTAAAGTAGGTCTTCAGAAACTGACTGTAAGATATAGGAGCAGAATTACACCATTTGGCCCATTGAGTCTGCTCTGCTATTTCATCGCGGCTGATCCAATTTTCCTCTCTCAATCTCCTGCGCCCCCCCACCCACCCTGTATCCCTTCATGTCCTGACCCATCAAGAATCTATCAGCCTCTGCCTTAAATATGCTTTGAGATTTGGCCTCCACTGCCTGTGGTAAACAATTCCACAGATTCACTACTCTCTGGCTAAAAGAAATTCTCCTCATCTCTGTTCTAAAAGGATGCTCCTCTATTCTGAGGCTGTGTCCTCTGGTCTTAGACTCTCCCACCATAGGAAATATCCTGTCCAGGTCCACTCTATCAAGCCCTTTCATCATTTGATAGGTTTCAGTTAGGTCACCTTTCATACTTCTGAATTCTGGTGAATACAGGCCAAGATCTAACAAACGCTGTTCATATGACAAGACATTCAATCCTTTTGTGTTCAAGGGTTCATTGTTCATTCAGAAATCTGTTGAATATGTTTAAAGCTGAATAAAGACAAACATGTTTTAACCCTTAAGTTTTGGATGGATTACTGAACGTTTCAGTCCAACGCAGTTGAATATCTTAAAGGATTTGAAACTCTTCAGTAATTTTAGAACTCAGTATTCTTATTGAAGAGATCTGGAGAATGCACTATGGTAAATATAGAAGAAATTACTTAAAAGCCATTAAATAAAATAAAGCATTTTTATGTTAAAAGTCAGCAATTAGGATTTTTAAAAATAGAGATACATTGCTTTAGATGCATCACAGCCTGTATAGTAAAATGTGAACATTATAGAACAAGTATACTAGACCCTTATTGCAAAGCTATTTGAAAATGACCAAAGTAGCAAGAATCATGTTTCAAGCTGTTTGCCTGTATTGCTGAACTGATCATGGCAAAAACCGGCCGAGTATTTGGATAAATTAAGGAGAATTTTACATTATTCCATTGATTATATCTTCTCTGATGTCTTTGTTCTTTGAAGAGATGTTGAGCTACCAGTTTACAAAAAAAAAACCATTGGAAATAGGAGCAGGTGTAAGTCATTTGGCCCTTCAAGCTGTTCCGCCATCCATTGAGATTATGGCTGATATTTTATCTCAAAGCTATTTTCCATCACTATGTCCATATCCCCCATTTCCTTAATATCCAGAAATCTCTTGTTTTTGTTTTGAATGAATCTATGAATGAACTTGCTGCTGAACGTCTCAGCCTTTGCTTACAAAATTAGTTGTTGTCTTTTATAAAATTTCAGCCACCATCTGTATACTGTTTTTTCTTTGCATTCACAAATATAATTTATTCAACTGAGTCATCCAGAAGGAACTTAATGCAAGGTATTAAGATGATTATTGCACAAAAGAGCTTTGCATTGCACCAGCACTGACGGTGGATAAAATAATTAATTCTGCTTCTTAAGTTTGCATTCAGTTGAAGATATTACCCATAAAAATCAATTAAACAGCTTTTTTTTTGTAGATTAAGGACTATAGAAACGTGATCTCATGTTCCAATATCTTCAGCCTATTTTACTGAAAATCAAAATACTGTGGATGTTAGAAATCTGAGTGACAACCTAAAAATTTTGTAAAGTTAGATCAGAGAGATCAGGGCAATTTTTTCCCAATGTATTTCCAATGCGTGCCTGGATTTCCTTCTGTGTCCCAGTCATCTGAAATTTTATCAGTAATAGTTGTGTTGTCAGCAAATTTATGAATGGAGTTTGAGCTATGCCCAACCACACAATCATGGGAAGGGTCGAGCATTGGGCTAAGCATGCATCCTTGAGGTGTGCCAATGTTGATCGTCAGTGAGGAGATGTTATTTCCAGTCTGCACAGACTGGTCTCCCACTAAGGAAATAAACTATCCAGTTACAGATGGAGGTACAGAGGCCCAGGTTTTGGAACATGTTGATTAGAGCTGAGGTTATGATTGTGTTGAACAGCATCCTGATGTAGGTATTTCTATTATCCAGGCGATCCAAGACAAGTGGAGAGCCAGTGAGATTGCATCATCAATTGCAGAGCTATTGTGACAATAGGCAAATTGCAGCAGATCCAGGTCTTTGCTTAGGCAGGACTTGATTCTATCCATGACTAACTTCTCAAAGAATTTTATTCCAATAGATGTGAGTGCCACCGGGTGATTGTCAGTGAGGCAGCTCACACTGCTCCTCTTGGGCACTGGTATAATTGGCGCTCGTTTGAAGCAGATGGGAAACTCCAACTGCAGCAGTGAGAGATTGAACATTTCCACCAGTCGATTAGCACAAATTTTCAGAGCCCTACTAGGTACAACATCAGGGCTGATGCCTTGTGAGGGTTCACCCTCTACAAAGATGTTCTGACGTTGGCCTCCAAGACAGAGATCACAAGGTTACTGGATGTTGTAAGGATTTGCACAGGTGTAGTTTTATTCTCCCTTTCAGTGTGTGCTCAAAAGGTATTGAGCTCATCTGAGAATGAAGCATCACAGCCATTCATGATGTAAGGTTTTCCTTTGTAGGAAGTAAAGGCCTGCAAATCCTGCCAGTGCTGACATGCAGCTGATTCCGTCTCTAACCTCATGGGAATGGTTTTTTTGCTCTTAAAATAACCTTTCATAGGTTATACCTGGATCTGTTATATAGTTCTGGATCACTGGTGTTGAATACCACAGATCTAGCCCTCAGCAGACTCATGAATCTCTTGGTTGATCCACGGTTTTGGCTTGGGCTCGGCCGGTATGTTATCAAAGGCACACACTCATCCACACGGGTCTCAATGAAGTCGGTGACAACTGTGATGTATTCATTCAGACTCGAAGATGAACCCATGAATATTGTGCAGTCCACTGACTCGAGCAGATCTGTAAGTGCCCTTGAGCATGCCTCCTTGGTCTTCACCACTGTTGTGCTGTCTTTAGTCTCTGTCTACACACTAGTACTAGAAGTACAGCTAGCTGATCTGACTTTCAAAGTGTGGGCGTGGAATGGCATGGAAAGCATACTTGATAGTGGTATAATAATGGTCAAGTGTATAGGCTCTTCTGATTCCATAGGTGGTATGTTGGTGGTAGTTCACAGACTTCTTGAAGCTGGCTGGGTTGAAATCTCCTGCAGTGATAGGGAAGGTATCAGGGTGATCAGTTTTGTACCAGCTGATAACAGTGCTCAGCTCCTCCAGTGCCTACTTAAGGTGGAAAGTACACTGCTACCTGGATGATGGTGGAAAACTCCCTCGGCAGATAAAATGAATGATGTCTGACCACTAGATTTTCCAGGTCAGGTGAGCAAGACTGAGGCAGACGTTTGTGCACCACAAAGAGTTGACCATAAAGCATACTCAACCTCCTTTACCTTTAAAAGACTGAGCGGTCCTGTCTTTGTGGAGAAAGATGAATCCATAGGGCTGTAACACTGCGTCTGAAATTGCCAGAGTGAGCTTAGTTATCAATGAATCTTGATGAATATCACTTTCCTACGCTATTCCATGTCTCCTAATTTTTTTAACATCTAGAAATTTATCAGTATCCGTTTTGATAAACTCAATTACTGAACCTTTGTTGCCCGCTAAGGTGGAGAACTTCATAGATTCTCTAACTTTAGAAGGTATGAAGCAGAGACAAATTTCTCCTCATCTTTGCCTTACCCCTTATTCTGAGACCATGATTTCCTAGTCAGGGGATACAATCAGTTTTCTCCAGCCTGAAAGAATTTTGTAAGTTGCAATGAAATCTATTTTCATTCATGTAATCTAGACAGAGTGCCTCAATCTTTCCTCACAGAACAGTCTTGCATTCCCACCAATCATTTAAGTGGATCTTCACGGCATCCCTCTCTGACAAGAATATATCTTAAACTTTTTTTTAATGGCAAGATGCCTGTGAAGATATTCCCCTCATGAAGCTATCTCTCCGTTTATTCTGTTAAAATACATGTAAGTGCATGTTTGGCACAACATTGTGGGCCGAAGGGCTGTATTCTGCTGTAGCTTTTCTATGTTTCTGTGTTTTAAAAATGTTATCTCACCAGGGTCCGCTGTTTTTTCTTACCATGAAGTTAGTCCAGGAAAGAATTGAGCAGCATTTACAGAATCTGATTTATTTGTGACTGATGGAGTAAGTTTATTAAAACTTTAAATTTTAATTGCAGGCAATCTTATTTCAGAGCAGAGTAGCTACACTTTTGTTTGTAAATTACCACGGCTTTGTTATCACTTAATTAGTGTGTAACATAGCATTACACCAGAGATTGGATTGTCATGCATATTACAACTAGATGATGTGTTTTATAAAACCTTTACTTACCAAGGGATTATATGGATGTTAGTATCGTTTTCATTAAGACATGTAATATTCATGACCTAACTGTCTTTGCCAGCTGTTTACTGCTTTCTGCTGTAGTTCTAATAGCTTTAGATGTTTGACCTTGTATATTTTTGCCGGATTAAATTAATTCTTGCACAGTTGAGGAGTCAGGTTCCTGGGTGTCAGGATCTCAGAGGATATATCCTGGGGCCCATGATTCCTTGTTGTAGATTTCCTAGTTAGGGGATGCAATCACTCTTCTCCAGTCCTGAAAGAATTTTGGAAGTTGGGCCAGTACACTGATGCAGTTACATAAAAGGCTGCCAATGGCTGTACTTCATTAGGATTTTGAGGAGATTTGGTATGTCACTTGAAGGAGATTTCTGCATCTGTATGATGTTGAGCATTCTAACTGGCTGCATCAGTGCTTGGTATGGAGGCTGCAGTGTGCAGGACCAAAGCAGGATGCAGAGCGTTGTAGGTTCAGTCACAATTATCCCCACGATTGAGGACATCTTCAAGGGATGGTGAATCAAGAAAGTGGCATCCATCAGTAAAGATCCTCACCATCTGGAACATGTCCTATTCTCTTTACTACCATCGAGGAGGTGGTACAGGAATGAAGACTCACATTCAATTTTCAAGAAATGGCTTCTTCCCCTCCACCGTCAGATTTCTGAATGATCTGTGAACCTCTGAACACTACCCTGCTTTTCCTCTTTTGTATTATTTGTCTGTCTAGCTGTATGTCTATCTATTTAAAATAACTTATGCCTTGCACTGTATTACTACCACAAAACAAGAAATTTCACGACATCGACACACAAGGAAATCTGCCCGAAACGTCGACTGTACCTCTTCCTAGAGATGCTGCCTGGCCTGCTGTGTTCACGAGCAACTTTGATGGGTGTGAAATTTCACAACGTACTCAGCATAAGTGGTGGTTGCGGGTTCGATTTCAACTTCCAAGAGAAATGTGGATTGGTCCATGAATGGGAGGGGTATGGAGGGTTGTGGTCCAGGTACAGATCGTTGGGACTAGGCAGATTGATAGTTCATCATGCCTAGGTGGGCCAAAGGCCTGTTCCTGTGCTGTAATGTTCTATGACTCTATGTTCAATGATCATAAACTTAATTCTGATCAGTGTTTGGAATATTCTCATAATCTTTCGTTTTATGATTATGAGGACACGCAGTCCCCTTTTATTGTCATTTAGTAATGCATGCATTAAGAGATGATAAAAATGTTTTGCAACATTTGTGTTACGTGAGGAAAATCTCTGTTAATAAATTCATTAACAAATTCAGTTTGAGCAGGGCTTTGGAAAGTGCTTTGAGAGGAACTGGTAGCAAGTTGTTTGAAGGTTTTTTCTGAACCCCAGTGCTTGAATATTTTAATACTATTGTAGAATGCTTCACTTAAATATGTATTGAAAATGAAGGTGACTTTCGGGCGTTCCCAAAGGAGACGTTAAAGTTGGTAAATGGAAATGTAAAGGAATTTTTGTAAAAGCTTAGGAAAGAAAATTAAAATTGGAGCTTTCTATTAAGACATTTGGAAAAAATAAGCCTGTTCTAAACGAAGGGTGTGAAATATCAAATCTATTTTTCTCATTTGCTACTGTGCTTCATTTCTCATACCAGAGCTGGAAAGCTACGTTTGAAAATTGTTGGTAGTGGTGGTGAAGGGGAGGAATTCATTGAAGCCTGCCTACTTTGATTTCTTTGTTTATGCCACATACGAACTTGTGGAGTATATTGATGTATTTGGTTAATTTGTTGGTAATTTTAATATGTGTTGATCATAATTTTAATTACCCTAATTTGGCAATATCTTGAAGTACATTTTACAAAGTTATTTTGAAGAGCTGAAACTTGTATGTAGATGCAGCAAGATTGAATGAATTGTACTTTTGATTATTTTCCAGTTAGCACTATGCTTTTTCTTGTTTACTATATTCTATTGTCTGTAGCGATTGGAAAATGACTGTGGATTGCCTCAAAAATGCATTCAAGGTAATAATCAACAGCGAGTTGATATGAAAATCAGAATGCTTGAATTATAACTGTCAAAGCACAAATATACTTTGTAATTAGTTAGTTGTGCTCATTACAAGTAGGAATTTGTAATGCAGGAATATTTTCTGCACTAGATTTTCAGTGTTCTATGAAATGCTGGATAAATTCAAATTTGAGTGAAGTCATTTTGACCACCACTGTAAGATGTAAATCTGAATTCTTAATGTATTAGTTCATCTGTCTCATGGATTGATAGGGAGATAGGTAGAGGGGGAGGTCTAGCCTTAGTGATTCAAGATGAAATCAGTTCAAAAATATGAAAATATAAGAAGATAAATGCTGGTAATGGAGGTGAATGAACTTCAGTAGACACACTGACAGAAGACAAAACACAGGTGAGTATATAGAAACAGAGATTGAACAGGCATGTAGAAAAGGCAGAAGGACTTTAACATAGCTTAAGATAAATGGATTGGTTCACATTTCAGTAATTCAGTTCAGCGTGATTTTCTGTGATGTTATGCCCCAGGACAGGCAATTGTGAGTAATAAGCAAGATTCCACTAAAAATCTAGGAATGTCCTGAGTCTTTATTGAATATCAGTCACATGAAAGGGAAAAATAATGCAGGGCTTTTCACCTGATATATCAGCAATTCCTTTGCTCTTGTGGGGGCAACTTGTTTCTTGCTCCATATTCCATCACTGCAGTCTCTTGTGTCTCCATTTTACAATGATTCTAGTTATAAATAAGTAATTTCAATGCAGTAGTAAAGAGAAAATGTACATCATTAACTAAGCAAAGTTGTTAATGACAAAAATAACAAAATTGAGTGGGAGGTACATTTCAAACAAATTTTATCTCCTCTGGGGCTAGGGTACACTTGCCAAAAGCACACTTGCAGGACATTAAAGAAGGACAGAAACAGAATATGAAAGATAATCTGGAAGGGATATGACAATGACCATGTTTCTTTTGCAACTACATTCACAAAAAAAGTCAATAATGCAATTAACAATAAAGAAATGCTGATATATTGAATGTTTGCTTTCAAGTTGATATTCTAAGAACATAGTATATCAGCCCGCCTAGGAGAAGGAAAACTTTGATTTTTGAACCTCCGCGGCCTTGTGACCATACCACCCATGAGAAAGGCTTTGGGAGTAAAACCCGAGGAAGAAATCCGGAGCTGGGGTCTCTGAGGCAGTTTGATGTTTTTTTACAACTTCACTCTGGCAACTTCTGCGACGACACTGTATCGACGCTTGCCCTTCCCTTGGACTACATTAGTGACGTAGAGAGGGGGAACCCGCTGCATGGGCAACAGCCGAATGTTCAAGTCTTCACCCCCAGGCTTGCACCCTGGAGAGGACACAGTCCATAAGAGACGCAAACCCATGATCCCCTGGGATCGAAGGCTGCTTACTAGTACACCAGACCTGTAAGGAAGCTGGTACTGAGGTAGGAATGTGATCTCACCAGAAGTACTACAGGAAAATAATAGTAAAACGTAAATAATGGGACCGAATAATGATAGACTTCAAGATCAAATTGTATCCTTCATAGGATTTTAAAGAATATTATAGATAACTGATAAAAAAAATTCTCTATTTGCAAACATTTTCTTTATATTGCAAAACTGCACATGCCATTGAAATATATTAATTTTGAAAATAATAGTTTTAATTTTTTTAAGTACTTGAGTAACTTTTCACAGTTTGCTTATGTCAGAAATAAGCATTCATTAAAAGCACTTTGATGGTTATTATGCCATCAGAGAAGTACTGGGGCAGAGACTGCATTTCTGGTGGAAGGCCCCGTGGCTATTTATAAACTAGTTTCAGGTCTCTACAGGTAAATGTTGGTAAGGGAGTTATAAGCAAGCAGGTTCACTCCTCATTGAGATCAACTGTATCATGTGGGCCATATGTTGTGTAATGTGTTCTGTGCACTGCAAAGTAAGTAAAGTAAATTTTACTATCGAAGTACACATATGCTACTGAATAATACCCTGAAATTCATTTTCCTGCGGTTATTCATAGTAGAACAAAGAAGTACAATAGGTCAATTAAAAGCACACAAAGACTTGACAATTTGTGAAAATGCAAAAATGAAACAAGTAATAATAATAATAAATGAGTAAATAACTTATTCTGAGAATATGAGTTGCAAAATCCTTGAAAATGAGTCTATACAATGATCATTTCAGAGTTGTGTTGAGTGAAGACGTCCACACTGATTCAGGAGCCTGATGGCTGAAGGATAATGACTGTTCCTGAATCAGGAACCTTTAGGTCACATATCTTCTTCCTGATGGTAGCAGCGAGAAGAGAGCATGTTCTGGATGGTGGGGTCCTTGATGATGGATATTGCTTTCTTGTGGCAGCACCTTTTGTAGATGTGCTCAATGGTAGGGAGGGTTTATCCTGTAACAAATTGGGTTGTGTCCACTACTTTTTGTAGGCTTTTCTGTTCTTAGGCACTGGTGTTTCCATACCAGACTGTTATGCAACCAGTCAGGATACTCTCCACAACGTGTCTATAGAAGTATGCCAGAGTTTTAGATGAAATGTCAGATCTATGCAAACTTCTAAGTAAAGGTGCTGCTGTACTTTCTTTGAAATGGTATTTACGTACTGATCACAGGACAGATCCTCAGATATAAATACAACCAGGAATTTAAAGTTACTGATCTTCTCCACCTCCAATCCCCTAATGAGCACTTGCTCTTGGACCTCCAATTTCTTTCTCCTGCAGTCAATAATCAGCTTTTTGGTTTTGCTGAAATTGAGTGAGGTTGTTGTTCAATCTCCCTATATGCAAATTTGTCACCACCTTTGATTTGGCCATCAACAGTGGTGTCATTAACAAACTTGAATATTCCATTGGAGCTGTACTTAGCCTCTCAGTCATAAGTATAAAGCTATTGGATTAGAGGGCTAAGCACCTGTGCTGATGATGATTTTTTTTAGATGTTGTTGTACTGCCCCTGACATCCAAAGTTCAATAAAGTTAAATATCTGCTTTCTAATACATGATATTTAGTTACTATTTGTGAAACTATTGCTAGAATGTGAGAGAGAAGGTGATTTAAAATGTTGTCAAAATAGTAAAGTATTTTGGAAATTTTTCTTGTCTAAAGTTGGAGAATACCATGAATACCATACGCCTCCTCTTGGGGAAAAAAAGAAAATTATCTTTGATCCTGTCTTCTTCTACTTTACATTTGAGATGACTATTTTAACTCTGGGGAGAATATAATTCTGGAATAATTAATTCCCTTTGGTTTCTGAATCCTGAGTACAAAATATGTGCAGTGTTAACACTTCGGATTATACCCAATTAACCTTTATACTCAGAAAGGACAAAAATAAATTGGAGCTTTAAGGATCCCTCCAGCCATTATATTTAGGATCTTGAAGATCAAAAAGAATACCATGTACATATTAATGCCTGTGATATTCTGTACAGGTCACTGTCAATCTCCAGATCTGCCACATATTGCCTTCAAGTGCCAAAATCAGAGATGGAAGGCAATTTTGTCTTGTTATTTTGTGCATGTATAATAAATAATGCAAATTGTGTTAAATTCTGTTCATGTAAGTGTCCTTTCTAAAAAAAAATCCCCGATCGTTACTTTAAAGATAACTTATATTTAACATGGTTTGTTTATGCATGGTCCACCTACCTATTTGCTTATATTTTCATAAATTATGTGCAGTACTGTTCATAATTAACCAGCACTGCGCTTGAGCCAATTTGTATTTTCCTTGTACATGCTAGTCCAGGTGTTTTATATTGAGTAGACCAGTTTTCATAATGTTGATTAAAGAAAACTCTTTAATTAGTGCTTTTGTCAATGTGCTTATTGAACTTTTGTTGTAGTTATTGGCAGGTGTAATTGTTGTAACATGAACAAAGTCACTGGAGAGATTTTGATGCTGAAGCTAGTTGATATAGAGTTGACAAAATGAGGCACTCTTGGCGGAGGAGTCCTGTTTGACCCAATGCTCCATGACATTTTATATGCTGAAGATTAAGGGTAGCAATAGGTCAATTCTGTCGTTACAATATATCTACAATGCTTCCTTTGAATTACATATAATTTTTCACAACTCCTTCTTCACACCTACACTCTAGACACCCAGAAGGAATGTTAATCAGCATTGTTTTCTTTTTCAATTAACTGATATCCACAGCTCTAGGAAATTATTGGCTAGGGCAGGATTTTAAGTTTAATCTACAATCCAAATTCAGGTCTAAAGATTGGTTGCTGAAGTTTATATTTACTACATACTGTAACTCCAGAATATTCCCTAACAGTAATCTGCTCTAAAATCCAATGTATACATTTATCTGTCCTTGATTCACCGATCTTGCCAGAGGTTTTGGAGTTTTTTTTCTGGTGACAACATCTGTGGGACCTCTCAAGTGTGAGGATATGTTGGTCAATGGTATGCATTTTCATGGGTTGCTGCTTAGATTTTAACTGTTGTATCAATAGGCTGACAGACCAGTGACTGACTGGCATATTAAAAAATGATTGCTTGCCATTTCAAGGTATCATTTGTGTTCTCACTCCCCAGATACCCTCTTCTGTGCTCTCAATATCTTCCTCTTTTTCTCATCCCATTAGTTTTTCATTCAACCATCTCGACTTCTCTGCCCAATTACTTTCTCTTAATGCTGTTCATTTTCTCACACCTCATGTATTTTTGCAATTAGCAGAATAGACATTTTAGTGAAAATAATGCCCAGGTAACTGCCAAAATAAAATATTAATAACAAAAGCTAGCGTTGTTAGATTAGGAAAACAGTCCATTGTGCAAAACAAAATTAAATGCTTATTTCAAAGGTAACACCATGAAGGTTCAAACCAACTTCAGATTCTGGAAGTTGGATTTGAAATTTTGCCAGTTCCCACAACTATTATGCCAAAGTTGTTGTGAATCTTTTCAGCCTGTGCCAGAATTTTTAGTAATTGTAAATCATGATTGTCTGGCAAGGTTTAATTGTGATTAAAATGGAAGGCGAAGGACTGCAGAGTTGGGGAGAAAATTTCTCTGACTGAGACCAAGTAACACATGACTGAATGGATGCCCTCCTAAGCTGCAAGCTATGTGCAGTCACCCACTGGGACTTCTCTCAATTATTAGTCAAGGCCCATGGACTTTCTGTGCTTGTTTCTGATCTCATCAGTGATGCTTTACACTCTCGACCTGCTGTCTTAGATTTTTTTCCCTTTGCTTCTATTCAAACAGCAAGCAGGAGTATAGTGAATAAGATCTTTCATTTTATGTTCTAAAAAGAATTGAAAATAGAACATAGAATAGTACAGCACAGTACAGGCCCTTCGGCCCACAATGTTGTGCCGACATTCAAACCCTGCCTCCCATATAAGCCCCCACCTTAAATTCCTCCATATACCTGTCTAGTAGTTGCTTAAACTTCTCTAGTGTATCTGCCTCCACCACTGACTCAGGCAGTGCATTCCAAGCACCATCCACTCTCTGAGTAAAAAAACCTGCCTCTAATATCTCCCTTGAACTTCCCACCCTTTACCTTAAAGCCATGTCCTCTTGTATTGAGCAGTGGTGCCCTGGGGAAGAGGCGCTGGCTATCCACTCTGTTCCTCTTATTATCTTGTACACCTCTATCATGTCTCCTCTCATCCTCCTTCTCTCCAAAGAGTAAAGCCCTAGCTCCCTTAATCTCTGATCATAATGCATACTCTCTAAACCAGGCAGCATCCTGGTAAATCTCCTCTGTACCCTTTCCAATGCTTCCACATCCTTCCTATAGTGAGGTGACCAGAACTGGACACAGTACTCCAAGTGTGGCCTAACCAGAGTTTTATACAGCTGCGTCAGTACATCACGACTCTTAAACTCTATCCCTTATGAAAGCTAACACCCCATAAGCTTTCTTAACTACCCTATCCACCTGTGAGGCAACTTTCAGGGATCTGTGGACATGTACCCCGAGATCCCTCTGCTCCTCCACGCTACCAAGTATCCTGCCGTTTACTTTGTACTCTGCCTTGGAGTTTGTCCTTCCAAAGTGTACCACCTCACACTTCTCTGGGTTGAACTCCATCTGCCACTTCTCAGCCCACTCCTGCATCCTATCAATGTCTCTCTGCAATCTTTGACAATCCTCTACACTATCTACATCACCACCAACCTTCGTGTCGTCTGCAAACCTGCCAACGCACCCTTCTACCCCCATATCCAGGTCGTTAATAAAAATCACGAAAAGTAGAGGTTCCAGAACAGATCCTTGTGGGACACCACTAGTCATAATCCTCCAATCTGAATGTACTCCCTCCACCATGACCCTCTGCCTTCTGCAGCCAAGCCAATTTTGAATCCACCTGGCCAAACTTCCCTGGATCCCATGCCTTCTGACTTTCTGAATAAGCCTACCGTGTGGAACCTTGTCAAATGCCTTACTAAAATCCATATAGATCACATCCACTGCACTACCCTGATCTATATGCCTGGTCACCTCCTCAAAGAACTCTATCAGGTTTGTTAGACACGATCTGCCCTTCACAAAGCCATGCTGACTGTCCCTGATCAGACCATGATTCTCTAAATGCCCAGAGATCCTATCTCTAAGAATCTTTTCCAACAGCTTTCCCACCACAGACACAAGGCTCACTGGTCTATAATTACCCGGACTATCCCTACTACCTTTTTTGAACAAGGGGACAACATTCGCCTCCCTCCAATCCTCCAGTACCATTCCCGTGGATAACGAGGACATAAAGATCCTAGCCAGAGGCTCAGCAATCTCTTCCCTCGCCTCGTGGAGCAGCCTGGGGAATATTCCGTCAGGCCCCGGGGACTTATCTGTCCTAGTGTATTTTAACAACTCCAACACCTCCTCTCCCTTAATATCAACATGCTCCAGAACATCAACCTCACTCATATTGTCCTCACCATCATCAAGTTCCCTCTCATTGGTGAATACCGAAGAGAAGTATTCATTGAAGACCTCGCTCACTTCCACAGCCTCCAGGCACATCTTCCCACCTTTATCTCTGATCGGTCCTACCTTCACTCCTGTCATCCTTTTTTCTTCACATAATTGAAGAATGCCTTGGGGTTTTCCTTTACCCTACTCACCAAGGCCTTCTCATGCCCCCTTCTTGCTCTTCTCAGCCCCTTCTTAAGCTCCTTTCTTGCTTCCCTATATTCCTCAATAGACCCATCTGATCCCTGCTTCCTAAACCTCATGTATGCTGCCTTCTTCCTCCTGACTAGATTTTCCACCTCACTTGTCACCCATGGTTCCTTCACCCTACCATTCTTTATCTTCCTCACCGGGACAAATTTATCCCTAACATCCTGCAAGAGATCTCTTAATATCGACCACATGTCCATATTACATTTCCCTGCAAAAACATCATCCCAATTCACACCCACAAGTTCTAGCCTTATAGACTCATAATTTGCCCTTCCCCAATTAAAAATTTTCCTGTCCTCTCTGATCCTATCCTTTTCCATGATAATGCTAAAGGCCGGGGAGTGGTGATCTCTGTCCCCCAGATGCTCACCCGCTGAGAGATCTGTGACCTGACCTGGTTCATTACCTAGTACTAGATCTAGTATGGCATTCCCCTTAGTCGGCCTGTCCACATACTGTGACAGGAATCCGTCCTGGACACACTTAACAAACTCTGCCCCATCTAAACCCTTGGAATTAATTAGGTACCAATCAATATTCGGGAAGTTAAAGTCACCCATGATAACAACCCTGTTATTTTTGCACCTTTCCAAAATCTGCCTCCAGATCTGCTCCTCTGTATCTCTGCTGCTACCTGGGGGCCTATAGAATACCCCCAATAGAGTAACTGCTCCCTTTGTGTTCCTGACTTCCACCCATACTGACTCAAGAGGATCCTGCTACATACTCACCCTTTCTGTAGCTGTAATAGTATCCCTGACCAGTAATGCCACCCCTCCTCCCCTTTTTCCACCCTCTCTATCCCTTTTAAAGGACTGAAATCCAGGAATATTGAGAATCCATTCCTGCCCTGGTGCCAGCCAAGTCTCTGTAATGGCCACTACATCATAATTCCATGTATCTATCCAAGCTCTCAGTTCATCACCTTTGTTTCTGATGCTTCTTGCATTGAGGTACACACATTTCAGCCCTTCTACCTTACTGTCCCTTACTGTACCTTACTTAGCACCGTTTATTCTGCTTCTCTTTCCTCAAAGGCTCTGTATATGTTAGATCTGGCTTTACTCCATGCACTTCTTTCACTGCTCTATCACTCTGGGTCCCATCCCCCTTGCAAATTAGTTTATCCACAGTTATGACTTCATTGTGTCATTGAGATTTTTATGTTTCCTTGAACATTGGATTGCACCTTTGATGAGAGCTCTGAACTAGCACATCTGGAGAAACCATATATCCTTTAGGGCACTGTGAATATTGTGAGTTTAGATGGACCTGTAGAGAGTAGTAAATTATCAGGAAGATTTGATGTTATTGTAGATGCATAGCGAATTCATTTCTATCTGACGTTTCACAATTTTTCAGGTTATTGTTCTGTGCCTGTACAAGTATACTGAAATATTAATGTCATATTCTTGACCAATATTCCAGTGCAGTAGAGTGAATTTTCACTTGAGGTATAAGACTCCTTCAACTTTTTAAGATAAGCTCATTGTCAGTGATTCCCTACCACACAGTTGATTCTCCAGGTTTAATTCCCAATATTTACTCTTTGTCTATCTATTTAGATGGATTTCATGTATTTTGGAGAAAGAGCAGGAAATTGGGCAAGGAATATTGCAATCACTATGAAGCTGTTGAATAAAACAACAGGCTTGAGGGGCTGAGTGGCCTTCGGTTTTTCCTTATGCTCTTAATTAGATAAACTGCTGGTAGCTAATATGGTATTATTTGTAATTAATTGGAAAGTCATGCAGATATTCTTGTCAGGTTTTGACTCTAATTCTTGCATAGATGTGAAACTTTTGAATAAAATGTTGAATAAAGTTAAAGGGGATGGTGATGGAGTTCAAGAAGACTAAGCCTGCACTGCACCCAGTTACTATTGATGGTGAGGACATGGATGTGGTGAGGACCTACAAGTACCTCGGGGTGCACCTGGATGACAGACTTGAGTGGAGCATCGAAACAAGAGGCTGTGTACAGGAAGGGCCAGGATCGTCTCTACTCCCTGAGGAGGACCTTTGGAGAATGCAGGCCTCTCTTTCACATGTTCTATCAGTCTGCTGTAGCCAGTACATTGTGCTATGCAGTGGTGTGCTGGGACAATAGCATCAACACGGGTGATGCCAACAGGCTCAATAAACTGATTAGAAAGGCTGGCTCGGTTATAGGAGTCAAACTGGATACATGGAGGGGTGGTAGAACAAAGGACCCTATAGGTAATCCTGGCAATTCTCAACAATGTTTTTCACCTTCTGCGTGCCACCTTGGCTGACCAGAGGAGCACTTTCAGTGATAGACTAGGACAACTGCGCTGTTTCGAAGAACGCGATATGAGGTCATCTTTACCCTTGACCATTAGGCTCTATAATGAGTCAACCTATAGCCGGGAAAGTGGTGATCCCCCACCCACCCCCCATTCTTGTAATGCTACTGTGACACTATAATTTCCTTTGGGATCAATAAAGTATCTATCTATTTATCTATCTAAAGCATTCCTTGCTAAAGGTCTGCCAAGGCAATGGCAAAAGGCACCCAGAGATTTCTCTTTGGTAAGGTAGGTAAATATGAAAATGGGGTCAGGCACCTGTGTCAGGAGCTCCGCCTTTAAGTGGACTGTCTTGAATATGATAATTTGATTACATAGCAGCCTAATTTTAAGATTACCTCTAATGGAATGCTATTCCCTTTACCATGTGAATTTTAAAGTGGGTTGCTTGACCTGCTTGGCCCCATTTTTCTTCACTCTTCACTTCCAATTTCACCTGACAACCACAACAACCAGTAGAGACCTTGATGCTTGAACATGCATTGATGTTAGCACTTGTCTAATTTAAATGAAGCCCAGTGTCTAGTATGTTTTGATTTCACTCTCGTAGATTGCATCTTAGCACTTTCCCTGAATGGAGGCTGAGAAATTTAAGAAAATACAAAATGATTGCCGTTGACCCACTGTCTAGTAATGAAGTTTTGTACATAATTGCTGGTTCAAACAAGAGCAAAAGAAATAACAAGATTAATATTGACCAGAAATGCAACAAAAGTGTGAACATAGGAATTTAAAATATACTGTATTTTGAATATTTGATCATAACAGCACATCACAGAAAATGTCATTCAGTTAATGTTCCTCAGCCAGAACTGGCTGCATATCCTGTTTTTTTTTCCTCTTTCAATATTTTTGTTCATATATGTTAAATTTAATGTATTAAGTTGTTGATTCAGCTTTGGAAGTTACCTGTGATCACTTGCATCCCATAGACTTAAGGTCTTCTGGTAAAATGGTGGCGGGTTCGAATGCAGCGGCCCCTTGGGTACCAACCAAAGGTGCACTTTTCTTTTTAAAATGTGTTTTCTATAATCATATGACTGGACTGGGCTCCAAGTACTACGGGTACAGTAGGTCTAATGTATCAGTGATCTGCTTGGTGTCGAAGGAGATGACGGAAGAGTGGGAGAAAGAGGAGTCAGCGCTCAGGTCAGAGAAGGAGAAGCCAGAGCTCGGGTGGGAGAAGGAGTAGACGATGCTTGGCTCGGAGAAGGAGATGCCGGTGGTTGACCGGGAGAAGGGGAAGCCGGCACTCAGATCAGAGAAGGGGAAGCCAGTGCTCGGGTGGGAGAAGGAGTAGCCGATTATTTGCTCAGAGAAGGAGAAGCTGGTGGTTGGTCGGAAGAAGGAGAAGCTGGCCCTCATTTGGAGAAGGAGAAGCTGGTGCCCGGGTGGGAGAAGGAGAAACGGGCTTTTGGCTTGGAGAAGGAGAAGCTGGCGGATGGCCAGGAGAAGGGGAAGCTGGCGCTCATTTGGAGAAGAAGAAGCCACTGCTCAGGTGGAAGAAGGAGAAGCTGATGCTTGGGTTGGAGATGGAGAAGCTGGCGGTTGTCCAGGAGAAGGAGAAGCTGGCAGACAGGCCGGATTGGGGTTGCAGGAGCTGACCTGGGTGCAGATTGTGCTCCTGCCTGCTACTTGGAAGACATCGAAGTTGGTGCACAAAAGCAGGATGAAGTGTAACCATGAGATACTGTTTTGGACATTTCTCTTGCGAGACCCTGTTGGACATTGGTACTGTGAGATGCCACAGGCCCATTTCTTTGTATGGTGATGAGACAGGCGACGAGGCAGCAGTGTGGCCTTGTTTGTTGTGAGGACAAGGTCTCAAACAGGTTTGCCTGCTGCTTGAGTGCAGGTGAGACGATGCTGGAGGTGGTGCAGCATGGAGTCCGTACTCGGGAGCTGGCCTCTCCCATCAGTGCTGCCCCCAGAGTTCGATTGGTGGAAGGACAGGCTGGATTGCGGGAGCTCACCATCAATTTGCATATCACTCAGCGACTTGGACTATACATGTGTTTTCTTGCGTAATGTGTGTTTTTTTTCTCTTTCTTGTTATTTTGAATGTATGTTATGCACCTTGGCCCCAGCAGGACGCTGTTCCTGTTCGACTGTATCTATTTATGGTTTGAATAGTAAAAACACGAGCAAATCATTTCTCTATACCATCAGGAATTTTGCATGTGAAAGGGAAGCAGGGTGTTTGGCAGAGTGTAATGGGAAATGAGTAGATTGTACCATGTATTCCATTCTATTTTTGATACATTTGTACATTGAATAGCAGCTTTACTTGAATTAAAACATAGGTATAATATATATATTTTTTATTTTAATCTAATCCTTTCATTGGTGGCATCCATTAGTCTCACGAGACCATGGATCTGCACCTGGAAAGTCTTGCTTCTGCTGTGCCGTCGTGGTGAGGCAACGCTGGAGTGTCCTCTCCAGGGCACAGGCCTGGGCAAGGTTGTATGGAAGACTGGCAGTTGCCCATGCAGTAAATCTCCCCTCTCCACAACACCAAAGTTGTCCAAGGGAAGGGCAAGGGCCGATACAGCTTGGCACCGGTGTCGTCGCAGGAGTTGCCAGAACGAGGTTGAAAGCAACGTCGGACTACCTTAGGGACTTCAGCTCCGGATTTGTCCTCAGGGTTTACTCCTGAACCCTTTCCCATGAGTGGGTATGGCCACAAGGCAGCGGAGGTTTGAAATCAGAGTTTTCCCTCTCTTAGCTGGACTGCCTTCCCAGACTGACGAGCTCCATCTCCCCGAAGCACTGGTTTTAAGGCGCCAGGACCCACCTTCGCCCCTTCTCCTGTCAGTAGAAACATTTCCGCCAGGCTTAGAGGCTAAGCCACATGAGAAGGCCAGGAGTTGGACTTGGTTGTCAGAGGTCATTTGAGGCGCATGCTGTGAGGAGCACTTTTAGGTAGTGGGAGCTTGTCCCCACTACCACTCCTCAGCTTGACAACCTTGGAACTAATCCATACTTTCAGTTAAAAAGCATATATAGCTTGATGCCTGAAAAGTCAAAGTCAAATTTACTGTCATATTATCAATATTGATAGATTACCACTTATCAATAACAGTTATTGATTTAAGCATATGGCACGAGCCAGTTCTTCTGAAATCAAACACCATAAACTTATAGTGAAGTGAAAAAGATTTTTAAAGCAAGTTGGTACGGCACTGCAAATAAATGGCATATTTCTACATTTGCTCATACTATCAGGCTAATAAAATTTGGAGAGCAACAAATTAAAGAGGCGGCATGGTAGCATAGTGGTTAACACAACACTTTGCAGTACAGGTGACCTTGGTTCAGTTACCACTGCTGCCTCTGAGGAGTTTGTACATTTTCCCTGTGACTGCGTGGGTTTCCTCTTGGTGTTGCGGTTCCCTCCCACAGTCCAAATCCAACCCCCCCCCCCCACCAAACCAACCTGTAAGAGTTTTGTTTTTCTTTTCGTGTGTTTCAAATCCTGAGTTTTGTGAAGCAGGTATAAAATACGTTATAAAATATTGGGAACATGCATCAACAATTCATGAAGTAATACCTGGAATGAGAATTATGTCTGGTGTAGCAATTATCAAAGCGACAATCAAGAGAGCCTGTGTGATAGAGTTACTGGTGAGTGTTGAACCATCTAACAGGCAGGAGGAAAGATTAGGCGAACTCGTAGGTATCATTTTCAAAGGAGGATATAGGTATGTAATATAACAAAAATATAAATATATTTAAGACAAGGTTGGATAGATTTTTGCATAGTAGGGAAATTAAGGGTAATGGGGAAAAGGCAGGTAGGTGGAGATGAGTCCATGGTCGGACCAGCCATGATCTTATTGAATGGCAAAACAGGCTCGACAGGCCAGATGGCCTACTCCTGCTCCTATTTCTTATATTCGTATGTAGGAGCAGTTGAAAAGAAAATGGTATGTGGAGTTGGCACTTGATCGTATAGCCACTGCAGAAATAGGAGGCTTTGAAGAATAATTGGGAGGGTAGGAATTGTCAGTACGGAACAGAAGAAACTGGGAACTATTATGTGATGGCTAAGCACTCTTGCTTCTCCTGGCCCACCAGTAGAGCTTTAAAGGGCAGTTACCTGCTGGAATTATCTTCTCCTCCCTTAATTGTCAAATTCACAGAGTTCTGGAAGAACTCCGTAAGATCTCCGAGATGCAACACTGAGCGTCATAGGAAGTCATTCCTGCCTGTGGCCATCAAATTTTACAACCCCTCCCTTGGAGGGTCAGACACCCTGAGCCAATAGGCTGGTCCTGGACTTATTTCCTGGCATAATTTACATAGTACTATTTAATTATTTATGGTTTTATATTGCTATATTTATACTCTATTCTTGGTTGGTGCAACTGTAAGGAAAACCAATTTCCCTTGGGATCAATAAGGTATGACTATGACTATGACTATTTACATTAGAGTTGCTGCCAAGATCTCAGGAAAAATATCTTCATTAAATATACTTCCTCTGTTTCTAACTGTGGAGACTGGTTTATTACCTGTGAACTTGATTACCAACGTGTAAAGACTGGTATTCTGGTCTTGCACTTATTTTACACTTTGCAAAGTGTTTATGAAGCCAAAGGGTGACTCCCCACCCCCACCATCTGTATTAATCTAATGCCTTGGGCACCTTGATTCTTTATGTTAAGTTCTCAAGAATTTCCCCCTTAAATTGCTCTCATATCATCATATTTTTATCCTAACCATAATACCCAGATATCCTTTAGCTCTGTATAGTCTATTAAGCACTTTCCATAGATTCTGAAATGTCTATTTAAATGCTTCAGGCAAAATGCCTGAAGAAATGTGTTACAGTTCTATTGTTTGCTTCCTCCATTTGATCTGTTTTTAAAGTTTTTGGGAGCATATAATGCCAAGTGTCAGCAAGAGCTTGTCTCATACGTTTTCATTCTGTTCTGATCAACACCAATTTACACCTGCAGAAATATATCTTCTAATTTTCAGTGGATAGTTTGGTATTGGACTGAGTTTAACAAAATGTTCCTGTTTCATTTTAGTCAAGATGGACTGCATCCTTCACAAGGTGTTTGCTAATGATCCTATAGAACATTAGAACATTACTACACAGGAACAGGCCCTTTGGCCCACGATGCCCGTGCTGACGTGATGCCGGTTTTAACTAATCCAAGCTGTGTGTATTAACTATATCCTCCCATCCCCTTTCTGTTCAGGTACCTGACTAAATGACTCTTGCTGCATTGCTTCTGTCACCTACTCTGACATTGCTGCATATCTGCTTCTGTCACCTACTCTGGCAGTACATTCAAGGCACTTATCACTCTACTGTCTTGCAAATCTTCCATAAACATTCCCCCATCACTTTAAATCTGTCCTCTAGTATTTGAGATTTCCACCCTGGAAAAATGACTCTTGTGTAATCCATCAACGCTTCTCATTATTTCATGTATTTCCATCATATCCCCCTGCAATTTCTAAAGCTATAAAAGATAGCTCTGAAAACAATCCAAGTTAGTTTGACCTCTCTGCAGAGCCAATACTCTTTAATCCAAGCAACCTTGTGGGTAAATTGATGGAAAGTATTCTTAGAGATGGTATGTATAATTATCTAGATAGACAGGGTCTGATTAGGAACAGTCAAATGTGGATTTGTGCGTGGAAGGTCATGTTTGACAAATCTTATTGAATTTTTTGATGAGGTTACTAAGAAAGTTGATGAGGGTAAAGCGGTGGATGTTGTCTATATGGACTTCAGTAAGGCCTTTGACAAGGTTCCACACGGGAGGTTAGTTAGGAAGGTTCAATCGTTAGGCATTAATATGGAAGTAGTAAAATGGATTCAGCAGTGGCTAGATGGGAGACGTCAGAGAATAGTGGTGGATAACTGTGTGTCAGATTGGAGGACGGTGTGTAGCGGTGTGCCTCAAGGATCTGTACTGGGTCTAGTGTTGTTTGTCATATATATTAATGATCTGGATGATGGGGTGCTAAATTGGATTAGTAAGTATGCAGATGATACTAAGATAGGTGGCGTTGTGGATGATGAGGTAGGTTTTCAAAGCTTGCAGAGAGATTTAGGACAGTTAGAAGAGTGGGCTGAGAGATGGCAGATGGAGTTTAATGCTGAAAAATGTGAGGTGCTACATTTTGGTAGGACTAATCAAAATAGGACATACATGGTAAATGGTAGGACATTGAAGAATGCAGTAGAACAGAGGGATCTAGGAATAATGGTGCATAGTTCCCTGAAGGTGGAATCTCATGTGGATAGGGTGGTGAAGAAAGCTTTTGGTATGCTGGCCTTTATTAATCAGAGCATTGAGTATAGGAGTTGGGATGTAATGTTGAAATTGTATAAGGCATTGGTAAGGCCAAATTTGGAGTATTGTGTACAGTTCTGGTCACTAAATTATAGGAAAGATGTCAATAAAATTGGGAGAGTACAGAGGAAGTTCACTAAAATGTTGCCTGGGTTTCATCTGCTAAGTTACAGAGAAAGGTTGAACAAGTTAGGCCTTTATTCTTTGGAGCGTAGAAGGTTGAGGGGGGACTTGATAGAGATGTTTAAGATTATGAGGGGGATTGATAGAGTTGACGTGGATAGGCTTTTTCCATTGAGAGTGGGGAAAATTCAAACAAGAGGACATGAATTGAGAGTTAAAGGACAAAAGTTTACGGGTAACATGAGGGGGAACTTCTTTACTTAGAGAGTGGTAACTGTGTGGAATGAGCTTCTAGCAGAAGTGGTTGAGGCAGGTACGATGTTGTCGTTTAAAGTTAAATTGGATAGGTATATGGACAGGAAAGGAATGGAGGGTTATGGGCTGAGTGCAGGTCAGTGGGACCAGTTGAGAGTAAGAGTTCGGCGTGAACTAGAAGGGCCGAGATGGCCTTTTTCCATGCTGTAATTGTTATATGGTTATATGAATCTCTTTTGCACTCTCTCCGAAGCCTTATAGTAATCCCTTCCTTCTTAGTGAATATCATGAATTACTCATTTCATATTTCACCCATTTCATTTGGCTCCAAGCATCAGTTTCCTTCTTTGTCCTTAAGCGGACCTACCCTCTCTGAAGACACTCTTTTGTTTTTAATTTATGCATAATATGCCTTTAGATTTTCCCTAACGTGACTTGTTAAGATTATTTCTTGGCCCTTTCAGCTCTATTGATTCCCTATGTAACCTATTTCGTGCTTTCTTTATATTCTTCAAGGGCTCTGAACAATTTTACCTTCCTAATACGTAGAGTCTTAGAAAAGTACAACACAGAACTGGGCCCTTTGGCCCATCTAGTCTGTGCCAAACAATTTAAACTGCCTAGTCACATTGCACCCAGACCATAGCCCTCCATATCACTCCCTTCCATGTACCTAATGCTTCCTTTCTCTTTGATAAAATTTATAACATCTCTTGTCATTAAAGGTTTCCAAATCTTCCTATCCTTGTTTGTATTCTTCACAGGAAATGTAGGCACTAAATTCTGATGAGCGGGCCTTTAAATGAATTGTACGTGCCAGATGTGGATTTAACCAATAACAGCCTCTCCCAATCGACTTTCCCCTGCTCCTGCCTGATAATGGTGTAACTAGCCTTCCCCTAATTTAGTACTTTACTCTATTTTCCAGTGTGATCCTTTAAAAGTAGATTGCCATTGGTGTTTCTTCTTTTTGTGGCTCTTGGATTTTTGTAATTGCTTCTTATCGTTGTGTGAGTCCTGAGACTTCTGTACCTCTTTCCTGATAACAGCAGAGAGAAGAGAGCACGACCTAGGGGGTGGGGGTCCCTGATGATGGATGTTGCTTTCCCGTGACAACGCTCCGTGAGATATGCTCGGTGGTGGGGAGGCTGATTTTATGTAAGATTGTTTAATGTCATTTCCAGTACACATATATAACATATAACAATTACAGCACAGAAACAGGCCATCTCAGCCCTTCTAGTCCGTGCCGCACTCTTACTCTCACCTAGTCCCACCGACCTGCACTCAGCTCATAACCCTCCATTTCTTTCCTGTCCATATATCTATCCAATTTTACTTTAAATGACAACATCAAACCTGCCTCAACCACTTCTGCTGGAAGCTCGTTCCACACAGCTACCACTCTCTGGGTAAAGAAGTTCCCCCTCATGTTACCCCTAAACTTTTGCCCTTTAACTCTCAACTCATGTCCTCTTGTTTGAATCTTCCCCATTCTCAATGGAAAAAGCCTATCCACGTCAACTCTATCTATCCCCCTCATAATCTTAAATACCTCTATCAAGTCATGTGTAAAGAAGAAATAAATAAGTGTTACTCTGGATCTGCTTCAGCACAAAAACACATTAAAATAAAGAACACGATAATAACAAACACAATAAGTACAAATACACAAGACAGCTTTTATACTTAGATTGATTTATGTGCATAAGCGATTCCAGGTACAGGATTGTCTGTACATGAGGTGACTCTGACAGGTAGAGGGTGATGTGGTGGAGTGGGTTAGTGGGTTGGGATGTTGATCATCCTTACTGCATGGGGAAGAGTAACTGCTTTTTAGTCTGATGGGAGTGGAACAAACAGTCCATGAGTAGGGTGGGTGGGATCCTTTATGATGTTGCTAGCCTTTTGCTGCTACCTTTCTGTATTTATGTCCTTGAAGGCAGGTGCTGGTGATGCCTCAGGCAGTGTTCACCACCCATTGTATAGTCTTCCTGACAACTGCAGTGCAGTGTCTGTACCATGCAGTGATGCAACTTGTTAGGATGCTCTCTACTGTGTATCTGTAGAATGATGTGAGTGTGTATGTGCATAGTGTAGCTCTCTTCAGCCTCCTTAGAAGGCAGAGGTGTTGATGAGCTTTTTTGATTGTGCAGATTGTGTTTGGGACCATAAGAGGCTGTGTGTGATGTGCACTCCCAGGAGTGTGAAACTGCTTGCAGTTTTCACTGTTGTGCCGCTGATGTAAAGAGTGGTGTGTGTTTCCCTGAAGTTGATAGCTATCTCCTTTGTCTTATTGAGTATGTTGACTTCTTATTCTTGTAATTCTGAGCATTCTTGAGTTGTTAGTTTTTAATAATAATGCTATTGGCCTTATTTAGTATTAGGTGTTTATAGAATATATCTTTATTCTTTAAACTGTTAGGTTTTCCTGGATTTCGTAGCCGATAATTTATTTGCCTTCTCTGCCATGTCCATTGTAGTTGGTAACCAAGGTTCACCTCCAGTGGTATGATTTCTTTAACTTTGGTTAATGTTCCCCCCCCTTCCACTTTTTCAATTCTCCATTCTGACTCCCCTCTTACCTCTTTTTTTCCACAACCAGCTATCACCTCCCAATGGGAGCTCTCCTCCTCTCCTTTCTCCAAAGGTCCGAAAATCCAAGTACACAATATCAACCGATTCTCCTTTGTCTGTCCTGCTTTTATTTCTTAAAAGAATTCCAACATATTTGTCAGGGAACATTTGTCCTTGAGGAAACCATGCTGACTATGGGCTATTTTATCATGTGCCTCCAAATACCCTGAAACCTTATCCTTAATAATCGACTGCAACATCATGGGCAATAGAAAAGTCACTGTTGCAAACAGTGCAGCGAGCAACATTGTCATTATTTTTGACCCCTATTAGGCAGGGGTACACTTTAGTGTAGTCTGGGGTGCCGTTCGTTTTATATTTTCTTTTTTTTTGGAACACTCTGCCATGGCGTGCTCTCGCGCTGTCTCTCTCTCGTGGTCGCTCGTGCGCTCTCTCACGCTCTCGCTTGCTTTCTCTCTCGCTCTCTCGCACTCTCGCTTGCTTTCTCTCGCTCGCTCTCAAAAAAATGGATTTCCGTGATATTGTATATAATTTGCTGGCATCAGGGAGCCACTATTAATATGCAGAAGATTCCCGGAACTTCCGGGAGAGGTGGGATGTCTGTTACTACCGCTGCAGCATTGTTTTCCAGTGGTCCAATATCTGTTCTCACCTCTCTTTTACGCTTGTGTGGTTATCAGTTTTATCACACAAAATACATATAAATAGAGAAATTTTATTGTTAATGCCAAATGTACAGTATGCACAAACAAACATAAATACAGACACAGATGCTGCCCCTTTATTATACTCCTTCTGCTTATTGCTTTTCCATGCAGTTATTGATGTAGCTGTGCATGGTAATTGAGATTGAAGTATGTTGTCTTACGGTTTCATTCAACTAGAAGAAGTGAAAAGTATCGACACTCCAAAGAGCTTAATTTGGTGTTCAATTCATTAGAAAAATCAGCATTTGTAGCTGCTACATTTTCAATTGTCCTTTAACCTGTATTTCCATTTTTGATGATTTACTGGGTTCTCTTACTTTTGTTTCCTGTTTAGACTCTTATGATTCAAACACTATTTGGCCTCCTTTTACTTCCCATCTCACAATTATTTAAATTCTAATTTATTTCTTAATTAGATGTTAATTTTATAATTTACTATGTATTCTTATTAGGTCACATTTTTCCTTTGATTGAATTACGGTGCTAGTTTTGTCTTCAAATTTAGAGATGATATTTCTGGTTCTTCAGTCGAAATTGTTGATATAAGTTGTTCTGGTTGTCCTGGAACTGTGGATCACTGTTTTCAATCTTTAACCTTTTGATATCCACTTTCTATTTTGTAGCTTGCTATTTGTTCATATTGCTACTTGTTCCCTACATCACATGCTTCAAGGTCAATCACGTGCATTATGTAATCTCCAATTTGAAGCCTTCTGGTAATCCACAAATATTATGCATGAACAAACATATGTTGGAATTAAGAGCAGGAACTTGGTTCCTCAAGTCTGCTCTGCTATTTTATAATAACAGAGCTGCTTTGATTTTATTCTCAGTTCCTCATTTCTCTCTACCCAAAGTAATCTTGCATCTCCTTGCTTGTCAAACAAATATCAATCTCTTCCTTGAAGTTATTCAAAGATTATACTTTCACCATCCTCTGAGGAAATAAGAACTTTTGTCCCCCAAATCATGCAAAAAATAATCTGTGTCTTGTGTGGGTGATCCCTTAGTTGTAAACGATGAGCCCTAGCTCTAGATACTGCCACAAGAGGGAGCGTCCTCTCCATGCTCACTCTGTCAAGATCCCTCAGGATTTTGTCTTAACTAAGTTCCCTTGTTATGACTCTTCTAAACTGCACTGGATACAACGGAGCATAAGAAACTGCACTCTGCAAGTCAAGCAGCATCTGTCAGGGAGAAGAAATTGTTGATGTTTTGGGCTGAAACTGTAACAGGACTCGAGTGGAGCAGAGAGGGGAATGAAGTGGTGAGACAATCAGAAAAGCAATTTCTCCTCCTCTCTCACTTCCATCTCTATCACGCTTGTACCATTTGTATCCTATCCAGAAATATTGAGTTGTCAGTCTTGTCCATCCCTTATTAACATCTGCCTTTTTTTCTGTTACATTTTCAAATAATTTAGTGAGATTTGCTTAGCCATAACTATCCCTTTTGAAATTCATGCTGATCAATCTTATATTTTTGGTTACAATGTGGGATAAGTGCTATTTTCCAAGTATGGAACAAATGTTTCATCATTTTTACTCGAATGGATGCTAATTTAATTTGTTAAACTTAGTAAATATTAATATATGGATAGATGTTTCTATTTATTCTTGGATTTCTTAATGGAAGTTAGTTGGCATGCTTGGTATGGGAAAAATATAAACAGCTTCAGCTTATTCATTTTAATTTGTAACCACATTACTTTGTAATCAATTACCAAAATGACAATAGGTTAAAAAAATTTCCTTAATGGTCTTAATTTCTTTCAACATACATTAAGGTGAAAGAAATTATTTGAGTGCTACAGTAACAATAAACCCTTGACCTGAACAAATTAGTAATGAAGAATTTATTATAGAAGAGAGTGGGTCTTGCCCATAAGATGCATCTTATCACAGGGTACCTTACCATCACAACGTGTTACTACCTTGCCTTAATTAAAAGTGAAATAATGAAAAAGTCAAGTTGGTTAAAATGTTATGTTGAATGCATGACGAACCTCAAGAGCAGACTGAGATGTGCAAGGTATATGTTTGAGCTCAAAATGGAAATAAGCCCTGCCTTTGTTTTATAAAATCTGATCTTTTCAGGTGATTCAAGATTGACTTAGGCACTTAGCACTTGAAAAATATTTTTGTGATTAAGTGTTATTTTCTTTTTTTAATAAAAGATAAACATTGAGAATTTGAACTAACTTGGGTGTGATTACAGATTTAGTAGTTGCTTGTAAAGTAGAATATTCTTCATTCTGTCATTGTCTCTATCTATGTGTGCATATAACCTGTAATTATATGTGGGTGACAGAAAGTATAACTGGATTTATTTTCACAGTCTTTTTTATATTTGTGATATTACTGTTTGTAACAGAAGTCCTTAGATTCTTTTGTTACCTGGATTAGATCTCTGTTGATTTTTATTGTTTTATAATGAATAATGAAATTATCTTTTATCACCATGTGGAATAATCCATTCCGATTTCTTGAAAGCTGATGCATAATTATGATCAGAAATTAAATTAAAGTCAAGTTGCTTTGTACCAATTCTGATCACTTAAGTGTTAATACATTTCAATTCTATCCTTGTATTTTGCTAACCTGTAATCTGGATAAAATTGGCAATACAAATTTTAAACACAAGGAATTCTGCAGATGTTGGAAATCCAGAGCACCACACACAAAATGTTAGGTAAGTTAAGGTAAGTTGAATGGCCATCCATTTTAAAGTTCCATCTGTGACTCATAGTGATGCTCAGGATTTTTAATTTTAGAAAGTGACTAATCAAAGAAATGCTAATTTGGGTAGTTTACATCTGTGTCATTCATTGAATATTACTGTGAAAGGAGTCTGACTTTTTGTGGAATCAAACCTGTTATTTTCGATAATGCTTCCTTATGAAATGCCTTGTGTACTAGAGTAGATTTATGACTGATGTTGATTTATGCTTTCCGACTATCATTATGGGTCCTCACCATCCAGGACATGCCTTCTGGAACCTGAGGATGCACATTCAATGTTTTAGGAACAGCTTCTTCCCCTCTGCCCTTGGCTTTCTGAATGGTCCCTGACCCATGAACAATACCTCACTTTTTTGCTTTCTTTTTACACTGTTTACTTTTTAAAATATATTTCTTATTGTAACTTTTTGTAATTTTTAAATATTGCGCAGTACTGCTGCTGCAAAGCAACAAATTTCACTGCATATTCAGTGATAATAAACTTGATTGTGATTTTAACTGAGATCTGGGAAGTGCAATAACTGAAATAATCCCCTTATTAACTGCCATAGATGTGATAGGACAGTAGTTGGCTTCCTGCCCAATGACTATGATTCTATTATACAGAATAAACCATGTTCCAAATTCGAAACCAGGATCTGCCTTCAATCTTTCCTTGAGGCAGGAACATAACTCCACTCATCATTTTGGGTTTTAACTTCTGCTATCATTTATTGTGGAAATGTCTTTGATTATTACAGTAGTTAATCTTTTATAGTTCAGTGATTGACTGTATGTCTACTTACCTGTGTCATCTTCTGTGTGCTCAAGGATCAGATGCACAATGCTTGTTACTTTGCTCAGCTGCTGATCCTATCTGATTTTGCTTGAATTTCGAAGATTACAGATAAATTTTCTGCTAGAGAAGATTATGCCTCAAATAGCTCTTTAAACATTGGAATGCATTTGAACATGAACAGGAATGTGATGGGTGATGCACACTTAAACCTACCTTGGATAAAGCGGAATAAAAAGTGCTGTGCTTGCTTGCTACAGTGACCTGGAATTTTATTGCAACTTACCCATTTCTCAAAATTGACCCTGAAGTTTCTTGTGTGGCATGCAACATGCGTGGTCCACTTAAGCTCTCGTAGCATATCAAAGTGGTTGGGCTACCCTGTCATTGTTCAATATGGTGTTTAAAATAACTATCAGGAAATTGGGCCTTGAACCTTTTTCATGTGTCATCATTTTTGATGCAGTTTTCTCAAGCATACAACAACTACATATTGTCAGCTAGTACTTATATAGCAGGCGAATTACCAAATTCAGCAGCTTGTGACTGTCAGGTGCTTCCTCAGGAACGGTTAATAAAGTGTGACAAGAATACACATAAATTAAGATGTTAGCTGTCCTGTGCTGGCACCAGTGGGATCAGCAGTTGGTCTGCCACCTGTCTTCAGGAGAGAGAGAGATAGGGAAACAATGGAGCAGCATTTGGAGATGTTAATGAAGGGACGGGAGAGAGTAACGGAAGGAGAGCTGTCAAGATCGGCTCCCCCTTTGAACCCTGAACTGTTTGAAGTGATGGACAGGCGATACCCCAGCAGGGGGATAAAAAGGGACAGGTTCGCTAAGGCAAGACACACACGACACCCGAGGTAACGAGACCCTGGAAGCGGTGCGTCTCTCACAAGTCGGTGGGAAGTTTTGGAAGGCCGGTTGCGGGACCAGGCCATAGACGCACAGGGTGGAAAGGCACGATCGGCGGAAACTTGGTGTGTGTCCACCCTTGCCTGGGTGCCGGGTTCACCGCAGAGAAACTATCGTATCTGGAAACAGAGGGGATCACGGTCGGTGACCTCAGATGACATCACAAAGGACTCGCCCGAAAGCTGACTGCGAAGGTCTGTGTGGAAGCCGTTTTGAATATTCATTCGTTTTGCTCTCTCTCTCTCCTTCCCCCCACTGTCCATCGCCACGGCAGCGATTACTGCGAACTGAACTGAACTAAATTGAACTGAACTTTGCGTCACTTTGAAACTGGTCATTTACCCCTAGACAACAATAGAGCTTGATTGATCCTGTTATCTTAATTCTGTGTACATGTGTGTTTATCATTGCTGAACTGTTGCATTTATTATCCTTTCGATTAGAGTACTGTGTTGCTTGTTTCTTTTAATAAAAGTCTCTTAGTTCTAGTAATCCAGACGCCAACTGAGTGATCCATTTCTGCTGGTTTGGCAACCCAGTTAGGGGGTACGTAACAAAAGAAAACTGTGTTTGACTAACAGCACTTGTTCTTATTGCACATTAAAACTGTGGTATAGTCAGCGAAACTGATGATAGAAGAAAAACTGTCAGTACTCCAGCCATGCCCCACACATATTCTGTGGTTAATGGAGGGAGTTCATCCCAGCCCCAGGACATTGCTGCTTGCCTACACCCAGTTGCCACTTTATTAGGTACACCTATACACCTTCTTGTGAATGCAAATATCTAATTAGATAATTTGTGGTAGCAACTCAATGCATAAAAACATGCAGGCAGGGTCAAGAGGATCAGTTGTTGTTCAGATCAAACATCAGAATGGGGAAGAAATGTAATCTAAGTGACTTTGTCTGTGGAATGATTGTTGGTGCTAGATGGGGTGGTTTGAGAATCTCAGAAACTGCTGATCTCTTGAGGTTTTCATGCACAACTGTCTAGAGTGTGCAGAGAACATTGTGTTAAAAAGAAAAATCCAATGAGCAGCAGCTCTGTGGATGAAAATGCCTTGTTAATGAAAGAGTCAGAGGAGAATGGTTAGACTGGTTCAAGTGACAGGAAGGTAACAGTAACTCAAATAACCACACATTACAACAGTGGTGTGCAGAAGAGCATCGCTGAACACATGATACATCAAACCTTGAAGTGGATGGGCTACAGTAGCAGAAGACCATGAGCATATACTCAGTGGCCACCAGTTAAGGATCCAGACAAAGGGCTGTGAAGTGGGTTTGGGTAGGAAGGTATTTTTTCAGTGGAATGGTTATTCAAAGTTCAAGTAAAGTGTATCGTCAGAGTACATACATATCACCGCATACAATCCTGAGATTCTTTTTCTGCAGGCATACTTAGCAAATCTATAGAACAGTAACTGTAAACAGGATCAATAGACAACAAACTGTGCAAATGCAAATATAAAAAAATTGTTCTAAGTAGCAAGCATTGACTAACAAGATAAAGTGTCCTTACAGTGAGACCATCGGTTGTGGGAACACCAGAAGTAGAATGAGTGTAGTTATCCCCTTTTGTTCAAGAGCCTGATGGTTGATGGGTAGTAACTGTTCTTGAACTTGCTGGTGTGAGCCCTGAGGCTCTTGTACCTTCTATCTGATGGTAGCAGTGAGAAAAGTGTATGGCCTGGGTGGTGTGAATCTTTGATGATGGATGCTGCTTTTCTATGGCAACATTTTATATAGATATGCTCAATGGTTTGGAGGGTTTTACACGTGATGTACTGGGCTGAATACACCAGCTTTTGTAGGATTTTCCGCTGTAAAGCATTGGTATTCCATACCAGGCTGTAATGAAGCCAGTAAGCACACTTTCCACCACACATCTATAGAAGTTTGCCAAGGTGTTTGATAACATGCCAAATCTCTGTAGTCCCCTGAGGAAGTAGAGGCATTGTGTGCTTTCTTTGCAATTATATTTATATGATGGGCTCAGGACAGGTTCTCTAAGGTAGTGACACCCAGGAATTTAAAGTTACTGACCCTCTTCACCTCTGAGCCTCTGATGATTACTGGTTCATGAACCTCTGGTTTCGCTCTCCTTGTCCATATTCAGTCCCTTGGTATTATTGATTTTAGACCATAAAGCCATAAGATATAGGAGCAGAATTAGGCCATTTGGCCCATCAAATCTGGACCGCCATTTCATCATGGCTGACCCGATTTTCCTCCTAGCCCCAATCTCCTGCCTTCTCCCCATATCCCTTCATGCCCTGACCCTTTTGAGTGAGAGGCTGTTGTTATTACACCACTCAGCCAAAATTTCAGACTTCCTCCTGTATGCTGATTCATCACCATCTTTGATACAACCCACAACAGTGGTATCATCAGTAAACTTGTATATGTTGTTAAAGCTGTAGTTAGCCACACAGTCGTGGGTGTAAAGAGAGCAGAACAGGAGGCTAAGCACACATCCCTGTGGTATTCCTGTGCTGATGGAGATTGTGGTGGAGATGTTTTTGCCAATCTGAACTGACCGTGGTCTACAAGTGAGGAAATCCAGGATCTAGTTTTGAGGTGATGATGGTATTAAATGCTGAACTGTAATCAATAAAGAGCATCTGGATGTAAGCATCTGTGATGTCCAGATATTCTACAGTTGTGTGAAGAGCCAGTGAGATAGTATCTGCTGTAGATCTGTTGCTTCAGTAGCAAATTGGAGCAGATCCAAGTTGCCACTCGGATAGGAGCTGATATGCTTCAACACCAACCTCTCAAAACACTTTATCACTATTGATGTAAGTGGCACTGGGCGATAGTCATCGGGACAGGTTACCACACTCTTCTTGGGGACTGGTATGATTGAAGCCTGCTTGAAGCAGGTGGTACCACACACTGCCGGAAGAAGAGGCTGAATATATCTGTGAATACCCCAGCCAGCTGGTCAACAGTACTTGGCCAGGTTCTCCATCTGGACTGGATGCTTTCTTTGGGTTTGCTCTCTTAAAGGTAGCCCGCAAGTCATCTTAAGATACTGGGACTAAAAGATCATCAGGAAACATAGGGGTACACAATGGTTCCTCCCTGTTCTGGTGGACAAAGCAAGCATTGAAGGCATTGAGCTCATATAGAAGTGAAGCTCTGCTGCCCCTGAGTCACAAGATTTATCTTTGTAGGAGGTTATGGGATTCAAACCCTGCCACAGCTGTGAAGCACACCTTGTTGATTCTAGGCTTGTCCGGAATCTCTACTTCACCCTAGAGATGGATACTTCACCCTGTACTTCATGTAGCATTCTTGATCTCCAGACTTGAATGCTTCTGATCTGGCTCTCAGCAGATTCCGGATTTCAATCCAGGGTTTTGGATTGGGGTGAACCCTGAACGATTTCAAGGGGCACACTCACCCACAGTTGTTTTAATAAAGTCTGTTATGACTCTGGTGTAGACATTCGGGTCTTCAGATGAGTTCTTGAACATGGCCCTAGGCAGTCCTGTAACTGTTCCTCTGCCTCCTGCCTCCTGCGACCACCTCTTAGTTAACTTGATTTCTAGAACCTTGCTCTTATAGGCTCTGTCTATATGCAGGTAGTAGGAGTACAGCCAAATGATCTGATTTGCCAAAATGTGGTCTAGGAAAGGAACAATAGGCATTACTTTCATAGTGTGGCAGTGGTCTAGTGTGTTGCGAACTCTGGTGCAACAGGTTACGTGCTGGTGATAATTGGGCAGGGTTTTCTTCAAACAGGGCTGGTTAAAGTCATTGACTATAATTTGAAATGTGTTGGATGGGCTGTTTCTTGCTTACAGACAACATCATGTAGTTTCATGAAAGCTTGCTTATAATTGGCTGCTGGTGATAAGTAAACTGCGGTTAAGATCAAGGATAAGAACTCCCAAGGCAAATAGAATGGTCTACATTTAATTGTTAGGTGTTCTAAGTCAGGGACACAAGAAGTTGACATAACCCCAACATATGTGCACCAACGAGAATTGACTAAAAAGCACACACCACCACCATTTTCTTTACAAGAGTTTGTGATTTGAGCCATTCTAAAGATCGTAAAACCTTCTGGTCACATCACTGCATCCAGAGTATTCACCTTTAACCAAGTTTCAGTGCAACAAACAGTTGAGATCTGCCTCATTTGCCTCTGATGCAACAGCCTTGCCCTCAGATCGTCAACCTTATTTTCCAGCGACTGCACATTTGCCAACAAGATGCTCGGTAGCGGAGGCCTCAACCCTCTGCGCTTCATCAGCCTGGTTTGAATTTCGCCTCTCCTGCTGCGTTTTCAGCCATGGCATTGACCCTTAAGGACGCAGTGTGTAACTGCTCAGCAGCTCATGACTTCTGCTCTGCATTTAACCGTTGAACATAAGATCCAAAAATCATTGATGTAATTGATGTTATGAAGATCTGAATAGACTCTTGTCCCATAAATTTCTGCACTTTTATGTAAGGCACAGTTTAATCTTTGCAGATGTTTAAAGTGTGAATTATTATGGTGTTCTTTTCTTCTTCTGAATTCTGTGGTTAAGTCATGCTTATTGTTGCCTCATTCAATGATTATTTTTAATAATAAGCATAATCTATTTTTATTACTTGTACCCAATTTCAAGGTTATTTTACTTGTATTCTATCAGACTGATATATTGCTGATTACTTTTATTTGTGAGCAGAGCACATTGTTTCATAATTGCTATTAATAATTAATATTTTCAGGCATTTTATTGAGGAAAGTCATTAAACATCATGAATTGTTAATATGTTTTAAATACTTGTACCCTGCACTAAGTATAGCACCCTGAGCTTTCTGGTTTCAAATTTCTTCATTTTGTTTCAACTTGATAAATTATGTAAATATTCCTATTTTGTTCAGCCATGAGAAATTGTTCGCAGAGCATACATTTATCTTTGAAATCTGGTGTATCTTAAAACATAACCATTCCAATGAAGATTCTGGATTCAGCTCTGCTGAAGTCTTGATACATTGTCAATATATATGATTATTTCATCTAGATAGGGGCCAAAGTCTACAAATATTAATTTTTAGAATCATATTTCATCTAAGTGCTACAGTATTCTGTCTTCCATGTCTTAAAATTCTGGTGCAAGTTAATTGTCTTTAGTACAATTGATTTGATGTGTGTTTCTGTTTTGAGAAGTAAATAGATAAGTCATCAATTGTTTAAAGTGATTGTGCAGAATATAGAACAAAAAATTATTAACTTTTGGGACGCGTGTTGAATTCGAACGATATAATGGAAGTTAATGTTAGGTAGGGAAATATTGCTATATTTTTCCCATCCATTCTTTAAACTGTAAATAGGGCTCTTCAAAGATTTAGTTGGGCAGTTTAAAGTTCATTGCTAATGACCATGGCCTCATTAAAGTGCTGACCACAATTAATCCAGTGGGAAACTGGATGGTTTATTCAGAAATATAGCATGGAAAGTGTATGAAAAATAGAAATAGGAATACTAGTGTAGTATCAGAATTAGGTTTATTGTCACTAGCGTGAGTCGTGAAATTGGTTGTTTTTTGCAACAGTATAGTGCAGGCATAACAATTTATCACAAGTTACAATAAAAATAAATAAATAATGCAAAAGAGGAATAGTGAGGTAGTGTGCCCAGGTTCATAGACTGTCCAGAAGTCCTATGGCAGAGGGGAAATGATGTTCCTAAAACTTTGAGTGTGGGACATTAGGCTCTTGTACCTCCTCCATGACAGTAGTAATGAAAAAAGCATGTCCCATGTGGTGAGGCTCCTGAATGATAGATACTGCCTTCTTAAGGCAACGCGTTTAGAATATTACCTCAATGAAAGGGAAGTTTATACTGTAGGCCCCTGTTAAGCCTCAGGCTTGCTCAGCTTGCTTCAGTCTAGGGGGAGCAGCCTTCGGCCCCGCCAAACTGGGTAATCAAGTTTGTGTGGATGCTGTGTGATGTACCCCACTCCACCAAATAACAGACATTACACCATATGCGATTAAATGATTACACTTTATAGATCTTACTGGAACTATGTAATTAATAGAGATAAAATATAAAAGGAAAGTAAAAGGCGCCAAACTTATCAAAGTTCAACTACTTCGTGCACACAGTTGGAGCTCAATTAACGGAGTCTTCTTTCCACCATTCGATCCCCCCGACCTCCTCGACCTGCCGCCTGGGACCAACCACCGTGGACGACCAGATGCTCCACTTGAGTCTGTCCTCGTCTCCTCTCCTTGCCGAAGACCCTGGGCCTGGGACTCCCGCTCAGGGTCTGTTCCGCCACCCAGCTTACAGCATCGCATCTCCTCTCCCTGTCCCCATCACACCTTCTGCCCCAAAGCCTGCAAAAAACAATAGCTTACAGACACACAAGAAGGAATAACATCTATCCCAATTGGTTTGTTCCCTCTCTTATCAGTAATATAACCCAAACAAGCAGAGAGAGAGAGAGAACTCCTTACTTCACAGTTATTATTACAGAAAAGCCATTTTTAATATAACATAACAAAGAAGCCATTTTGTCAGCCTTCGCAGTAACGTAAAAGAAGAAACCCCTTACCAGACAGTTTTGTAACCAGTGGGAATGCTCTCCACTGTACATTTAAAGAAATTTGCTTGTCTTTGTTGAAATACCAAAGTATAACTTTCAATTTGAGGTGAATATAATAGGACAAAGTTAAAGAGATTCTTATTAACTCTGGTGACAGTTTTGGTAAAAGTTGGAATACCAAAACCCTTTTCAAGTATATCAATTACCTAAGTTTATATCTTAATTGATTAAAATAGAACATGCAAACCATATTTTGCTTTACTGCTCAATTTATTCTCTTTTAGATTTTTTTTGACAATATTATGTTTAGTAAAATTAATACCATTGAAGTTTTAAGCTGCTTTAGTATTGTCAATCAAAAATGCTGCTGATAGTCAGAACTTATGATTAAATAAGATATAATTGAAAATTCTAAGGCATGGCTGATGTAAGAAAATTATTTGGCAGGTAGCTAATTACAGTGGTCCAAATCGTCCTCATGGCTCTTTCTTTAATTTTCGTGAAAGCTGAACGCAATGTCTGCCAGCTTCATTGATAAAGTCTATTTAAATGAAATGTATTAAGGCTGCTCATCTCACTCTGGGTTTATGATTGAAACTTCAGCAATCTATGACAGTCCTAAGACTAATGATGGCATGAGATCATTTTCTGGTGACTATTTTCATGATTGATTTTATCAAAAACTTTTAAGTTTTTAGATTTCACATTATGGCCTCCACAACCATTCTGTGGTCATTTGCAAGTTTTAATTTTCCTGATCTATTTTCTCTTTAAACAGCAGGTAAAAATCTTCTCTTATTATCAATTCTAGATTCATCATATTCCATTTTGCAGGGTCATTTAAATTTCTCTATTGATCTTCATAAAGATAAAATATTCAAATGGCCACTAGGAAATTATCTGATACCCTCATAAGTCCAAAGAAAAAGATATCTCTATTGAAGTACATAGCCTGTGTCTGTGCCATATCTTCTTTTCTACACAATCAATTCATAATGACATATATGCTTCTTTGAGGATTCTGTCATCCTCTGCATTCTTTATTCTTTTCTCACACAAACACTTAGCTATTTTCATCTTGGATTACCTTCAGTTGGTGCATGCTATTGGATAACTTTCTTCGTCCTGTGTGCAAAAGGAGTCAAACCACGACTTGGTTCAACCTGGTTTTTATTCATTAGTTTGTTACAATGGTGTATGTTATTGACAGAAGGCAAAAACTGCTATCTAATTGTAGGGATCATAAATGTACAAAGAGGAGTATTATGGAAAATTGCAATGTAGAGAAGGTCATTCAGTCCATCATATCAGAGCCAGGGGTCAATGTGCTATGCAGTATAATTCTACAGTATCTTCTAGTACAAGGTCTGCACCCTGTAGATTAAAACTCTAACAACACACATCAAAGTTGCTGGTGAACGCAGCAGGCCAGGCAGCATCTCTAGGAAGAGGTACAGTCGACGTTTCGGGCCGAGATCCTTCGTCAGGACTAACTGAAGGAAGAGCTAGTAAGAGATTTGAAAGTGGGCGGGGGATGGGGAGATCCAAAATGATAGGAGAAGACAGGAGGGGGAGGGATGGAGCCAAGAGCTGGACAGGTGATTGGCAAAAGGGATATGAGAGAATCATGGGACAGGAGGCCCAGGGAGAAGGAAAGTGGGGAGGGGGGGGAAAACCCAGAGGATAGGCAAGGGGTATAGTCAGAGGGACAGAGGGAGAAAAAGGAGAGAGAGAGAAAGAATGTGTGTATATAAATAAATAACGGATGGGGTACGAGGGGGAGGTGGGGCATTAGCGGAAGTTAGAGAAGTCAATGTTCATGCCATCAGGTTGGAGGCTACCCAGACAGAATATAAGATGTTGTTTCTCCAACCTGAGTGTGGCTTCATCTTTACAGTACAGGAGGCCGTGGAAAGACATATCAGAATGGGAATGGGAATGGGATGTGGAATTAAAATGTGTGGCCACTGGGAGATCCTGCTTTCTCTGGCGGACAGAGCATAGGTGTTCAGCAAAACGATCTCCCAGTCTGTGTCGTGTCTCGCCAATATATAGAAGGCCACATCGGGAGCACCGGACGCAGTATATCACCCCAGCCGACTGACAGGTGAAGTGTCGCCTCACCTGAAAGGACTGTCTGGGGCCCTGAATGGTGGTAAGGGAAGAAGTGTAAGGGGATGTGTAACACTTGTTCCGCTTACAAGAGTAAGTGCCAGGAGGGAGATCAGTGGGGAGGGATGGGAGGGACGAATGGACAAGGGAGTCGCGTAGGGAGCGATCCCTGCGGAAGGCGGGGGGGGGGGAGGGAAAGATGTGCTTAGTGGTGGGATCTCGTTGGAGGTGGCGGAATTTACGGAGAATAATATGTTGGACCCGGAGGCTGGTGGGGTGGTAGGTGAGGACCAGGGGAGCCCTATTCCTAGTGGGGTGACGGGAGGATGGAGTGAGAGCAGATGTGCGTGAAATGGGGGAGATGCGTTTGAGAGCAGAGTTGATGGTGGAGGAAGGGAAGCCCCATTCTTGAAAAAAGGAGGACATCTCCCTCGTCCTGGAATGAAAAGCCACATCCTGAGAGCAGATGCGGCGGAGATGGAGGAATTGCGAGAAGGGGATGGCAGTTTTGCAAGAGACAGGGTGAGAAGAGGAATAGTCCAGATAGCTGTGAGAGTCAGTAGGCTTATAGTAGACATCAGTAGATACGCTATCTCCAGAGATAGAGACAGAAAGATCTAGAAAGGGGAGGGAGGTGTCGGAAATGGACCAGGTAAACTTGAGGGCAGGGTGAAAGTTGGAGGCAAAGTTAATGAAGTCAACGAGCTCAGCATGCGTGCAGGAAGCAGCGTCAATGCAGTCGTCGATGTAGCGCAGGAAAAGTGGGGGACAGATACCAGAATAGGTTTGGATATAGATTGTTCCACAAAGCCAACAAAAAGACAGGCATAGCTAGGACCCACACGGGTGCCCATAGCTACACCTTTAGTTTGGAGGAAGTGGGAGGAGCCAAAGGAGAAATTATTAAGAGTAAGAACTCATTCCGCTTAATTCCGCTTAATTAGAAGATTAAAACTCTTCTAGTTTCAGGTAGTCATTTTCAAACCCAGATCATCTTGAGTGAAAATATTTTTTTCTTTTCTCATTTCAATCCTTCCACCAATTGCTTTATTCACCTCACCTCATAATCTTAGTCACCTCACTTAAATCTGCCCTCAGCCTTCTCTGCTTAAGCAATATAAGCCTATCCTATTGTAGCTACAATTTTCCAGTTCAACAATATTCTCCAGAATCTCTAGTGTAATCACAGCTGTTTTGCAATGTATCCAGAACTCTGCAAATTATATAAGATGTAGCTTCTAGGAAATAGAGATCTGCCTAGCAGGCCACAACTGCTCCACCTGTGTTATGGGTATGATGAAAATATAAAAGTTGGTTCTTGGGAAACAAAGTGCCACAGATTCACATTAGAATGATTGAGTCAAGAAAAATGTTGCCAGAGAAAGATGTTTTACTTAAGCAGCCTGAAAATTATGGCCTCCAGTGTGATCCTCCAATTGTTACACTACTCCAAATATCAATCTGGAGACCCAGGATAGTGCATCATATCCTTGAAGATCTATTGGCTTTGAGAAATGCACCTCAGGGGTTCAGTTATCTGAATGATTAGCTTCAATGCTTGTTCATTTTCTGATGATTGGTATCAAAAAACTTAAGGAATTTCACTCCGCAGGTGTAAAGAATGGTGGAGCACTTGAATGCTTTTGGCATTGATGGAGGCTGGTCAGATTAGTAGCCAAGGCAGCGCAGAGTAACGAATACTACAAAATATTGATACATGTAGCATGCATTCAGTTGGGAAATATTGAGGGGCTCATGTTTTGTGAAGGGAAATTTTTGACTGAGCTTCAGATGAAATTCATTTTCAGCCATTATACTCCCTGACTATTTCCAGATAAACAATGGAGAAGAACTCATCAGGTTTCAGCATTGTGAAACTATTGGAAATGATCTCAATAGGGTCATAGTATATTCCCTTAATGTTTAACCTGAAATGTGGTATAAAAACCCAATTTTCTTGTATAATTAATTTCATCCCTTACATAATTTAGTTCATCCAATAGAACTGGATGATAGTTGATAAAAGTTTTCGAAGCTACGATTCAAATTTATATGACTGTTTTGTCTTAAGCACTGTTTGAGTAGTCACTAAAGTCTGGCATGTACATCTTTTAAACTTTGCTAATGTTGCATATGGCTTGTATCCTGATGGATTTAAATTATATCTAAGGTTAACTATTTTACTGTAGACATTATTATACTTTGTGAAGTTATTTTACACAGAGGAACTTAAAACAAAATTACCTTCTCTGATTGTATAAAAATGGTTATTTTCTTACATTTGGTTTTAAAATAATGTGTGAAATGGAAAGCAAAATTGTTAGCAGATTTTCCTTCTACAACTTCAATTTAGCTTTGAATTGAGACCATAATCTTTACAGATGCCCCCAATACCTGTGGCAAATTATGAATATAATGGCTAAGTTATCAGTTGGTACAATAGGTACATTAAAATTAAATGCTTGTGTTCTGTATGAAAAGGAAGAAAATAGATTTTATGTTGGTGTGAAGCTTAGAATTGGAGTAATAGTGCTTTGAACAGCGGCTAGTCCGGACGCTGGAAGTTTGGAGAGGAAGGGACTTTGATCAGATCCATTGCCCGAGGGATAAAAGGCAACAGCAACAGCAGTAGCAGCAACCAGTTGGCATCTGAAATTGATTATTAAGAGCAAATTAAAGAAAGGTGAGGCAAGTGCAGCGGTCATTGTCTGAGTGGACATGGTCACAGTGGTGATCTTGAGGCTTTAGTTTTCAAAGCTTCACTCAGAGAAAGCAAAGAAAAGCTCAAGTTTTTTCATTCTCTTTATATCTGCTCAGCTAGGGACAGCAGGCTTGACAAGCAGGATAGTGAAAAGCTCCTCTTGCAGGATGTGGGAAGGCAGGGAGACTTCCTATGTCCCTGATGACTACAACTGCGAGAACTACATCCTGCTGCATTTTCTGACTAACCGCATTAAGGAGTCGGAACTGGATCTGGATGAGCTCTGGATCATTCGGGAGGCTGAAGGGGTGATAGATAGGATATATAGAGAGGTAATTACACCCAAGGTGCAGGACACAGGAAACTGGTGACAGTCAGGGAGGGGAAAGGGGTTAAAGAGCCAGTGCAGAGTACCCCTGTGACTGCCCCCCTCAACAACAGGTATATTATTTTGGATACTGTCGGAGGTTGATTTAACAGAGAGGAGTTACAGTGGTTGGGTCTCTGGTATTGAGTCTGGCTCTGAGACTCAGAAGGGAAATGGGGAGAAGAGGCATGCTGTGGTGATAGGGGATTTGTTAGATAGGGGTACAGACAGAGGTTCTGTGGGCGAGAACAGGATTGTCGGATGGTATGTTGTCTTCTGGGTGTCAGGGTCCGGGATATCTCAAATCGAGTCCTCAGCATTCTTAAGTGGGAGAGTTATTAGCCAGAAATTGTGGTCCATATAGGTACCAATGACGTAGGTAGGATGAGTGATGAGGTTCTACATAGGGAGTTCAGGGAATTAAGTTAAAGGGTAGGACCTCCAGAGTTGTGACCTCAGGATTGCTACCTGTGACATGTGCTAGTGAGGCTAGAACTAGGAAGATTATACAGTTTAATACGTGACTAAGGAATTGGTGTAGGGACATAAGGTTTTTGAATCATTGGGCTGTCTTCCAGGGAAGGTGGGACCTGTACAGAAGGGATGGTTTGCACTGACCTGGAGGGGGACTGATATTCTATCAGGAAGGTTTGTTAATGCTGCATGGTGGAGTTTACACCAGAATTGTAGGTGAATGGGAACCAGAATGCCAGAAGAGTTAGTGGAGAGGTTGTGGAAGCAGAGTTTGGTAAGATCTCAGAAATCAGGAATCAAAAGATTGAGCATGGTGCAATGAGTGTTCTAAGCTGCCTAAATTTCAATGCAAGGAGTATTGTAGGAAAGGTGGATGAGAGTGGTGAAGATGAGGCAGCTGGTTTACAAACAGAGCCAATGTGTAGTAGAAACATAGAAAATAGGTGCAGGAGCAGGCCATTCAGCCCTTCGAGCCTGCACCGCCATTCAGTATGATCATGGCTGATCATCCAACTCAGAACCCTGTACCAGCCTTCCCTCCATACCCCCTGATCCCTTTAGCCACAAGGGCATATCTAACTCCCTCTTAAATATAGCCAATGAACTGGCCTCAACTGTTTCCTGTGGCAGAGAATTCCACAGATTCACCACTCTCTGTGTGAAGAAGTTTTTCCTCATCTCGGTCCTAAAAGGCTTCTCCTTTATCCTCAAACTGTGACCCCTCGTTCTGGACTTCCCCAACATCGGGAACAATCTTCCTGCGTCTAGCCTGTCCAGTCTCTTTAGTGAGGAGAGGCTGTTAATAGGGCAAAATTGCAGTCAACAGGATGAGCTGCAATGTAAAAGATGAACAAAATTGAAAAAGGTGGATACAGGACTGAAGGTGTTGTATCTGAATGCACGCTGTATACGGAATAAGGTAGATGAACTTCCAGCATAATTGGAGGTTGGTAGGTATGATGTTGTAGACATCACTGAATCACGGCTGAAAGATGTCCAAGGATACACATTGTATTGAAAGGAAAGGCAGGAAGGCAGAGGGGGCAGTGTGCTCTGTCAGTAAAAACTGAAATTGAATCATTAGAAAGATGTGACATAGAGTTGGAAGGTGTTGTATCATTGTGGCTAGAGCTAAGGAACTGCAAAGGTAAAAAAAAAACCCTGATGGGAGTTGCATACAGATCCCCAAACAGTGGTAAGGATCTGGTCTACAAATTATAACGGGAGATAGAAAATGCATGCCAAAAGGGCAATGCTGCAATAGTTAAGGGGGACTTCAATATGCAGGTAGAAAATCAGGTTGGTGCTGGATTACAGGAGGGGGAATTTATAGAGTGTCCACCAGATGGCTTATTAGAGCAGCTCGTGGTTGAGCCCATGAGAGGATCAGCTATTCTGGATTAGGTGTTGTGCAATGAACTAGAATTGATTAGAGAGCTTAAGGTAAAAGAACCCTTGGGGAAATGATTATAATATGATTGAATTCACCCTGAAATTTGAGAAGGCAAAACTTAAGACAAATGTATCAATATTAGAGTGGTTTAAAGGGAATTACAAGGCATAAGAGAGGCATTGGCCAGAATTAATTGGAAAAGAACACTGGCAGGGATGATGGCAGAGCAGCAATAGCTGGAATTTCTGGAAGCAAATTAGAAGGCACAGGATATATACATCTCCAAGTGGAAGAACTATTCTAAAGGAAAGATGGCCCAACCGTGGCTAACAAGAGAAGTCAAAGCCAATATAAAAGCTAAAGAGAGGGGAAAAATTAGTGGGAATTTAGAGAATTGGGAAGCTTTCAAATACTAACAGAAGACAACTAAAGAAGTCATTAAGAAGGTAAAAATGGAATATGGAAGTAAGCTAGATAATAATATTAAAGAGGATACCTAAAGTGTCTTCAGATACATAAAGTGTAAAAGGGAGGCATATGCTGGTGATAGTAAACCTGATTCTGATTCTGATTCTGATTCTGAAATTAAGAAATTAAGTGAAAATTACCACTTTTGTAAATTACATGACAAGGCTATTCTCACTGACACGCGAGTTTAAGACCTTCAATTCCCTACTCAATATCTCTGTGGGACAATCTTCATCAAAAGAACCTCAGCATTCCAGAACCTTCATTTTCTTAAAGGCAATAAGGGATGGGCAATAAATGCTGAATTTAGAATGAAGTTCATGATCTAAAAACTGGGATTTCTTTGTAAACCAGTGTTAACAATTTCATTCATCACACTGTTGATATATTGAAAGTAATTATGCATGTGATCTAGCAGAAGTATTAAATGAGCCTGCACATTAATTGATATGAGCAGACGTGGAACATGACACTTGGAATGATCCTGGCAAGCTCTCCTTTGTGTTCTGTGACATTGCGGACTTTCTAGAGCGTTCTGGATCTTGTGTTGGATTGTTAAAGTAGTGGGCATCTTGAAGGTGAAGTCTAAATCATAAGGTGAAATCAGATTGGGTGACTAAATACTGAGGTGTTTACAAGGCACCCCATTAGTAGAAAAACATTTAATACATATGTACAGTAAAAGGTTCAGAAAGGACTAGAGCAGAGACTGTTAACAAAACTTGAAATGATGGAGCAGATTGCCAGCAGCCAAAGCTTGCATGTGATATTATTGGACAATGTAATCTGGATTTCAATAAATTCTGGAATGCCCAAACAAAACAATAGTGTTTGAATAAAATGCAGTTGAAATCCATACGAAGTTAGGGGTGGACAGTGAGATCTGAAATCTGCTGAGTTGCAAATGAGCTGAATCCAATCAAATCAGATCAGTGGAATGGCAGATAGATAGTGGATTTAACTGAATGTTGTCATATTAGGTAAATTAAGTAAATAGAGAGCAGAATATACAGTACAGTGCTGGTCTTTCAGCCAATGAGGTGCAGACGTTTTAACCACCTCTAAGAAACCTTTTCATCCCCCAGTCCTTCATTTTTCTTTAATGCGTGTGTCTATCTACAAGTCACTTAAATGTCCCTAATGTATATGCCTCTGCCCCCATCCTGGCAGCGCATTCTATGTACCCACCACTCTCTGTGTAAAAGACCTGACATTGGTCCTATACTTTCCAAAATTCATCTTAAAATTATGCCATATCCTATTCATTGTGGAGTTATCAAAGAGATTAAGAGATGAAATTCCTTGAAAATGGAACATAACGCTATTCAAAACAAATCCATTAGAAGTAGAGATGTGATGTATGAGAATGAAAAAGTAATAATGATTTTATACAAAAAGCAAGGCCATGATTACAGGGCAATGTACATTTTTTTGATGTCCTTGCACAGAAATACTATTAAAGCGCTAACAAACAGCCATTGTAGGTTGACAAATTGATGGGGTTTGGAAATTAGTTTTAAGAGACAAGAAAAAATGTAGTCAATTCCTCCAAGGCTAAGCACAGGTTTAATTCAAGATTCAAGATTGTTTAATATCATTTCCAGTACACAAGTGCAAAGGAGAACCAAATAATTGTCACCCCAGATTCAATGCAGCACAAAAAAACACAAGAAGATAACACAATAATTTAAAAAATACAATAAATATAAATACATAGTTTTTATACATGGATTGTACTGTATTTGCATAAAGTGATTCCAAGTACAGGAATGTCTACAGAAGTTGACTCTGACACATGGTGGGTGGTGTGATGGGGTGGGTTAGTGGGTGGAGGTGTTGATCAGCGTTACTGCTTAGGGAAAATAGCTATTATTGAGGTTTAAATGGGGGTTTAAAGAGATTTTATATTGAGAGGGAAAAAAGTAACCAGGGTGAAAATAGGATCCCTCTGAGACCAGTGAGGACATTAGTGTGTGGAGCTTTACAAGGTGTGTGTAATGTATGGATCTATTTTTTTAGAGCAATGACCCACCCCCCCCAGCACTATGTATTGATCTGTTGTCTGCGCATGCACCGTTGACTATGCATGTGCATTGCGCTCGCTCTCTCTCTCTCTCTCTCCCTGCAATGGGAATTCACCATTTAAAGCCATCTCCCATGTGTGTGCTTTTAATTAATCGATATTGTGGTTGTGCACAGACACAACAAATAGGTGATGAGTACAAATCTGAATGTCAGAAAATATCACAAACTGCACTGACAGTTATGGGACAAAACAGTGAAAGTTAAATAGCATGAGAAAGCTGTCATGGATACAAAGGCGTGAATACAGCATAGCACACAATGAAAGATGTGGTGACTTTAAAGAGAAAATAACATGGTGATGGCTTTATTTGGAAAGCTGACAAATTTGATAGGGCTAGTGAAGGCTGGGAATCATATATCAAGAGGGTGGAACAGTTTTGCAATGTGGAGGAGCAAAAGAAAACCCCTACACTTCTTAGCTTAATGTGCCCAAGAATGTACAGTCTCTTAAGCAACCCAGTAACCCCTGCAGAGCCAGCAAGCAAGACTGTCAATGAAATCCTTACAATTTTACAAAATCACAGAGCCCTAAACTGCTAGTAATAGCTAAGATTTAGATTTTACAAAAGGAACCAGTCAAAAGATGAAAGCATTTCTGAATATATTGCAGAACTGTGCAAACATTCCCAGTATTGTGACTTTAGACTTTAGAGAAGGACTTTCAGATGCATTAAGGGACAGTCTTGTATGTGGCATGCATAGTCAAAGGATTCAAAAGAGGCTACTGTCTAAAAGAGACCTAACCTTAGAACAGGCATCGATCATTGCAGTATCATTAGAGACCGCAGCAAAGGATGCAGTAGAACTGCAGAAAAGGTAAGAATATGCAATGCACAAAATGTTCCTGAATGGTGCAAAAAGCCAAAGATGTTATCAATGTAGCAAATCCTCCCATGATGCAAATGTCTGTTGGTTCAAAGAAAAAAATCTGCAGAAAGTGTCACAGAGAGAGAATGTGCAAGGGAGACAAAAAGCACAGCCGAGTGTAGCGTCTCAAACACAAGACTAAGCAAATGCATAAAGTTACCGAATGTAAAGCAGAATCAGATAACATAGAGTCTGACAAAGGTGAACTGTCATGTCTAGAACTGCATAGTATAACTGAAGCAGATCACAAGATCATTTGGATCACAATAGGTGTGTCTGGTGGAAAGCTGAAAGTGGAGCTGGATACAGGGTCAGCTTTGTTCATAATTCCAGAGGCTGCCTACCACAGACTGTTTTCAAAAGTAGCATTAGAGAAGACCTCAGTGATGCTAAAGACCTACACAGGCAAAAAAAAAGTGTCCCCCAAAGGCAAACTGAAAGTAAATGTGATGTATGGAGGCCAAACACTACAGTTAGATCTTTATGTATTAAAAGTGTAGGGCCAGAATGGTTGAGCAAAATCCATCTGGCAGTTAATCAAAGCTCTCAGTGTAACATCAACAGGGAATGGCAGTCCATGTGGTAGCACTAACCAGAGACTGGTACAACTGCTTATTGCTAGTGAGAAGGTGTTTAAGAAGGAGTTTAGTAAACTCAAAGGTATGAAGATCAGATTTGAACTGCATGAAACAGCAACACTAAGATTCCATAAAGCGCGTACAGTGCCTTACACACTACGTCTTAAAATGGATGCTGAACTGCAGATTTTGGAGGCATCTGGATTCTGTCTAAGGTTGAGTGGAGCGATTAGGCCATGCCTATTAACCTGGTGATCAAGAAAGGGAAGGCCGGAGCCGGTTGCATATGAGGGGAGTTCAAGGTGAGCATCAACCTGGTGCTGAGTACTGTGCAGTATCCCTGCCACAAATAGAAGATACTTTTGCATCTTTGGCAGGCGGGGAGAGGTTTTCAAAGGTTGACTTGTCCCAAGCTTATTTACAAATGGAGACTGAGGAGTCAAGTGAGAAGTTCCTCACAATCAACACTCAGAAGGGACTGTTCCTGTATAATTGTCTGGTCTTTAGTGTTGTATGAGCTCCAGCAATTTGTCAAAGAGCAATAGACTATATGTTCCAAGATATCCCAGGAACACAATGTTACCTTGATGACATCATTGTTACTAGCAAAAATGATGAAGAGCACCTCTATAACCTTGGTATAGTGCTTACCAGGCTGAGTGGATATGGTCTGCTTGCAAAAAGAGAGGAATGTGAGTTTTTCAAGAATGAAATCTCATATTGTGGACATGTCTTTGACAAGCGTCGCTTACGCAAGTCACAAGAGAAGACTGAAACAGTGCTACAGGCACCAAAACTGGAAAATGTGTCACAACTCAGGTCATACTCTGGCCTTGTAAACTACTACTACTGGTTTCTGAAAAAAAAACCTACAGAGCTGCATCCATTGAATGCACTGTTACAGAGCAAAGTGGGAATGGTCCGAAAGATGTGAGAAAGAAGCATTCAAGGAAACAAAGAGACTAATCACATCCAATGAACTGCTCATCCGATGACCCATCACTGTCCATCAGACTGGCATTCCCTTATGGCGTTGGAGCTGTTTTGTCACACGTTATGAAAGGTGGATTTGAATGCCTGATTGTGTTTGCTTCAAGATCAGTGACAAGCGCAGAACGCAGCTATGCAGAAATTGACTGAGGAGCCATTAGTCTAGTACAGGGGGAGAAAGGAAGTTCCACCACTACCTCTATGGACAAAAGTTGATGCTAGTGACAGGTCACCAGCACCTTGTATCCATTTTCAATCCCAGGAAGGCAATTCCACTGATGACTGCTGCCTAATTGCAATGTTGGGCACTATTCCTAGGAGCCCATTCTTATGAAATAGAGTTCAAGGGTACCAAGTAACACAGCAATGCTGATGACTTAACACATCTTCCACTACTGACAACTGAAGAAGAAAAGTCTTCATACTGTGACACAGCAGAAGTGTTCCACACAGCATTGGTGGGCCAGTTGCAGGTACAAATTCCGAAATACAAAGGGAAACAAGGAATGATCCGAAATTGTCAAAAGTCCATAAATCACCATGAATGGATGGCCAGCTCATGGTAACCCTACATTTCCAGAGTTCTCTGTGAGACGAGACCAACTGCCGGTATGTCAAATAATGCTGATATGTGGATCTTGTGTTGTGGTTCCCTCTAAACTGCACACCAGAGTGGTAGAAAATCTGCATGAAGGCCACCTGGGTCAAATGAAGATGAAGAGTCTCACCTGGAGCTACATGTGGTGGCTGGGAATAGGTAAATAGATTGAAGGCTGGCCAAAAGCTGTTTGGGGTGCCAAAAAGTTCAAAAAGCACTTCCACAGGCACCATTACATCCATAGGGGTGGCTGTCGTCACCATGGCAAAGAGTACATATTGACTTTGCTGGGCCATTCATGGACTCCATGTTTCAGATTGCTGTGGATGCTCATTAGAAGTGGCTGTAAGTTATACCAATGAAGTCAATCACCTCGGCAAAGACTGTCTCCGCTCTGAGGACTATCTTCACCAGAAATGGCTTATCAGAATAAATTGTGTGTGACAATGGTCCATAATACATGTCAGAAGAATTCTGACTGTTCAGGAAGAGGAATGGTATCAGACATTTCAAGTCAGCTCCTTGCCACTCAGCAAAGAATGGGCTAACAGAAAGATTTATCCAAACCTTCAAGAAGTCCATTAAAATGATGAACAAGGAGGTTTATTTCTCTACAGCACAAGGGGGACAACTTCCTTTTTGTGTATCAGAACTTTGTTCATGTGATAACAAATCAAACATCTACAATGCTGTTCTTGAACAGGGATCTGAGATCTCACAGTGAACTCTTGAAACCAGACCTCCAGAGGGAAATACAGAATAAACAGTTCAGCCATTTGCCAAGTGAATCAGCAAGGAGCTTTGGGGTTGGGCAGGAAGTCCTAGTGTATGATTACCAAGAAGACAAGTGGACACCTGGAAGGATAGCTATAAGAACTGGACCACTGATGTACACAGTGGATGTTGGACTTGGATATGTCATGTGGGCCAAATACTGGATGTTCCACTGAAGAACACACCTGAGTCGATTGCATCCAACAAGATGGACACATTACAGTCACCAGACTTGCCTCTCAGTGATGATTATGTCACTGACAGCAATGTGACACTGGAAACTGAGAACGTTGTCTTAGACAAGAGACCTACCAAACTTGATGCCACTTCACGGGTCCAGAGGTGTTATTCTGAAAGAACCAGAGTGCTACCCAAAAGACTAAACCTTTAGAACTGTTTAGAACTATGGACTGTTATTGTGAAAGCATGTTTATTTGGAATATGAGTTTATGAAAGGGAAGTTGAATGTTTTGAATATATACAGTTTTATGTTACATTAATCTAAAGTGGGAGGAAGTGTAATGTATAGACCTATTTCTTTTAGAGCAATGACCCCCACCCCCCAGCACTACGTGTTAATCTGTTGTGTGCACATGCGCATTGCACGCTTTCTCTCTCTTGCTGTAATGTGAATACACCAGTAAAAGCTATCTTCCATGTGTGTGCTTTTATTTAGTCAATATATAGTGCATGGTCCTCAGTGACTATTTTTCCTTCTTTCAGTTTTGAGAAAGAAATGAAGTCTAGGAACTCAGGAAAGTTGATGGGGATGTCTTTGGATATTAGACCATATTAAAATAGAGGTAGTGATGGATCTCTTAAAATATACTAAAGTAGATAAATCTCTGGGGCCTGATTGGATATATCAAAAAATTCTGTGGGAAGTTGGAGAAGAAATTCTGGAATACTAGATCAGGGTAGTAATTTCTGGATTGCTGCTTGTGCCACACACCAATGATGGTAGAAACAGGATTGTTAGGCAAATTAATGAGTGGTTGAGAAGCTGGTACAGGCTCTTGGGTCATTAGGATCTCTGCTGGGGGAGGAATGACATATATAAAAGGGATGGGTTCCACCTGAACCTGTGGGGACCAATATTCTCACGGGCAGGTTTGTTAGTGCTATTGGGGAGGGCTTAAGCTGATTTGGCAAGGGATTGGAACTGGAGTGAAGGGACTCAGGGTAGATGGGTGGTAAAAAAGCAAAGGTAGTGTGCAGTCAGACTGTCAGGAAAGGCAGGCAGATGATAGGACAAAATTGCAGCCAACATGCTGAGTATCAGTGCATGAGGAATGCAGAATCAAAAAGGGTAGCAAATACAATACTCAAAAGTGTTATGTCTTCATGCGCTGAGTATAAGAAATGAGATGGATGATCTTGTTGCACTGTTACAGGTGGTCAGGTATGACATTGTGACCATCACTGAATTGTGGCTGAAGGATGGTGAGCTGAATGTCCAAGGTTACACATTGTATTGGAGGGATAGGAAAGTAGGCAGAGGGGGTGGTGTGGCTCTGCTGGTAAAGAATGGAATTAAATCATTAGAACGACGTGACATAGGATCAGAAGATGCTGAATCCTTGTGGGTTGAAACTGAAAGGGTAAACGGACCCTGATGGCAGTTGCATACAGGCCTCCAAACAGTAGCTGGGATGTGGACTACAGATTACAACTGGAAATAGAAAAGACATGTCAAAAGGACAATGCTATGCTAGTCATGGGAGATTTTAACATGCAGGTAGATTGGGAAAATCAGGTTGGTAATGTATCTAAAGAGAGTGAATTTGTGAATGCCTACAAGATGGCTTTTTTGAGCAGTTTGTCATTGAGCCTGCAAGGGGATCAGCTAAACTAGATTGGGTGTTATGTAATGAAGCAGTGATGATTAGAGAGCTTAGGGTGAAAGAATCCTTTAGAGTCAGTGATCAGAATATGATTGAGTTTAACTTAAAATTTGATAGGGAGAAAGTAAAGTTTGAGATAGCAGTATTTCAGTGGAGTAAAGGAAATTACAATGGTATGAGAGAAGAGTTGGCCAAAGTAAATTGGAAGGAGATGCTGGCAAAGATGACAGCACAGCATCAGTGGTGTGAGTTTCTGGGAACAATGAGAAAGGTGCAGGATAGATGTATTCCAAAATCGAGGAAATACTCAAGTGGCAAAATAGTACAACCGTGGCTAACAAGGGAAGTCAAATTTAATGTAAAAGCAAAAGAAAGGGCATACAACAAAGCAAAAATTAGCATGGAGATGGAGAATTGGGAAGCTTTTAAAACCTACAGAAAGTAGCTAAAAGAATCGTTAGGAAGGAGCAGATGAAACATGAACGCAAGCTAGCAAACTTTAACAAGGTGGAGAGAAAAACTTTTTCCAGTATATAAGAAACAAAAGAGCGATGAGAATGGATTAGGACCGCTAGAAAATGAGGCCAGAGAAATAATACAAGGGACAAGGAGATGGCAGGTGAACTAAATGAGTATTTTTGCATCAGTCTTCACTTTGGAAGGCACTAGCAGCGTGCCAGATGTTGAAGGGTGTGAGGGAAAAGAAGTGAGTGCAGTTATTATTACAAGGGAGAAGGTGCTCAAAAAGCTGAAAGACATAAAGGTACATAAGTCACCTGGACCAGATGTACTGCAACCTAGGGCTCTGAAGGAGATTGTGGAGGCATTCATAAGATCTTTCAAGAATCGTTGGACTCTGGCGTGGTTCCGGAGGACTGGAAAATTGCAAATATCACTCCACTCTTTCAGAAAGGAGGGAGGCAGCAGAAGGGAGGTTATAGTCCAGTTAGCCTGACCTCAGTGGTTGAGAAGATGTTGGAGGCAATTGTTAAGGATGAGGTTATGGAGTACTTGGTGACACAGGATAAGATAGGACAAAGTCAGCATTGTATCCTTTAGGGAAAATATTGCCTGATGAATCCGCTGGAATTCTTTGAGGTGATTACACATAGGATAGGTAAAGGGGATGGAGTGGATGTTGTATATTTGGATTTTCAGAAGACTTTTGACAAGTTGCCAGGAAGTTAAGAACCCATGGTATTACAGGAAGGTTACTGACATGGTTAGAGCATTGGCTGATTGGTAGAAGGCAGCGAGTGGGAATAAATGGGTCCTTTACTGGTTGGCTGCCAGTGACTAGTGGTTTTCTGCAGAGGTTGGTGTTAGGACTGCTTTTTATGCTGTATGTCAATAATTTAGATGATGGAACAGATGGCTTTGTTGTCAGATTTTCAGATGAGATGAAGATTGGTGGAGGGGCAGGTACTGCTGCAAAAACAGGAAGGCTGCAGAAGAACTTAGATTAGGAGAATGGGCAAGAAAGTGGCAAATGAAATACAATATTGGAAAATTCATGGTCACGCACTTTGGTAGAAGAAATAAATGCACAGACTATTTTCTTTTTTTAAAATTTTTATTTTTATTTGGATAAGGTATTCACAAGCAATACTCAAACTTTTTTTATACATATATAACCTTTTTATGTGAGTAAATCTCTATTAATTTGTATATTCACAAGTGCACATTGAGATAATATAGAAAATAATTAGGCACTCAAATAGATATTGATGTGCAATTGCAATTCCACTCTATTAAACTAAATAATGTTAATAGTTGTTATATAAAATATTAATAATAGTGGTTGAATACTAATTTCCATGTATCTCTTCTGGTCCATTTCTTTCTGGTCCAAAATTTTACAGACTATTTTCTAAATGGGGAGAAAATCCAAAAATCTGAGATGCAAAGGGATTTGGGAGTCCTTGTGCAGAACACCCGAGAGGTTAACTTACAGGTAGAGTTGTTGGTGAGGAAGGCAAATGCAACGTTAGCATTCCTTTCAAGAAGTCTAGAACTCAAGAGCTGGGATATAATGCTGAGGCTTTATAAGGCACCAGTGAGGCCTCACCTTGAGTACTACCTGCTGGCATTGGAGAGGGTTCAGAGGAGGTTCACAAAGATGATTCTGGGAATCAAATGATTATCGTATGAAGAATGTTTGATCGCTCTGGGCATGTATTCGCTGGAATTTAGAAGGATAGGGGTGGGGAATCTAGTGAAATCTTTTGAACGTTGTAAGTCCTAGACAGAGTAGATATGGAAAGGACGTTTCCCATGGTGGAGGAGTCTATGACAAGAGGGCGCAGCCTCAGAATAGAGGGATGTCCATTTAAAACAGAGATGCTGAAAAATTTCTTTCGCCAGAGGGTGGTGAATTTGTAGAATTTGTTAACCACAGGCATCTGTGGAGACCAGGTCACTGGGTATATTTAAGCCAGAGATTGATAGGTTCTTGACTGGCCATGACATCAAAGGTTACGGGGAGAAGGCCAGAGAGTGGGGCTGAGGAGGAGGAAAAACTACCAGCCATGATTGAATGGTGGAGCATACTTGATGGGCCAAATGGCCTAATTCTGCTCCTGTGTCTTATGGTCTTATGATATTGCGTCATCATTAGAAATGGGTAAGGTGGTGGTATATTGGAGGATGGCTAATATTGTACTTTTACTTAAAAAGGGTTGCAAAGAAAACCTGGGAGCTATAGACCAGCAAGCCTAACATCTTTGCTAGGTACATTATTGGAAGGAATTCTGAGAGATAAGGAACACATGCATTTGAAAAACCAAGGCTGACTTGGGATAGACAGCATGCTTTGTGTGTAGGAGTTGTCTCAAGAATTTGACATCGCGCAGGAGGACTTAAAACTAAAAAAAGCATTCTGGAGCGTATGGAGGCAACCGACAGGGAGTTCGCGGACAGTATGACCCGGCTGATGACGAACATTGAAAAACTGACTAACTCTGTTGCATTAACAAAGCACCTTGTTAAATGTATTAAACATGTCTGCATCAGTGTTATCTTGTATTTCCATACAATGTTACATTAGGCTGTTACACATCTATTGTCAGAGAAGTGCTTGCATAAATAGGTAAACCACCTTCATATAAGCAAGGACAGAAAACAGGGCAAAGTGAGTATACTTATTTATTCAGTAAGCTATGGGTCAAAGTATTTGGTGAGTACATTTCTACTCTTCTGGCTTCAGTCTCATTGCCGCCTGTTCTGAATTTGTTAGGTTCTGCGAAGCGCAGAATCAAATATCGCTGTGATGATTGTACGCTCTAGTATCAATTGTTTGGCAACAATAAAGTAGTAATAATAATAATAAGAAGAAGAAGAAGAAGAAGAAAATAATGAAATGCCGGGCTGCCGCCATCTGTTCCGGCACATCATGACAGCGGTTTTAAAAAGCTCCGGTTACCCCGTACACACTGCAACGGATATTAGGTGTTTTAAGATTTATTCACTCTGGAGACCGTTTCTGAAAATCTCCATTTTCGGGGGATGAAGACGCCATTTTAGTGTGGACAGAGAGTCAAAACGAAGAGAAAAAGCTTCGTTTTCAAAATTATCCGGCGTAGTGTGGATGTAGCCAAAGATGGACAAACCTTTGAGCATGCTGGCCTTCATGCATGAAATTTTGTGTAGAATGTGGCATGTTAAAGTTCAAAGCAAATTTTATTATCAGGGTACATACATGTCACCACATACAACCCTGAGATTATTTTTCCTGCGGACATAATCAGCAAATCCTTAAAATAGTAACTATAACAAGATCTAATGAAAAATCAAGAAGAGTGCAAAGGCATATATAAATAAATAACAATAAATAATGAGAACATAAAAACATACGATAAAGAGCCCTTGAAGTGAGATCATTGGTTTTGGGAACATCTGAATAGGTGGACAGGTGAGTGTAGTTATCTGCTTTTGTTCAAGAACGTGATGGTTGAAGGGTAGTAACTGTTCTTGAACCTGGTGGTGCAATTCCTGAGGCTCTTGTCCCTTCCACCTGATAGCAGCAGTGAGAAAAGTGCATGCATGGCCTTTGTGGTGAGGATCTTTGATGATGGATGCTGCTTTCCTTCCACAGCGTTTCATGTTGATGTGTTCAATGGTTGGGAGAGGTTTACCCATGATGTACAGGGCCAGGTCCATGTTTCTATACCAGACCATGATGCAGCCAGTCAATATGCTTTCCACTACACATCTATAGAAGTTTGCCAGATGATGTGCCTAATCTCTGCAGACTCCGAAGGAAGTAAAGAAAGTTGCACATGCTGAAAAACTTCTTGTCTCCAGAAAATGGTTTAATAATCAACACTCTGTTACCAGTATTACATCTTACATCTTGGTTACCCATCACCCATTTGCTTGCATTGGTTTCAGGTCCAACAGTACCATACTTAAAAAAAATCTTATTTGAAATTTCAGCATTTAATGAACACTCCCTTTCTCTGTAATTCCACCACCTTCAGAGCATTCTTCTCTCTATGTACTCTTCCATTTTATTATTTCACAAGCTGATTAGTTTTCAATCATTTCATTACTATTTGTGTGGTTTCCAAGCCAGGCTCTCTGCTGTTGTCATCAGGCAGGTGGTACAGGAGCATAAGGACCTGCACCATCAAGTTCAGGAACAGCTATTACCCCTCAATCATCAGGCTTTTGAACTGGAGGGGTTAACTTCACTCCACTCACCCAAACACCAACCTGTTGACTCATTTTAAAGGTCTCTTCATCTCATGTTCTTGATATTTATTTCTTTTTATTTATTATTATTATTTTGTTTGTTTTTTTCCTTTTTGTATATGCAGTTTGCTGTCTTTTGCACATCAGTTGTTTGCCTATCTTGTGTATATTATTTTCATTGATTCTCTTTTGCATCTTTGTAATTACTGTGAATGGCCACAAGAAAATGAATCTCAGGTAACATGCACAAAGTTTGGGCACCCCTGGTCGAAATTTCTGTTACTGTGAATAGCTGAGTCAGTAAAAGATGAATTGATTTCCAAAAGGCATAAAGTTAAAAATGACACATTTCTTTAATATTTTAAGCAAGAAAACTTATTATTTCCATATTTTACAGTTTCAAAATGACAAAAAAGGAAAAGGGACCGAAGTGAAAGTTTGGGCACCCTTCATGGCAGTGCTTATAACACCCCCTTTGGCAAGTAACACAGCTTGTAAACGCTTTCTGTAGCCAGCTAAGAGTCCTTCAATTCTTGTTTGGGAGATTTTCGCCCATTCTTCCTTGCAAAAGGCTTCTAGTTCTGTGAGATTCTTGGGCTGTCTTGCATGCACTGCTCCTTTGAGGTCTATCCACAGATTCTCGATGATGTTTAGGTCAGGGGACTGTGAGGGCCGTGGCAAAACCTTCAGCTTGTGCCTTTTGAGGTAGTCCATTGTGGATTTTGAGGTGTGTTTAGGTTCATTATCCTGTTGTAGAAGCCATCCTCTTTTCATCTTCGGCTTTTTTACAGACGGTGTGATGTTTGCTTCCAGAATTTGCTGGTATTTAATTGAATTCATTCTTCCCTCTACCAGTAAATGTTTCCCGTGCCACTGGCTGCAACACAAGCCCAAAGCATGATCGATCCACCCCCATGCTTAACAGTTGGAGAGAGGTTCTTTTCATGAAATTCTGCATCCTTTTCTCTCCAAACATACCTTTCCTCATTGCGGCCAAAAAGTTCTACTCAAAAGGTTCAAAGGAACATCTAGACAAGCCTGATGCATTTTGGAAACAAGTCCTGTGGACTGATGAAGTTAAAATAGAACTTTTTGGCCGCAATGAGCAAAAATCCCCCAAACAAGAATTGAAAGACTCTTAGCTGACTACAAAAAGCATTTACAAGCTGTGATACTTGCCAAAGGGGGTGTTACTAAGTACTGCCATGCAAGGTGCCCAAACTTTTGCTTCAGGCCCTTTTTCTTTTTCGTTATTTTGAAACTGTAAAAGATGGAAATAAAAAAGTTTTCTTGCTTAAAATATTAAAGAAATGTGTCATCTTTAACCTTATGCCTTTTGGAAATCAGTTCATCTTTTACTCGTTCAGCTATTCACAGTAACAGAAATTTTGACCAGGGGTGCCCAAACTTTTGGCATGCCACTGTATGTACTTTGATAATAAATTTGAACTTTGAACTTTAAACTTCTATCTCTATTGCCTAATTTTTTCTCCTCTTTGAAAGTGATTGTAATTTTTACCTTTGCGATTGAGTTTGTTTTTTTGCTTCAACAATATTCTCAAATGGTTTAATTTTTTTTGTTTTTTTTTACTGCTTCCATGAGTCACCTTGTGCTGTTTTATTGCAGTAGGGATGCTTTGCAAAAAACAAATTATTGCTCTGTGAATATCAGGATAGACAATTGATTTGAACATGCCCCTGTTCTGTACTAATCTACAGCAGTTAAAAGCCCCAATAGGTAGAATTAATTACATTGTTTAGTTTACAGATGAACATAGTTGTGGATTCATCATTTAACCTTACTGATGTTGGTGCTGTTATGCCCAATTTATTGCTGAAATTGAACCAGTTTCCTTTGCAACATTTTAATTGACTTTGAGATCAGCTTACAACTGAACACATATCCATTTCATCATCAAATCCATTTGTTTGTTGGGAAAAATGGACATTGCAGGTTGTTTCGTGGAATAATTGCATTTTTAATAAGGATTTCATTAGCTTTAGCTGAATAGGATTGACTGCCCTTCCACAATTTAAATGTGACTTGTCTCTGTATTAACTTGAGTTATACAGGGATTGCGTATGCATGATAAGCACACAACAGTTAAAAAAAATCTTCAATAGAAACAGTGATCAGCATGGAACATCCTGCAGATTCTGTGGGACAAGGTTTCTTTGAATAATTTGGGGAGGTCCTCTGAGTGAACTGTCCAAATCATCTGGCAGAATTCCTCATCACCAGATCTCACCAATGGTTGTTGGCTGGTGGTAAGAGAGACTGTCCTAGTCAGATCCTTCTTGATCAGGTGAAATCCTTAATGTACACTGACCTTGGGACAATTTCAGTGGGAAAGACAGTCACGCACCTCATTACAGAATGTGGATTTGCCGAGAGGTGTGGAGGAGAATGCAAGGGTCCAGACAGCTGCATTACAGAGGACTCACTGATTTACAGGATGTGCAGCATCACACACAAAATGCTGCTGTAATTCATCAACTCAGTGGTCTGCCTGAAACATCTAGCTTCTCACACAGTGAGGTATCTGTCAGGGAATGCAGCTGACAGGCACATTTCAGGTTGCAGAACTATATACTTGAGGGATGAACTGAAGCTGTGTGTAACCAATGCAAAGGCTCTCTGGGGAAGGGCCACAGTTTAGGCTCCTTCCACTAAGACACAGGGAAGGTCTAAGTCAGGATGCCCATCAAATATTGAAATAGTGTATCACCTCATTTGTCTCATTCTATTCACTTTAGTTTAGTGGATTCCAGTTAATTGGCCCATTTTGTTAATCAGGGCAGCCACTTATTTGAGGCAACTCTTAAAGACCAAGAACTAATTGAGAAAATAGCAGGGATTCCCATTTGGGACACCATGCTACTAAATTGGGACAGGAGACTGTTAGCGAATCATTTCTAACTGGTGTCAGTTGCATGCACTTTTGTGGCCTTTAAGAGACCACACTATGCTTAGAACGAACAGTTTTTAAATAGCGTCAGTTGCATGTACTTGTATTGTGTTATCCGTTTGGGTCGATGGATGCCAATTCTAAAAGCAGTGATTTTTGATAATTTTGTTTACTTTGACATTAACAATTTTCAAAATGCCGCAAAAAGATTTGCCACTAACCGAGAAAAGTATTTTTCTGGACCAAATTAAAAGCTACCTGCCTATCACCACTCATAGTCAGCTGGCAGAGATAACCGGAGTGCTGAAATCTACAATTGCTTGCTGGATAAATCCGCAGGATAAATTGTGAGAGCAGTGGGCATTACACGAGGGACAACAGGAACATCACAAAAAATTTTCGTTGTTATTGGATGAGGTGTGCACGTCAGTGGATCAATGTTTAAAAGAAACAAGGCGGAGGAATGGCCTAAGAAGCTGATCACAAACATTTTGAAGCTTTGGTTGTCTCGATGGAACTGTTGGCACCACATTAAATTCAAGAAATCACATGGTGAGAAGATAGTACTGATGCTGTAAGTGCAGAAACATAGAGAGCTACAAAACTCCGGAACTTACCTCAAAAATTTTGTGCAGATGGTATCTACAGTGCCAATGAAACAGACCTTTTTTTATCGTGTCATGCTGAAAGGTTCCATTAGTTACAAACATGCAACACTATCAGGTTCAAAGAAAGCAATGAATCACTTAATGGATCACATAATAGATTGATTATCTGCATTGGTTATCTACGCTGATTTTGTTCATTTACAATCAAAAGAACATGGCAGCGCAAACTGGATGAATTCAATTTCAGGAACTAATACGCAGTTCAGAATCAGGTTTATTATCATCGGCGTGTGACGTGTGATTTGTTAACTTAGCAGCAGCAGTTCAATGCAATACATAATCTAGCAGAGAGAGAGAAAAAAAATAATAAATAAACAAGTAAATCAATTACTTATATTGAATAGATCAAAAAAATGTGCAAAAACAGAAATACTGTATATTAAAAAAATGTGAGGTAATGTCCAAAAATTCAACGTCCATTTAGGAATTGGATGGCAGAGGGGAAGAAGCTGTTCCTGAATCGCTGAGTGTGTGCTTTCAGGCTTCTGTACCTCCTACCTGATGGTAATAGTGAGAAAAGGGCATACCCTTCATGCTGGGGGTCCTTAATAATGGACACTGCCTTTCTGAGACACCGCTCCCTAAAGATGTCCTGGGTACTTTGTAGGCTAGTACCCAATATGGAGCTGACTAGATTTACAATCTTCTGCAGCTTCTTTTGGTCCTGTGCAGTAGCCCCTCCATAACAGACAATGATGTGGCCTGTCAGAATGCTCTCCACAGTACAACTATAGAAGTTTTGGAGTGTATTTGTTGACATGCCAAATCTCTTCAAACTCCTAATAAAGTATAGCTACTGTCTTGCCTTCTTTATAACTATATGTTGGGGCCAGGTTAGATCCTCGGAGATCTTGACACCCAGGAACTGGAAGCTGCCCACTCTCTCCACTTCTGATCCCTCTATAAGGATTGCTTTGTCTTACCCTTCCTGAAGTCCACAATCAGTTCTTTCGTCTTACTGACACTGAGTGCCAGGTTGTTACCGTATCTCAGTCCTGTACAGTTTCTTGTCACCACCTGAGATTCTACCAACAATGGTTGTATTGTCAACAGATTTATAGATGGCATTTGAGCTTTGCCTAGCCACACAGTCATGTGTATATTGAGAGTAGAGCAGTGGGCTAAGCACACACCCCTGAGGTGCACCAGTGTTGATTGTCAGCGAGGGGGATATATTATCACCAATCCACACAGATTGTGGTCTTCTGGTTAGGAAGTTTTATAGCACTGTAATAGTATTGCTATTTTTCTTTTATTTTAAGTACGTAATTTGTTACTCAGTTAAACGGTAGTTGTCATTTTTATACCTATTTAACTATCTCCATTAAACTTTGGTGAATTGGGAGAGGTGGTTAATTGGGCCGAAATGTACTGGTCCCAGTGTGTCCCAATTTACCGGCATGCACTGTATTTAGTAGCGTGAGTTGTATTTATTTCATGGGTTTGCATATTTTAATTTTGTATTTATTGCATATACATTTTAATTTTCAAATTCACTAATGGATTATTATATGGATTAGTGAGAATGGCATTGATTTCATGTATTTAGTAGTTCAATGGAATGGTAGCATGTATTTTACTTCATGAGGTCAGTAGAATGTATATTATATTAGCTACACCCAATATATTTGAATTATAGAATAGTTAATTATAGAAACTTTGTAGGGAAAAAGTTGTGAAAATAGCTGTATATTCATAATTGACTGTTACCATAACTAAAATTTTATGCAGTTTTAATCCAATTTGAATATGCTGTTTTGAGGAAAGAAGACATAAGGGATCCTAACAGATTAAGACAAAATAACTGCAAAATATTTTATTTCCTTATCATAATTTACCCTTTTTAATTTGCAAAATACAAAATATCCTAAAATATGCAAAAGACTACATAAATGCTGCAGTTGGAAGAAGGCAGGAAAGTTTTGACCCATTAAAGTGAATTATATTGGTTGCATTGAATTCCTAGCCCAATGGTCAGCAATTAGAGGAAATTAATACAGATTGAAGACTATGTGGCTGGTTTATTTTATTCCAACTGGATGAGCGCAGTTGGAATGAATATTCTCATTTTTTATAACCATTTATCGTTAACATGCACAGAATGCTAGAACTCATCATTATGAGCTTTTAAGCTTTTATCTTCCCTCAAAGACATTATGTCCGAAGTAAAATATGATGCAGATCTTTGGTCCAATTGAAAATGCTTATTAGACTGTTAAATATAGTGTTCATAATATATTCAAGGCTTGGTTTATAGATCATTATGAAATTTGAGATACTGGGTTAAATTTTGCTAGCTGGGAACCAGTGGCATTTTGCCAGTAAAACTAATTTCCAAACATATATGCATATGTTCTCAATCCGCTTTTTTCACAGCCTGGTCAATGACTTTCCACGAGATTCAACTGAAATGTTTACTCTACTCCTCTTTCCTCAAAAGCATTGTAACTTACTGAGTATTTCCAGCACTTTTTTTGTTGTTGCCACTCTTGAAGACTTATTACTGTTGTCACAGGACTGTCAGGTGTTTTCATCAATGCTGTACTCTAGTATAGAAGTACTTCTTTTTATATTCCAAGCTTCAGCAGTAAAAGTGAGCACACTGTTTTCCTGCTTTCTTGGGAAGATCAGTAGTGAATCTACATCCAGTAAGTAGTGAATCTGTGGAATGCTCTGTCACAGACTGCAGTGGAAGCCAAGTCCGTGGGGATATTTAAAACGGAAGTTGAGAGTTTCCTGATTGGTCAGGGCGTCAAAAGATATGGCAAGGCAGGTGTATGGGGTTGAGTGAGATTCGGAATCAGCCATGATGGAATGGTGGAGCGGACTTGATGGACTGAATGACCTAATTCAGTTCCCATGTCTTTGGTCTTATCCCAAATAGTGTGCTTGAGTTTGTGGCAGATATAAAAATCTTATGCTATCCCAGTCAAAATACAGGACGCAGCTGAAGTCATATGTTTTGTTGTCTTTCTAACAAATTTATGGAATAGAGACCATGATAGACAATATATATGTAGGCATTTTAAGAAGGTTTCAGCTGTATGCAGTTAATATTGAGAAGCTCTATGGGGAAATAATGTTTAGCCATATGCATCTGTCAGAACGTTTAGAATTTGGTCTGGCTGAATATCGTGAAGTATTTAGTGTGCTTGACAATTCATATAAATCAAATGAAAGAAAACATTTTTCCTGTTTTTAGAGTGTAACTCATCAACTCATCCCCACATGCACACATCCCTCTTCGTAAAATACAAGTTAAATGCTAAGAAATTCCATTTGTCAGCCACAACGAGCAATCTTTAGGGAGCATGTACAACAATACTTTATAAATGAATGGCATAAATCTTCCTATTTATATAAAGCAGTAATTTGACTTGAAGCCTTTTCTCATTTGTGTTGTAGCATTGCTGAATCGCAGTTCTTAAGTTTAGATTTGTATTACAAATTGACAACATACAGGATGCAATTATTTCATGGAAATAATCTATAATTCTCTGATATTATGGCATACCTGTATATAGCAGTTATTGAGATATATATATCATGACCATTTCAACATTGTTTCCAAGCCCAGGTCCTAAAAAAGACCAGAAGACATAGGAGAACAGTTAGGCCCTCTGGTCCATCAAGTCTGCTTTGCCATTTCATCACGGCTGATTTATTAACCCTTTCAACCCCATTCTCTTGTTTTCTCCCCTTAATCTTTGACAATCCTTATTCATCAAAAACCTATCAATCTCCATTATAAATATCTACCCAATGACATGGCCTTCACAGCCGGCAGTGGCAATGAATTCCACAGATTTATCACACAGTGGCTAAAGAAATTCCTCCTCATCTCTGTTCTAAAGAGCTGCCCTTTCATTCTGAGGCTGCCCTTTTGTCATAGACTTCCCCGCCGAAGGAAATATCCTCCACATGTCTGCTCTGTCCAGGCCTTTTATTTAAGGAGACAACCGTTTCTGTTAGTTAATTTACAGGTCATTTAAATTTAGAAGTGGGTTTGGTATTGTTTGTTCTTAATGGGTTAGAAGGTTGAATAATAAAAGCAGATTTCCATTATATGTGAAACCATCTTAAGTTTTGCCAGTTACACCTACATCTTAGCATTTTCAAGAAAATCCTAATGATTAGAATTTCATGTAAAAGGCAGTTTCTCACCTCTTATTGCTCTCACTGCATTATGATACAGATATTTTCCCAAAATACCACTCAGTTTATTGAAATGCTTTAAAACAAGATAAATGGAAGGCTATTTATATTGGTATTGTACTTCATCTGAATTAACAGGAAATATTGTATGTGCTTGATATGTGTTCCTCCTGGCATTAATACATTAGTTGTTGATGAGGAATCTTAGCAACCTTGCATGGTGTCCTTTAATCATAAAAAATGAGTTTTGTTGAAAATTCATCTGAAAATATTCTGTGGCATATCTAATCATATTTGGTTAAAATAGAATATCTGAACACATGCTGATTTTAATGGTGAAGTAATTGTTTTCATTGGGTATTCTGATTTATGAGTAACTATATTCTTGTAACTGATAGTTTTACATTAAATTTCACACAAATCAAATCTCACTGTGCTATGGGGACTGGGGAAAGTTGTAGAATCAAGGGACTTTGGCGTTCAAATACATGGTTTCCTGAAAGTGGCATCACAGGGCAGTGATGAAAGCTTTTGGCATGCTGCCATTGGATATAAAAGTTTAGTGGCCATGGTGTGGTTATACATGATCCTGCTGAAGCCAAACGTGGGAGTATTGTGTTCAGTTTTGGCCACCCTGTTACAGGAAAGACATTATTAAACTTGAAAAGGCTCAGAAAAGATCTACTAGGATGTTGCCAGGACTTGAGGTACTTAGTTATAGGGAGAGGTTGGATAGGCTAGAACTTTATTCCTTGGAGCATATGAGAGGCGATCTTATAAGAGATGTATAAAACCATCAAGGGTATAGATAGGGTTAAAATACTCAGTCTTTTTCCCAGCATCTGGAACCAGGAATTAGAGGGTGTAGGTTTAAGTCGAGAGGGGACAAATGTAATAGGAACTTCAGGAGCAACTTGTCTTACACAGAAGGTGAAAACATCTGTAATATGAGCTGGCAGAGGAAGCTTTTGACTGAGGTAACAACTTCTCAAAGACAATTGGAGAGGCACATAGATAAAAGTTTTGAGGGATATGGGCCAAACTCTGGCAAATGGGACTATCTTGAATGGGCACCTTGATCAGCATGGACCATTTGCGCCTTAGGGCTTGTTTCTGTGCTGATGACTCTATGAACTTATGACGAAGTGCACAACTCCATGGATGAGTCCAATCACAAACAAGAGAAAATCTGCAGATGTTGGAAATCCAAGCAACACACACAAATACTGGAGGAGCTCAGCAGGCCAGGCAACATCTACGGAAAAGAGTAATTTTATCAGGCGGATGAAGGGGCTGGGCCGAAACATCGACTCCACTCTTTTTCACAGATGCTGCTTGGCCTGCTGAGTTCCTCCAGCATTTTGTGTGTGTTCCATGGAGGCGTCACCTGTTTAGCCTGCAAGTAAAGGCTAAATGAAAACCTGATGTAATTAATACCAATGACAAGAAAACTAAGAGAAGAACTATGATTATTAAATAAAAAGACGACAATGTAGCAAGCAGCAGAGCAAGTGTGAAAAACTTGCAACCAATTTGAATTTTGAACTCATTTTGGATTACAGTGATCTATTTTATATTTGGATCACAATTCCGCTTTATTATATAATGATGTTTGGTTGGTTCAACTGAGCTCAAAACCAAGCTCTTGCAAATTAAGGAAATGCTTCTCCATAATATACGCAGAAAAAAACATGTGAATAACTCCCTCATGGAAGCTGCAATTACTAAATAGACACCAATTTAATATCCTGCTTGTATCTTCCAATACTTCCAGTGAATTCTTAAGACAGACCTAATCCAAAATATTGACAAGCCATTCTGTTCCTTTGTGGGATATTAATTTAGCTATTCTGATCTCTAATTCAGTAATCACCATACTTCAGTTTGTTTCTTGAAAACTGCATGTGGTCTGTTTTTCTTTATTTGGCCCAAGATGCTGTTAAAATTGGTTGTTAATGGTTTCATCCCCAAGATGAAAATCTCTTCTTTTGATGTGTGGATAAGAAAATTCCAAAACTAAAATCACCAGAAATATTGCTGGCTTGATTGACTTTATGGACAAAAAAAAGTGTCGTATGATTGCTTCTGTGGCTGCACTTTTGCTTTTATCTAAATCTGCTCATTTTTCTCCTTCTCCCAGCCTTTTACATAACCTACATCCCCTTTGAGAACATATTGAATGACCGGTAATATTGCTACAAGTGCAAAATGTTGGCTGTGCTTTGTTAAATTTGAGCCCATTTTCTTTCAGAAAACACCAGAGAAGCATATTCAGCATATAAAGACACATAATCTATATCCTTTTTTTTCCGCAATTGAGAAGCATAAACAATCAGCTTTGCAATCATTTAGTGTTTGTAATAAATTAATTAATATGTTGTAATTATGTTTCATATTAGCAAACTTATTTCAATGCATTCAGTTCTGTAAACTGTCAAATGAGACAATGTTTCTCCAGACCAGGGTGTAAAGCACAGCAGTACGCGAAACACACAATATCTCAGGAAAGTAAGAATAAAATTACAAATGAATTACACGTAGATAAACAAAGTAAAATGCATAAATTAAATATTGTCAGGTACAGAACAAATTAACTGGTGACACTTGGAATGCATTGTGGCAGGGAATTCAGAAGCCTAATGGAAGAAATTGTTTCCCATCCTGACCATCTTGTCTTTAGGCATTGGAGTCATGCATGGTAGAAGGGCAAAAAGAATGCTGGATGGGTGAGAGGGGGATCCCTGATAATTCCTAAGGCCTAACGTGCGCAGTACTCCTGATAAAAGTCACCGCTGGATGGTAGGGAACTGCTATGATGTTCTTGGCCATTCTCACAGTCCTTCGTAGAGACTTATGGTCTGATGCTCTGCTGCTTCCATTCTAGATGGAGTTGCAGCTTATCAGGATGCTCTCAATGGTGCTCCTGTAAAATTCAATTAAGATGGTGGGGTTGGGGGGACGACCCTTGCTTGCATTGTTTACAAACCTGAAGCTTGGCTATCATTTAACTAATCAGACAGAAATACTTTCCAATCGCAGAAAAATATACAAAACCTGCTTCAGGAGGATGATGGATGATTTTAATTTCTTCAGAATTCTGGCACAAAATTCAAAAATTACGGCAGTGCACGTGATGATTTATATAACTATAACATAAAATCTGGTGGATAAAGTTTTGAGACTTATTTATTATATTTAGAATAGCACTAATAATATGTTGCACTGTTTGAACAACCTTGTGCTTTTGGTACCAATGGCAGTCTTGGCTCTGAGCTAGAAGGTTTTGGGTTCAAATCCCATTTCAGAGATTTCGGTGTAAAAAAATCAGGACTTCAGTGCAGTACCAAGAGCTTGTTCCCTATTGCAGGTTAAGTGTTCAGATGTCATATTAAACTAAAACCTCATCTACATCTTAGGTAGCACTACTTTGAAGAATTATTTGGGGTGTTCTATGTTGTCAAGGCCAATGTTTACGTCTTAGCAGGAAAAACAAAAATAAATTCTTAATTTCTGCTCTAATGAGACCTTACTATGCTTACAAATTGAGCACAGTGTTTCCTACATATTTCAGAAAAAGCTGTTTTGAACTCCAGCTGGCAGTTGAAATGCTCTTGCAATTGTATATTGAGTCCACAGGATGTCATGCAGCCATGAATATTTAGAGGCAAATTTTACAGAAATCACCCCATGAAAAACTAAAAATACGAAGTAAATCAGAAACAGAATGTTGTTCAAAGATTCAGAGTACATTCATGTACTTTGTTATGCATTAGGTGATAAAATTACTTTTGAATATTGGCAACTTCCAAGTTGATTTGCAGTCACTATTGTTGATTTCTTAGTGTTTCTGCCATATATTATGGGAGTTCTCTCAAAGACAAGGTCCCACCCACATAATGGACTTGTCTGGAGGGTGAGATTACATGGGAGCCCATGTGAACTAGCTAGATGCAGGCCATTTTTGGGTTTTGTACTTCACAGTGCTCGTGAAGCCTGTTTTTCCTAAAGCTGGTTTATAGCCTTAAAGTTATTTATTTCCATGTTTGGGCAAATGGTAATGGCCCCAAGCATCCATGCAAACTCACAGACCCTTATAACTTGAATCCCTCTCTCCAGTCATTGAAATAATGCACACAAAATGCTGGAGGAACTCAGCAGGCCAGGCAGCATCTATGGAAGTGTAAACAGCCGACATTTTGGGCCAAGACCCTTCATCAGGATCTCTTGATGAAGGGTCTTGGCCTGAAAGGTTGACTGTTTTCTCGTTTCCATAGATGCTGTCTAGCCTGCTGAGTTCCTCCAGCAGTTTGTGTGTATTACGTTGATTTCCAGCATCTGCAAATTTCCCTTGTCCCCAGTCATCCATCATATACCTGAATAAATCCAACCAGAGATACCAAGTTACCCATCATGCCACCCAGCAATTCTAAAAACCTATAGTACTTTGCAAAAGTCTTAGGCACATATATATAGCTAGGGTGCCAAAGATTTTGCACAATACTGCAGTAATTATATGTATTACACTGTACTGTTGCCATAAAAACAATTTTCATGGCATACATGAATGATGATAAACCTAATTCTGATATGGGTCTCTATTGTGGACTGAAAGGGAGAAGGGAAATCATGATTACCAAAAGGAGAGGGTAGGGAGCAGGAAGCATTGTTTGGAATCAAAGTCCTTGCTAGAGTCTCAGGGCTGGGTGTATCTGCACCTGCGCCAACCCCTGCCCTAGCACTCCTCTGCCACCTGTCCCACACCTCTCCTGCCGTGCTTCACCCTCGTCATTCCCAACATCCTTTGCTCCTACCAGATTTACTAACTTGCTCTCCGCTCCACGTTGACAAATGCAGTACTCTGCAAAAGTCTTAGGCACCCTGACTATATACTGTAATGTGGCTGAGACTTTATCATAGGACTGTAGGCATTTTTCACCCCCATGTCCTGCTTCCCCTCACCTCTTTGCAGGTTCACTATCCCTCTAGACTTTCAGAATCTCTCTGGTACAGAAGATTTTTTCATGTTTATTGACTACTCCACACCTCACAATCTAAAAGCATGTGAAATCTCTGATTGTATCCCTAATGATCTTCAGAGCACATTGTCCCCATGGTATTACTCCTGTGATCCTCATCCTTCATTAGCCTTATCTGCCTCTTTTCATTCTGTTTCTTCTACCTCAGTCATTCCTTCATTCCTACTGATTTTGATTTTCTCTCCTTCATTCTTTGCACCCTGTAGATCTTCAGCTCCTTTGATTCTAATCTCTTTTGTTTACTTTTTTCCTAGCACTTAAAATTAGTTTCAGGAATCCTCTTAACTGATATTTTTCCCACTTATGAATATCTTCCTGCCTGTCTTGATGCTTGTTTTTCTGTTCATCCTGTGAAGCACCTTAATTTGGGTATCTAGTACTGATCCTTGTGGAACACCACTGGTCACCGAGCTCTGTGTAGAATATGAACCATCTACAACCACCCTTTGCCTTCTGTGGGCAAGCCAATTCTGGATCCACAAAGCAAGGTCTCCTTGTATCCCATGCCTCCTTACTTTCTGAAGGAGCCTACCATGGGGAACCTCATCAAATGCCTTATTGAAATCTATATACACTACATCCACTACTCTACCTTCATCAATGTGTTTTGTTACATCCTCAAAGAATTCAATCAGGCTCGTAAGGCATGACCTACCCTTGACAAAGCCATACTGACTATCCCTAATCAGATTATGTCTCTCCAAATGCTCATAAATCCTGCCTCTCAGGAGGATGAGAGGAGACATGATAGAGGTGTACAAGATAATAAGAGGAATAGATAGAGTGAATAGCAAGTGCCTCTTCCCCAGGGCACCACTGCTCAATACAAGAGGACATGGCTTTAAGGTAAGGGGTGGGAAGTTCAAGGGGGATATTAGATAGAGGAAGGTTTTTTACTCAGAGAGTGGTTGGTGTGTGGAATGCACTGCCTGAGTCAGTGGTGGAGGCAGATACACTAGAGAAGTTTAAGCAACTACTAGACAGGTATATGGAGGAATTTCAGGTGGGGGCTTATATGGGAGGCAGGGTTTGAATGTCGGCACAACATTGTGGGCCGAAGGACCTGTACTGTGCCGTACTATTCTATGTTCTATGTTCTAAAACACTGATGCTTTATGAACTTCCTGTGGTAATGTATTCAGTTAAAGAGTTACTTTGTGGGTCACCGTTCTTAAATATGCTACTAATGCAATGTCTTACTTGTAAATACTTCCAAAAATTCCCTTTATCTACTAAGTTATATTTCCTCTGCAAATCCACATATGACATAAAAATCCCATTCTCATAGAGATCACCTACTGTATTTACACCTTTAATCTTCCATTCTTTCCAGTACACCATCCTTTTCCCAATGCATAGCTCAGGGTTATTCCTGCTTTAAATGTGACATTCTACATGCTTTATGAATTGTACTGCACACACTCCTTGAGTGAAATTGTACAGGATTTAGATTAGTCTTGTTTTCCACATGTTGTGAGAGGATGTTAAGGGGAGAATGTGGTGCAGCCAGATTTATTACTTATTTTTATTACAAATCTTTCTCAAGATTTATTACTTATTTTTTATTACTGCTATTTTGTTTTTATTTTCTTCATTGTATTTGCACAATTTGTTGACTTTTGCACATTGCTTATTTGTCCATCTTTGTTGTATGCAGTTTTTCATTGTTTCTTTGTTTTAACTGTAAATGCCTGTAAGAAAATGAATCTGAGTAGTATATGGTGACGTATATATACTTCAATAATAAATTATTTTGAACTTTAGGTTGAACCCATCTGTTAGATTTCTTGTTGAGTACAAGTACAGTGTGTTATACTTATACCCTGCCTCCATCTCTCTCAGTCATTCCTGGACTTAGGGCGCTGAGAGATAATTCTGATGCTTGTCTCAACTTGAATAGCCAAGTACTTGGTGCTCTATTTGGAAAACTCAGCCATGCTGAACACACAAAATATTTACTCAGTGGTCACTTTATTAGGTACACCTGAATATCTGCTTGTTAGAGCAGGAGATAGATAGGAGTTACAGGGAGTTAGTCACCCTGAGGCTGCAGGAGTTAGATAAGTGGGTGACTGTCAGGGAAGGGAAGGAAAGAGCTCAGACAGTAGAGAGCACCCCCCGTGGCCACCCCTCTCAGTAACAGTTATCTCGTTTTGGATGCTGTTGAGGGGGGTGACCTGATGGAGGACAACCACGATGATTGGGTCTTTGGTACTGAGCCTGGTTCTGTGATGCAGAAGGGATGGAGGAAAATGAGGAATGCGGTAGTCATAGGTGTTTCATAGTGAGGGGAACAGACAGGAGATTCTGTCAGCCTGATAGATACACCTGCATGGTGTATTGCCTCCCAGGTTGGTGCCAGGGTAAGAGATATCTTGCATCGGGTGCAGAGTATTCTGAAGGGAGAGGGTGAACAGCCAGAAGTCTTGGTACATGTTGGTACCAATGACATAGATAAAAAAGGGAGGAGGTCCTAAAGAGAGAATTCAGGGAGTTGGGTAGGAAGCTGAAAAGCAGGACCTCCAGGGTAGTAATCTGAGGATTGCTGCCTGTGTCACGTGCTAACAAGCACGAGAATAGCATGATTAGGCATATTATTGCGTGGCTGGGAGACTGGTGTAGGGGGCAGGGCTTCGGGTTCCTGGATCATTGGGGCCTCTTCTGGAGGACGTATGACCTGTATAAAAAGGATGGGTTACACCTGAACCCAAAGAGTTCCAATATCCTAGCAGGCAGGTTTAATAGAGCTGTTAGGGAGGGTTTAAACTAATTTGGCAGGGGAGGGGAACTGGAGTGATAGGGCTGAGAAAGGGGAACACAAATAAATCAAAGGTGGCATGCAACAGAGATGATAGAAAGGACAGGCAGGAAATGAAGCATAATCACAGCCAGTGGGATGAGTTACAGGCCAATAGAAGCGTGGTGCAGTTTAAACAGAAAGCAACAAATATCGGACTGAAAGTGTTATATTTGAATGCATGCAGCATAAGAAATAAAATGGATGATCTTGAAATTCAGCTACAGATTGGCGAGTATGACATTGTGGCTGTCTCTGAAACTTGGCTAAAGGATGGCTGCCATTGGGAGCTGATCATCTAAGGAAATAATATTAAATCATTAGAAAGGGGTGACATAGGATCGGAAGGTGTAGAGTCTCTATGGGTTGAGTTAAGAAATGACAAGGGTAGGAGGACCATAATGGCAGTTGTATACAGGTCACCAAACAGCAGCCGGGACGTGGATTCCAAATTACAGCAGGAGATAGAAAAGGCATGTCAGAAGGGCAATGTCATGATAATTGTTGGGGATTTTAACATGAAAGTGGATTGGGAAAACCAGGCCAGTACTGGACCTCAAGAGAGAGAATTTATAGAATGTCTAAAGGATGGCTTTTTAGAACAGCTTGTTGCTGAGCCCACTAAGGGATCAGCTGTGCTGGATTGGGTGGTGCAATGATCCAGAGGTGATAAGAGAGCTTAAGGTTAAGGAACCCTAAGGGAACAGTGATCACAATATGATCAAACAACAGGAATCCTCCCGCCACCCCACTAGGAATAGGGTTCCCCTGGTCCTCACCTACCACCCCCCCAGCCTCCGGGTCCAACATATTATACTCCGTAACTCCCGCCACCTCCAACAGGATCCCACCAGTAAGCACATCTTTCCCTCCCCCCCCCCTCCACTTTCCACAGGGATCGCTCCCTAAGCGACTTCCTTGTCCATTCGTTCCCCTCATCCCTCCCCACTGATCTCCCTCCTGGCACTTATCCTTGTAAGCGGAACAAGTGCTACACATGCCCTTACACTTCCTCCCTTACCACCATTCAGGGCCCCAGACAGTCCTTCCAGGTGAGGCGACACTTCACCTGTGAGTTGGCTAGGGTGATAAACTGCGTCTGGTTCTCCGGATGTGGCCTTCTATATATTGACGAGACCCGACGCAGACTGGGAGACTGCTTTGCTAAACACCTACGCTCTGTCCGCCAGAGAAAGCAGGATCTCCCAGTGGCCACACATTTTAATTCCACATCCCATTCTCATTCTGACATGTCTGTCCACGGCCTCCTGTACTGTAAAGATGAAGCCACACTCAGGTTGGAGGAACAACAACTTATATTCTGTCTGGGTAGCCTCCAACCTGATGACATGAACATTGACTTCTCTAACTTCCGCTAATGCCCCACTTCCCCCTCGTACCCCATCCGTTATTTATTTTTATACACACATTCTTTCTCTCACTCTCCTTTGTCCCTCTGACTATACCCCTTGCCCATCCTCTGGGTTCCCCCCCCCTTGCCTTTCTCCCTGGGCCTCCTGTCCCATGATCCTCTCATTTCCCCTTTGCCAATCACCTGTCCAGCTCTTGGCTCCATCCCTCCCCCTCCTGTCTTCTCCTATCATTTTGGATCTCCCCCTCCCCCTCCCACTTTCAAATCTCTTACTAACTCTTCCTTCAGTTAGTCCTGACGAAGGGTCTCGGCCTGAAACGTCGACTGTACCTCTTCCTAGAGATGCTGCCTGGCCTGCTACGTTCACCAGCAACTTTGACAATATGATCAAGTTCACTTTGAAATTTGAGAAGGAGAAACTAAATTCCAATGTGTCAGTATTTCAGTGGAATAAAGGAAATTACAATGGCATGAGAGGGGAACTGGCCAAGGTTGACTGGAGAGGGACACGAGCAGGAAGGACAGCAGAGCAGCAATGGCTGGAGGTTCTGCAAAAAATGAGGGAAGTGCAAGCCAGATATATTCCAAATAAGAAGAAATTTTTGAGTGGAAGAAGGACACTATCGTGGCTGACAAGTGAAGTCAGAGCCAAAGTAAAAGCAAAAGAGAGGGCATAAAAGGAAGCCAAAGCTAGTGGGAAGATGGAGGATTGGGAAGCTTTTAAAAACTTGCAAAAGGAAACTAAGAAGATTATTCGGAAGGAAAAGATGAATTATGAAAGGAAGCTGGTGGCTAATATCAAAGAAGATACTAAAAGCTTTTTAAAGTATATAAAAAGTAAAAGAGAGTTGGGGGTAGATATAGGACCAATAGAAAATGGCGCTGCAGATATTGTAATGAGAGACGCAGAGATGACAGAGGAACTAAATGCGTATTTTGCATCAGTCTTCAAAGTGGAAGACATCTGCAGTATACCGGATATTGAAGAGTGTCAGGAAAGTGAAGAATGTGGGATTACATTGAAAATTACAACTGAGAAGGTGCTCAGGAAGCTTAATGGTCTGAGGGTGGATAAATCTTTTGGACCTGATGGAATGCATCCTTGGGTTCTGAAGGAAGTAGCTGGAGAGATGCGTTAGCAATGATCTTTCAAGAATCAGTAGATTCTGGCATTGTTACCAGATGACTGGAAAATTGCAGATGTTTCTCCGCTATTTAAGAAGAGTGGGAGGCAGCAGAGAGGAAACTATAGACTTGTTAGCCTGACATCAGTGGTTGGGAAGTTGTTGGAATCGATTTTTAGGAATGAGATTATGGCGTACCTGGATCACATGACAAGATAGACCAAAGCCAGCATATTCTCCTGAAAGGAAAATCCTGTCTGACTAACCTATTGCAATTTTTTGAGGAAATTACAAGCAGGATAGATGAAGGAGATTTTCAGAAGGCCTTTGACAAAGTGCCACACATGAGGCTGCTTAGCAAGATAAAGCCCATGGAATCACAGGGGAGTTACTAGCATGGGTGGAGTATTGGCTGATCGGCAGAAAACAGAGAATGGGGATAAAGGGATCCTATCCTGGCTAGCTGCCAGTTACCAGTGGAGTTCCACAGAGGTCGGTGTTGGGACTGCTTTTTATGATGTATGTCAATTATTTGGACTATAGGATTAATGGATTTGTGGCTAAATTTGCCGATGATACAAAGATAGGTGGAGGAGTGAGTAGTGTTGAGGAAACAGAGACTCTGCAGAGAGACTTAGATAGTTTAGGGGAATGGTCAAAGAAGTGGCAAATGAAATACAATATTGGAAAGTGTATGGTCATGCACTTTGGTGGAAGAAATAAATGGGCAGACTGTTATTTAGATGGGGAGACAATTCAAAATGCAGAGTTGCAAAGGAACTTGAGAGTCCTTGAGCAAGATACTCTAAAGGTTAAGTTTCAGGTTGTGTCAATTGTGAAGAAGGCAAATGCAATGTTGGCATTCATTTCTAGAGGTATAGAATATAAGAGCAGGGATGTGATGTTGAGGCTCAATAAGGCACTCGTGAGACTATACTTGGATTATTGTGTGCAGTTTTGGGCTCCTTATTTTAGAAAGGATATACTGACATTGGAGAGGGTTCAGAGAAGATCAAGAAGAATGATTCCAGGAATGAAAGGGTTACCGTATGAGGAACGTCTGGCAGCTCTTGGGCTGTATTCCCTGGAGTTCAGGAGAATGAGGGGGGTATCTCATAGAAACATTCTGAATGTTAAAAGGCCTGAACAGGTTAGGTATGACAAAGTTATTTCCCATAGTAGGAGATTCTAGGACAAGAAGGCGCGACTTCAGGATTAAAGGACGTCCATTTAGAGCAGAGATGCAGAAAAATTACTTTTGTCAGAGGGTGGTAAATCTGTGGAATTTGTTGCCATGAGTGGCTGTGGAGGCCAAGTGATTGGGTGCATTTAAGACAAAGGTAGATAGGTTCTTAATTAGCCAGGACATTAAAAGGTATGGGGAGAAGGCAGGGGAGTGGGGATGACTGGAAGAATTGAATCAGCCCATGATTGAATGGCAGAGCAGACTCGATGGGCTGAATGGCCTACTTCTGCTCCTAAATCTTACGGTCTTAAATATCTAATCGGCCCATCATGTGGTAGCAAGTCAATGCATAAAAGCATGTAGACATAGTCAGGAGGTTCGGTTGTTGTTCAGACCAAACATCAGAATGGGGAAGAAATGTGATTTAGGTGATTTGACTGTGGAATAGTTGTTGGTGTCAGACGAAGTGGCTTACGTACCTCAAAAACTGATGATTTCTTGGACTTTTCACACACAACGGTGTCTAAAGTTTATGAAAAACAAAAAAAAACATCCTGTGAGGTGCAATTCTGCAGGTGAAAATGCCTTATTATTAATAGAGGTCGGAGGTCAGACTGGTTCAAGCTGACAAGAAGGAGATTAACTCAACAAACCATGGTTTACAACAGTGGTGTGTAGAAGAACAGCTCTGAATGCACATGTCAAGCCTTGAAGTGGATGAACTGCAGGAGCAGAAGACCGCAAGTTTCCTTTATTGTACCGAATAAAGTGACCACTGAATGTATATGTTCTTTATTTCAACTGGCTACATAAATATGAAGTTTCCTTTTGCTTTTTGTTCAGCTAAGATGATCAATGAGTTTTGATTTCCTATCATGAGCCGCGGTGTTGCCTACTTGCAGCCATCCAGGAGAGTGGCACTGAGTTGGTCCGCTCCACTGCAATGCTGGGCGCGGTGTGGCGCAGTGTCCAAGCTGGAGTTGGTGGTGTTCTCTAGTGTTCGTTCAATAGTAGACAAGTTATATTGTGTTTGACTCTAGACTGCTGTAATATTCATGGACTAAGGGTCTTGGACTATGTATCTTTTGTGCCTCTGTATTTTACTGATATCTCATATGTGCCATTTGTACTTTGTGTTATTAGTAATGTATTTTGCACCTTGGCCCCGGAGTAATGCTGTTTTGTTTGAGGTATTCATGGTTATTCATGTATGGTTGAATGAAAATTAAACTTGAATTTACCTTCGTCAGTGATTTGACCAATGAATGACTGTTTTCATGTGCCAACAGTACACACAGTTGTGTACCGCAAACATGTGTTTGCTTTTAAAGAATATAAAGTTTTTCAAGATGACTGATACATAATCTGATGTTTTGAAATTTGATAGTGAAATCTGCTTAATTGGCTGTTGGACATTTATTTGTTATACTAAGCATCAGAGTTTATGGAAAATAGAAGATGAATGTGACAATTGAATATGTTGGCTTAATACTTAAGTCAGAGCATCTGCAATTATTATTTTTATTTTCAAACTGTAATCAACCTAGGTTTCTCTATTTCCACCTTTTAAAGTTTAGGTAGTTTGCGCAAATGTAGGTTGAAGGAGCAAATTGCTTTTGGACCAATTTCCAGGTTGTCTGAAAAGTTTGCAGGAATTGTTCATCGGAGAAAAAGAATATGAACAAACTAATACAATGATGTACGTTATTCTGATCTGGAGGATTCAATCGGATAATGGTGTTGAAATAGGGAGTGGCTGATGTTCTTACTGGATGACAGAGGAGGACGTGTCCATTTTTATACTACACTAACCCTCACTCATTAGTACAGAAATGATGATACATATTCAGGTAAAATATTATGATTCACTTTTGAAAGTAGTTTTGATCATCATGTACCTCTCTCCCAATTTATTGTTGATGGTTAGGAATGTTGTCTTTGAATGAGCCGTCACTTCATGGCTGAATTGTTCATTAAATTTGACCTTATCATTTAGGAAGCATGCTACCGTGCATAATGAATTTCACCCTATCGTCCTTATTTAAACTCTTTCATAATGCTTTTCTAGTTCTTCCTCCCTCTGTAATCATCCTGATCCTTTAAATGGATCTCTGTTGTAATAGAGTGGGACACTCCAAATACCAAGACATCAACTGCACAACAGAACTTGCTGGTGACAATCAACTGGCAGTCTTTTATTTGCATTTTGATGTCCCAAGTGTATCGTCCCAAATCTTCATTTCTTAGTCCAATAAATGCACATATTAAAATTTTGATAATTCAGTTGAGCTCCAAATATTTATAAATGAAATTTATGGTGAAAAAGGAATAATTGGATTGAAAAGTATGGAGTGGAGAATGTCAAAAGCCATTGAAGGAGAAATAAAATTTTCTGAACAGTCTATAAAAATCAGTCATGAGCATAATTCTCCTTATGTCAACATTTTCTTGGACAGAGAAAACTATATTATTACTTAGTCCTTAACATATTGTCAGTTTGCCAGAGGAAATTAATTATGTGTATCCTTGTATAGATACTGCGATGTTGAGTGTGAGGAAGGAATGGGTTCTTCAGACTGAGCTAACTTTTACTGATTAACTTTTATCATTGTTTGCGAAAGTATTTTCGTTGTACATAGAGGATTCCAGTTAATTGGTCTGTCAGTTAATTAGAACAGCTATATATTTTGTACAATGCTTAAAGAACCCCTTCCGTACCAGATGCAGCGATTCGGATTGACAGGTTTACTATACACCATCAGGACTGATCTCTAGAGTCTCTCAAGAGCAGAGGTGAAGGAGTAGAGCTCATGATCAACTGCGAATGGTGCACAAATATATCAATGCTGTACCAATTCTGCTCACCAGACTTTGTTAAGTGCCATCCATTTTACCTACCACGGCAGATTTCTGTGATCATTTTGGTAGCAATATATATTCTATCTCAGGCCAATGTCAGTCAGGCTTTAGTTGATCTGAGCAATGGATGGCATGAAACAGCACAGCCTAACATATTCACCATCATTTTGGGGGATTTTAACCAGGCTAGCCTGAAAAAAATCACGAAATAATTACCATCAACAGATATCTTGCAATACCAGAGGAAACGAGACTGGACCATTGTTACACCACCATTAAGAATGCCTTCCGTGCTATTCCACGCCCTCACTTCGGAAGTCTGATCACCTAGCTGTACTTCAACTCCCTGAGTATAGGCAGAGACTGAAGACTGCAGCACCAGTAGTGAGGACCAAGAAGGTATGGACAAGGGAAGCACAGGAGCACCTACAGGACTGCTTTGAATCGGTGATCTGGACTGTATTCCGGGATTGATCTTCAACTCTGGATGAGTATGCTGCAGTTGTTAACGACTTCATTAAAAGCTGTGTGGATGAGTGTGTGCCCACAAAGACTTGCTGTACATTCCCAAATCAAAAGCCGTGGATGAACCAGGAGGTATGTTGTCTGCTGAAGGCTAGATCTGAGGTATTCAAGGCTGGTGACCCAGGTCTGTACCAGAAAACCAAGTAGGACTTGTGGAGGGCTATTTCAAGGACAAAGAGCAATTTTTTTAACAGGTTGGAGGCGACATCAGATGTACGACAACACTGGCAGGGTCTGCAAGACATTACTTTCTACAAAGTGAAACCCAATAGCATGAATGGCAGTGATGCTTCACTACCAGACGAACTCAACGCCTTCAATGTCCGCTTTGAAAGGGAGAATATTGCTACTGCTGTGAAGATCCCTGCTGCATCCTGTGACCCTGTGATCTCTGTCTCGGAGGCCGATGTTAGGCTGTCTTTAAGGAGGGCGAAGCCTTGCAAGGCAACAGGCCCCGATGGAGTACCTAGTAAGGCTAGTAGTGGGAGTTTTCAAGGACATTTTCAATCTCTCACTGCTACAGGCAGAAGTTTCCACTTGCTTCAAAATGGCAGCAATTATACCAGTGCCTAGGAAAGAATAATGTGAGCTGCCTTAATGACTATTGCCCAGTAGCATTCACATCTACAGTGATGAAATGCTTTTAGAGGTTGGTCATGGCTAAACTGAACTCCTGCCTCAGCAAGGACCTGGACCCACTGCAATTTGCCTATTTCCACAATAGGTCAATGGCAGACGCAATGTCAACGGCTCTTAATATGGTTTTAGACCATCTGGACTATACAATCACCTATGTCAGGATGCTGTTCATTGACTATAGCTCAGCATTGAGCACCATCATTCGCACAATCCTGATTGAAAAGTTACAGAACCTGGGCCTCTGTACCTCTGCAATTGGATCCTTGACTTCCCAACCAGAAGACCACAATCTGTGCAGATTGGTGATAATATCTCCTCCTTGCTGACAATCAACATTGGTGTACGTCAGGGGTGTGTGCTTAGCCCACTGCTCTACTCTCTCTATACCCATGACTCTGTGGCTAGGCATAGCTCAAATCCCATCTGTAAATTTGCTGATGATACAACCATTGTTGGTAGAATCTCAGGTGGAGATGAGAGGGCATACAGGAGTGAGATATGCCAACTAGTGGAGTGGTGTCACAGCAACAACCTGGCGCTCAATGTTAGAACATATGCCAATCCTCACAGAGGGATCAGAGGTGGAGAGAGTGAGCAGTTTCAAATTCCTGGGTGTCAAGATCTCTGAGGACCTAAACTGGTCCCAACATATCAATGCAGCTATAAAGAAGGCAAGACAGCGGCTATACATCGTTAGGAGTTTGAAGAGATTTGGTGTGTTTGCAAAAACACTCAGAAACTTCTATAGCTGTACCGTGGAGAGCATTCTGACTGATATGGGAGGGGGGGTGGGGGGCTACTGCACAGGACCGAAAGAAGCTGCAGAGGGTCATAAATTTAGTCGACTCTATTTTGAGTACTAGCCTACAAAGTACCCAGGACATCTTCAGGGAGCGGTGTCTGAGAAAGGCAGCGTCCATTATTAAGGACCCCCAGTACCCAGGATATGCCCTTTTCTCATTGTTACCATCAGGTAGGAGGTATAGAAGCCTGAAGGCACACACTCAGTGATTCCGGAAAAGCTTTTTTTCCTCTGCCACCTGATTCTGAAATGGACATTGAACCTGTGAACACTACCTCACTTTTGAAATGTATATTATTTCTGTTTTTGCATGATTTTTAATCTATCCAGTATATACATGTACTGAAATTTATTTATTTATATATTTCTTCCTATTATATATTGCGTTGAACTGCTGCTGCTAAGTTAACAAAGTTCACAACACATGACGGTGATTCTGATACTCTGATCCTGAGATATAGAAGCAAGATTAGGCCATTTGACCCATCGAGTCTGCTACGTTATTGCATCATGGCTGATCCATTATTCCTTTCAGCCCCAATCTCCTGCTTTCTTCCTGGATCCCTTCATGCCCTGATCAATCAAGAATCTATCAACGTCTGCCTTAAATATTCATAAAGGCTTGGTCTCCACAGCTGCCTGTGGCAATGAATTCCACAGATTCACCAGTCTCTGGCTAAAGAAATTCCTCCTCATCTCTGTTCTAAAAGGGCACCTCTACTCCGAGGATGTCCTCTGGTCTTAGACTCTCCCACCACAGGAAATATCCTCTCCACATCCACTGTCTCAAGACCTTTCAGCATTTGATTGGTTTCAATGAGGTCATCTCTCATTCTTCTGAATTCTACTGAATACAGGCCCAGAGTCATCTAATGCTCTTGATATGACAAGCCATTTAATCCTGGAATCATTTTCGTCAACCTCCTTTGAATCCTGTCTAGTGTCAGCACATTTTTTAATAAGATAAAGGGCCCAAAACTGCTCTCAATCCTCCAAGTGTATTCTCACCAGTGCTTTATAAAACCTCAACATTACATGTTTGCTTTTATATTCGAGTCCTGTTGAAGTGAATGCTAACATTGCATTTGCCTTCCTCACCATAAACTCAACCTGCAAATTAGTCCAAGTTCCTTTGCACCTCAGATTTTTGAATTTTCTCTCCATTTAGAAAATAGTCTATGCTTCTTCTCCCAACTGTATTCCATCTGCCACTTCTTTGCCCATTCTCCAAATTGTTTAAGTCCTTCTGTAGTCTCTCTACTTCCTCAAAACTTCCTGCCCCTCCACTTTATCACTGTATCGTCTGCAAACTTTGCAACGCTATGACAACAACTTTTAACTCAATGTCAGCAAGACCAAGTAATTGATTGTGGACTTCAGGAGAGGAACCAAAGAGGTCCATGAGCTTGAACTCATCAAAATATAAGAGAAGGAGAGGGTCAGTAACTGTAAATTCCTGGGTGTCACCATCTCAGAGGACCTGCCCTGGACCCATCATATACATGTAATTGCAAAGAAAGCATAACTACTTCCTTAGGAGTTTGTGGAGATTTGGCACATCATCAAAAACCTACAAATTTTGATATATGTGTAGTGGAAAGTGTATTGACTGACTGCATTATTGCCTGGTATGGGAACACAAATACCTTTGAGTGGAAAATCCTGCAAAAGGTAGTGGATTTGCCCCAGTACTTCACAGGCAAAGCCCTCCCAACCATTGAGTACATCTATATGAAATGCTGTTGTGGAAAAGCAGCATCCATTATCAAAGTTGCTCACCACCCAGGCCACGCTCTTTTCTCACTCCTGCCATCAGGTTGAAGATGCAAGTGCCTCAGGACTTGTACCACCAGATTCAAGAACAGTTATTACACCTCAACCATCAGGCTGTTGGACAAAAGCAGATAGCCACACTTATCTATTGAGATGTTCCCACAACCGCTGGTCTCACTTTAAGGACTCTTTATCTTGTTATTTCATACTTTTGATATTTATTGCTATTTATTTACATTTGCATTTGTACATTGTTGTCTTCTATGCTGTTGTTCTTTCATTGATCCTGTTTACATTTACAGTTCTATATATTTGCTGAGTTTGCCTGCAGGAAAAGGAATCTCCAGGTTGTATGTGGTGACATGTATGTACTCTGATAATACATTTTACTTTGAACAAAACCCTCATTTCCATCATTTGTCAAATGAAAGTCTTTTCCAACTGCACTTCAGTTTTTAAGAGAAAATTACAAGGTGTGGTTAGGAGATCATGACACAAATATATTTCTTTCAGCTGCTAAATTACTAATTTTAAAAAATGGCTACTTTAGTTGGAATGCAATGCAAAAATGCAAATTTAAACCTCGGGATCATCGGCCTTTCTTCCCTGGAGCTTTGCGTTTCCCTTCATTGTGAAGGAACTAGGAGTCAGAGAAAGCAAATGGTTCTCATGGGAATAAAGAAAAAAAAGATGATCGCATAGTCATGGTTGCCTCCTTTTAATAAGAACAATAATTATAGTATTGTAAATTTGTACCCAGAAATAAATTTTAGTAGAGTATTTGCCTCATGGACAGCTTCTCAAGAGCCTGCCAGGACTTCAGCTTGACCATCAGCCTGAAGAAAACCAACATGTTGGGCCAAGGCGTTGAGCACCCCCTACCATTACCATCAACAACTACGAGCTGGAGGTAGTTCACGAGTTTACATACCTTGGCTCCACCATCACAGACAGCCTCTCCCTAGACCCCGAGATCAACAGACGGATCAGACGAGCAGCCTCAACATTTGCCAGGCTGACAAAGAGAGTCTGGGAGAAGAGAAAGCTGACGACGCACACCAAAGTTGCAGTCTACAGGGCCTGCGTCCTCAGCACACTGCTTTATGGCAGCGAGACCTGGAGCCTCTACAAAAGACAAGAGCGGCGTCTCAACGCCTTCCACCTTCGCAGCCTGAGACGCATCCTGGACATCACGTGGACTGACCGAGTCACCAACAGTGAGATCCTGGCCCGCACCCAGATACCCAACCTCTTCACCCTGCTCCAACAACGCCGTCTCCACTGGCTGAGCCACGTACACCGCATGTCAGACGGGAGGATCCCGAAAGACCTGCTGTACGGGGAATTGGCCTCTGGCAAGAGAGCACAAGGGCGGCCCCATCTTCGTTTCAAAGACGTTTGCAAGGGAGACATGAAGTTACTGAAAATGAACGTCGAGAGGTGGGAGGACATCGCAAGCGATCACTCTCACTGGAGGGTGGAACTACGCAGAGGTCTAAAAAGAGGAGAGGAGAAGCTGAGGCTTGCTGTTGAAGAAAAGCGCACTGGTTGGAAAAACAGCACCAAGACAACACTGGAGGACAGCGCCTTCAAGTGCAGTCGATGCAGTCAAAACTGTCACTCCCGTGTGGGCCTCTACAGCCACAACAGATGCTGCTCTAACACAGACTGAAGCAAGACGTTCCACGCGCAGATCCATGGTCTCGCGAGACTAACGGATGCCACCAGGTTGACCCTTGTAATGAGGCAGTGTGAGTCCAATTATTTATGCCGTTGTGATCACTAACGGGAATGCAAATAGTTCGGATGTTGAAAAATTTGTGTTCCTTCTGAAGCCTTCTTGATGGAGCTTGATAGGAGAGAGAACCATAAGAGAACCATAACTGATGAAAAAAATAATGACATGTCCACCTTGCTGGCAATCAACACAGGCACACCTCAAAAATGTGTGCTTAGCCCACTGCTCTGTTCCTTCTACAGATTATGTGGCTAAGCACACCTCAAATGCCATCTATAAATTTGCTGACAATACAACCATTGTTGGAAGAATGTCAGATGGTGACGAGAGGGTGTACAGAAGCAAGATATACCAGCTTGTTGAGTGTTGCTGCAGCTACAGCCTCACATTCAACGTCAGAAAGACCAAAGAACTGATTGTGGACTTCAGAAAGGGTATGATGGGGAAACACACACCAGTCCTCACTGAGGGATCAGAGGTGGAAAGAGTGAGCAATTTCAACTTCCTGAATGTCAGTATCTTTGAGGACTTAACCTGGACCCAACATATCGATGCAGCTACAAAGAAGGCATGACAGCGGCTATTTTTTCATTAAGGGTTTGAGGAGATTTGGTATGTTACCCAAAACACTTGCAAATTTCTGCAGATGTACCGTAGAGGCATTCTAACTGGCTATATCTCCATCTGATATGGGGGAGGGGGGAAGGAGGGGAGGGGCTAATTTTCAGGATCAAGCTGCAGAGAGTTGTAAACTCAGTCAGCTCCATAGTATTCAGGACATCTTCAAAGTGCGGCCTCAAAAAGGAGGCATCCATTATTAAGGACGCCCCATCATCCAGGTCATGCCTTATTCTCATTGCTGCCATCAGGAAGCCTGAAGACACACACACAATGATTCAGGAACAGCTTCTTTCCCTCTGGCATCCGATTTCTGATGGACATTGAACCCATGAACATTCACTACTTCTTTAATTTCTATTTTTTGCACTACTTAATTTAATTATTGAATAAATATATATGTATCAATATATATATTTACTGTAATTTACAGCTTTTTTCTCTATTGTTATGTATTCCATTGTACTGCTACTGCAAAAACAACAAATTTCATAACATATGCCAGTGATATTAAACTTGATTCTGATTACTTTGAGATAGTTTCAAAGAAACACAGATTTATTGCAGCCTGTAGTTTTCCTCCTATGAACAATCACTGCTAACAGCGATTGTCTTGGATGTTTCTCCTGCGATTACAAGAACTTGTTGGACATTGGCAATGTAAAATACTGCAAGTCTGTTTCCCTTGTTTATTGGTGAGACTGAAGGTTGGGGAGCTGCGTGGCTTCAGTTGTAGCGAGGACTTGGCCTCAAGCCACAGGCTTGCCTCTTGCAGTTGTCCTAGAGCGGAGACGTAGGAGGTGGTGTAGTGCGGCATCCATGTAGCGTCGGAGACTGGTTCCTCCCATTGGTGCTGTCCTCCAGTGTTTGATCTTTGAATTGACAAGCTGGATTGCATACATGCATTTGTCTGCAGACTGCTGATAACTGCTTGTTCTTGCTGTTAACACCCATGCACCATCAATTTATAGGACATGTCACTCTGGGACTTGAACTACATATCTTTTGTATGACTGTATGTTTACTTGCTATCTTATATGTGCTATATGTGCCTTATGGATGTATGATTGTTGGTACTGTGTCTTGCATCTTGGCCTCGGAGGACTGCTGTCTTGTATGGCTGTATTCATGGGTATTCATGTATGGTTTAATTATAATCAACTTGAACCTGAACTATTCATTCAATTTTTTTTAATTCCTTATACCTTCTGTGGTTCAGCTAACATTGGTACTTAGTACCTGTTGAATATTGGTATTTTGTTCAAGAATGAGTTATTTCTTTGTTAACTTAGATAGCAATTATTAATAACTAGGTAGATCCGACTGAATGTGACTTTCTTCACTTCTACAAACTCTTTGCAGACATTTCCACTAGAGGGCACTGTATAGTGATTAGAAGTGAGAACCCAACATGTTGAAGTGAATTGATTAGGTTTAACTCAACAAAGATGAAACTTTATGGTTTGATCAGAGCGTTGGCAGTTTCACATACATCACAATTACAAAATGAATTCCATTCTTACATTAATTTATTATTTTTGCTGTTGATTTTTTCCTGTGAACCATTTCAACTAACAATTCTTCCAAGTTTGTTACTTTTCACAATTTATTAAAAATTGTTTCAACAAGTTATCAATGTGATTTGTCCTCAAAATTTTTTGAAAGCTAAAAATACAAACAAAATACTTAAATTTTATTGAGTATCCTCGTGTCTGGTAGCCTAAAGAGGTGGCTTTTGCGTCATTTTGCACTCCTGGTGACTTTATCATACATTTTGTCTAGTTGCAGTTTAAGGTGAAATTATTTCAAATTTTATCAGTTAGCTATTGCTGTAGATATGAAAAAAATAATTTTTGCATTATAAGTTTTAGTGTAGTTTGTTATTTAATCGGCATGCTGATACAACTTAGAAAATACATTTGATTTTAACATTTTTATCACAATGATTCAATCAGAAATTCTATTTATTTGTGTGATGCATTGTAAAAATAGATTGCACATCTAAAGCCATTTACTTTTAATAGTGGGCGAGGGAAGGAAACATTAAATCTAAAATAAAAATAAAACTTTTATGCTCATGATACAAGGTAGTAATTTGTCATTGTGTCCTGGTGTATTGAATAGGGGCAATATATTAACCAAGGCCCATCATAGATCTTTTTTAATGGGTAGAAAAATATCAGTGCCATTAGTTCCAGGCCAGTCCCTTCTCCTTTTCTTTAAGCTTTAGTGCATAACTTATAAATCTACTTTCATCAGCTATATGACTTGCTTCAAGCAAACCCAATGTGAAACCATGCCCAAAGAGTGAATGTCATTGAAGGTGGAATAGGTAATCAAATTATTGCGAATTCCTGGGTGGAAGCTAATGGACTTAGATAATGTGATAGTTGTTATTTTCTGTGTCCTTGTCATTGGAAACAATTAATGTGCCTGCAGGAACTTATTTTGCTATTAACTTTTATTTTGCTATTAAATTTGCAACTGACCTTATCATTATTATATTAATTATGTATTTTGCTAGGTCATTTTGCGTGTCTTTGGGAATTCAACTGAGCAATTCTCAAGATGAGTCACACTTCTGTGGGGGATCCAATGTGCTTCTAATAAATTCAGTTCATCTAAACTACTTTTCAGTGTTGATGGGTGAAATTCACTGATTTTTTTCTCAGAGCATCCCTTCTATTCATTACATTCAGACCAATTTTATCACTGTTTTCTTGGCAGCAATGCTGAAAAGCAAGTAAATTACTCAGGAAGTTATATCAGGTACAGTATATTTTTTGTTTTGATTAATTAAATTGGCTTCTTATTATCACATGCACTGAGATACAGTGAAGAACTTGTCTTGCATACCATCCATACAGATTACTTCATTACGATGGTGCATTGAGGTAGTATAAGGTAAAACAATAACAGAGTGTAGAATAAAGTGCTACAGTTACAGAGAAAGTGCAGTGCAGGTAGACAATAAGGTGCAAAGTCAGAACAAGGCAAATTGTGAAGTCAACAGATCATCTCATCATAATAGAAGGTAGAAGCTGTCCTTGAGCCAGGTGGCAAATGCTTTAAGGCTTTTGAATCTTCTACCTAATTGGAGGAGAAGAAGAGAGAATGTCTGGAGTGGGCAGGATCTTTGATTATGTTGGCTGCTTAAGTGTTGATGGAGTCTGCAGAGGGGAGGCTGGTTTCGATGAAGCACTGAGCTGTGTCTCAGTATGCAGTTTTTTGTGATCACATGTAGAGCAGTAGCCATACCAAACTGATGTATCTGGATAGGATGCTTTCTATGGTGCATTGATAAAAATTGGCATTGAGCCTTCTGAGCAAGTAGAGGTACTTGTGATGAAATATCTTTGCCATGTCTTCAACATATTTGGACCAGGACAAGCAGTGGGTCATGTTCACTGCTAGGAACTTGAAACTCTCAACCCTCTGACCTCAGCACTGTTGTTGTAAATAGGAGCATGTGCACTACCCCCACCTCTTTCTTGAAGTCATTGAGCAGCTCTTTTTATTTTACTGACATTGAGGGAAAGGTTGTTGTCATGACACCACATCAGTAGGCTCTCTATCTTCTTACCCTGGCCATTATATGAGATGCAGACCACAACAGTGGTATCATCTGCAAACTTGTAGATGGACAGAGCACTAATAAGCATATAGGGAGCAGAGTAGGAGAGCGACTATGCAGCCTTGTGGAGTGCTAATTTTGAGTGTTGCTGATCCTTACAGATTACGGTCTGTTGGTCAGGAAGGTGAGGATTTGGTTGCAAAGGGAAGTATTTGGTCACAGGTCTGGAAGCTTGACAATGAGTTTCCTTGGAATTCATCATCATCAGGTGCCATGCCCAGTTTGAGCTTTGACTTTGGAATTGTATTGTTGAAAACAAAGCTGCAGTCAATAGTCTAACATAGGCGTCTTTACTATCCAGATACTCCAAAGATGAGTGTAGGGCCAGGAAGATGGTATCCGCCTTAGACCTATTTCGAGAGCAGGCGAATTGCAGAGGGTTAAGGTTGTCTGGGAGGCTGGAATTAATGTATGCCATGACCAGCCTCTTGAAGCATTCCATGATGGTATATGTTAGAGGCACTGGGCAGCAGTCATTAATGCATGGTACCTTGTTTCCTTGAATTGTAATTTTCTGCCATGAAATGAACAGCCAGCTGCTCAATAGCTACATAAACTTTTTCTTAGACTGCTCTTCGAGAGCTTTGTGCTGTGTAGTTTAATTTTGATGCTCACTTAATAATGGATTCATTGTTTCTTGATATATATTGTTTTGTCAGATTCAATGACATGTCATTATAAATGTCCTGAGAGTTTGGTATGCTTGCTGTTTACTTCATAGTTTGAGGAAGCATTTAATGTTTTATATTGGACATAGTAGAAGATATTTTTCAATACATTAGTGAAGTGGTTATTCTTGAGAAAGGGAACAACTATAGGTCTCCCGGCCCCTGAAACCTTGCCCTGTCTTTCAAAATTATTGTGGCTGATCTACCGCAGGTTGTCGGGGCAGAAAATTCAACAGATTCAGCATTCTCTGCATGAGTGAATTTCTTAGTACCTCAATTTTAAATGATCAGCTCCTTTTCTTGAAACTATGTTCCCTCAGCTAAGATCTCCCAGTAATGAAAAATGTTGTAATGCCTCCTTAAGATCAACTTTCATTCTCTTAAACTCAAAAGAAGATAGACTTAACCTTCTTAGCCTCTCATTCCAGTAATTCACCTGGTGAATCTCTTTAGGTTTGCCTCCAATGCTGCTGTATCATTTCTTGGGTAAGGGGATGATAACTGTATACTGTATGTTTAGTGTAATCTCACTGCATCATTTACAATTATAGCAACTCTACTGATTAGAAATATAAGGCACTAAGATGGACTTCCTTTGGAAGCTTACACATTGTGTTTTACATTCTTAAATTTAATTAATTATTTGATGAAATACCATTATGTGCTAATTTCAAAATGGACTCTGTATGATGCAAAAAAATCTTTAATATTTCTCGTCATATCTGGTCGCCTTATGGGCAGTGACTGTTATACCATTCTTCAGATTTGATATGATTCAAATATACTGTAAATGTGGAAAACTCCAAATAGGAGATTGATATAAAATTTCACGATGAGAAATTGAAAGCAGTTTGCAACATTCTTCCCTCATGGAATTTCACAGTGCACAATGTGTATGAGTTGTCCCCTTCTCTAATGCATCCTTAATGCAGAAGTATTTGGGAATGAGAGCCTAATGCCTTCTTTAAAAAGGAAAAGATTTACTGTCTGTTCAGATTCTGACAGCTGTGTTTTTGCTCTCAATGCTTAACACATTTTAGCATGAAAGTAGAAACATGATTGAGCTGCCAGATGTATGTTGCTGAAAGAAGGCTTTGATATTTGCATTGCATTGAATTTTAATCATGATGTGCAAGTATTTTTAAAAGAACCATAAATATAAATGTCTGTTTAAATTTTAAACTTACACTTGTTCTTTAACATAACTTGTTTCTAAATATGTCCATTACAGTGGAAGTCCACAAGTAGTGATAATTGAAAGTATTCACTATTAGTTCAAGCCATAGCTTTATAATGAAAAAGCCTGTACTTTATAATGCTCCGATTTATGGCTTTTCATTCAAGATTTAAAATGTGAACATTTTAAACATTTTGAGTGATTTTGATGGGGTAAATAAGTAATAACCATTTCCACTACGCATTATACAATGACAAGAGGGCTTAGATTTAAAACTATCAAACACATTTAGAGAAAACATCTGTTTTTTTTTGAATGCATAAGATCAGATGTGGAATATTTCAGCATAAACAGCTGATGCCTGATGAAGAAAGGCGGAGGTATATTTCGGTAAAAAGACTGCACAAAGTAGTTTAAAGAATGTGCAAAAGAATGAATAATATCATTTAGAAATGTAATTTAGTTTTGCACTTTGCATTGAAATTAAGCTTTTAAATTTTAACAAATGTTAACCATAGTAAATAAGATAGTGAAAATTAAAATTAAAATTTAACAGTTAATTAATGATAACCTGTAATGGGTGATAATTATTGTGAGCCGAGGTCAAGTTAGTACCTGGAGACCTTGGTCTTAAGTAAATTAATTTTACTAGCACACGTTGAATTTGATGCAGAGGGGAAGGAGGTGACTCTGTGTGTCTCCATCGGTACTTCTCGTGTTTGGAATAAAATTGGGTATTTTGGCCTTTTCTGCATGTTAAATGCAATGGAAGGACGGGGTTGTATTCATTGGTATTTAGAAGAATGTGAGGTGGTTTTATTGAAACATATAAAATTCTGAGAAAGGGGATCGTACAACTAGGAGACTAGGAGACACAGTTTTAGATCAAGGGATTGTCTGTTGAAGATGGGGATGGAGAGGATGTTTTTTGCTTGCAGAGGCGTATGAAGCTTTGGATGTCTTTACCAAGTTGTGGAAGCTGAGCCATTGAAGATATTCAAGGTTGAGACAGATTTTTGGACTGCAAGGAAATCTTTGGTTCAGGCAGGAATATGGAAATAGGGAACAGGTTGGATTATCTATAATTATCTATAACGCTAATCTATAATTAGCATTAGGAGGAGGAGAAGATGGCGACGCGACGCAGGTTGCAGCGGCCACTCCGGTGAATCATATCTGTTATCTGTCAAGTAGGGTGCTGTGCACAATCCTGATTTGATGGAGACAGACGTGAGAGCACGGATGAACATCTGGTGAAACTTCTGAAATGCCTGCTTCGCTGCCGCTGCTACTGTGTGATCCAGAATTGCTGGAGGGAAAGGCCCCAAGTCCTCGGCTTTGCTTGTTGCTGGACGGCTGGGGCAGGGTCAAAGCGCTCGGCAGTGGATGGTGCTTGGTGTCGGAGGGCTGGTCGGAGGCTCGAAGTTTTCGGACGGTCTCAAAGTTGGCTGCAGTCTGGTGCTTCCAATGCCTCAGCAAGTTTGTGGCGCTTGGAGCTTCATGGCAGGGAGAGTTTCTCCCTTCTACCGTCTGCGTGAGATGATGGGGCTATTGGGACTTGAGCCTTTTTTTTTACTGTGCCCATAGTCTGCTCTTTATCAAATTACGGTATTGTTTTGCACTGTTGTAACTATATGTTATAATTATGTGGTTTTGTCAGTTTTAGTCTTGGTTTGTCCTGTGTTTCTGTGATATCTTTCTGGAGGAACATTGTATCATTTTTTTAATGCGTGCATTTCTAAATGACAATAAACAAGGACTGAGTGTCCTCATAATCTAATCTAATCTTATTGAATAATAGAACAGGCTTGGAGGGATATATGGCCCATTCAGGGGCTTATGTTCCTAGTTGTTTTGCTTAAAGTTTTGTCAAGGACTGATAGGTATATCAAAATAGAGCTATTTAACTTCTGGTAAATAAATTAGTTAAAATAAATGAAAATCTGTAAAGTACTGTAGATAATTAGCTCTTTATTTCTGTTTGTATCAGGGCTGGCCATTTTTGCTTGCCTTTTTCCTGCCACTTGTATATTCTGTATGCTTGGTCTGTGCCTTTAGGGCTGACTATACAACATTAAATAGCCTTCACATTATTGGTAACATATTGCAAAAACCTTAACAGCCCATATGATGGCAACTTTATTTAACCCTACTATAGATGTCAAGTTGAGTGTATTGTATGCATAAGTATGTTGAGGAGTGGGCACGGTCATCAACTTGCTGGTATACAGGCTGAGGTAAGAAAGGATTTTTGCAGAGAATATTGGAATGTAGTCAGGGATGAACAGGTGTGTTTCTTTTAATTATTTCTGGATCTGAATGTCACTGGCAAGGCCTGAATTTATTGCCATCCTAAATTGCCTTAAGAAGGGTAATCCTTCTGGTGAAGTTACTCGCACAATGTTGTTGAGTAAGGACTTTCATGATTTAAACTGAACAGCAATGAAGACCTGACAATATATTTCCATGTCAGAACACTACCACACTATTTTGATCTCTTTTTACACTTTTTTTTTATATTTCTTAATGTAACCTGCAGTATTTTTTTTACGGATTGCACTGCACTGCTGCCCCAAGACTAAATTTCACAACACGTCAGTGCTAATAAACCTGATTCTGATTCTGTTCCTAATTAGTGTATGCTTTGGAGGTTAGCATTCTCGCTCTTGAAGACAGAGATTGTGGCTTTGAGATGTTGTTGGAGTAGCCTGATTATATTGTGAATGCTTCACGCTGAAACTGCTGTATGTAGGTGGTGGAGGAAATGAATATTAGGGTAGTTTCCATTTTGATGTCAATCATCTTGAAAACTGCTGGAGCAATACTCTTTAAACCAAGTGGATGTTTTCTATCATGCCTTGTAAATGATGGAAAAGCTTTGGGGCATCAGGAAGTAAATTATATCCCAAAGAAAATATTAGTATTTATGTCTCTGGTCCAGGTGAATTTCTGGTCAATGTAATGTCCAAGATATAGATGGTGCACTGGGTGATGGTATTGGTGTAGGCTTTATATTTGTGTCATAAAGGATTTTGGACAAAATGTCGACTGTTCATTTCCCCCAATTCAGGTCAAGTCAAGTTTACTGTTATTTAATTATATACAAGTATATAGCATATATAACCATATAATGTATATGGAAATGAGCTAACGTTTCTTCAAACCAGAGTGTAAAGAACAGTAGTACACATAACACATGATAAGTTATAGTCATAGTCATAGTCATACTTTATTGATCCTAGGGGGAAATTGGTTTTTGTTACAGTTGCACCATAAATAATAAATAGTAATAGAACCATAAAATAGTTAAATAGTAATATGTAAATTATGCCAGTAAAATATGAAATGTCCAGGATCAGCCTATCGGCACAGGTGTCTGACCCTCCAAGGGAGGAGTTGTAAAGTTTGATGGCCACAGGCAGGAATGACTTCCTATGACACTCTGTGCTGCATCTTGGAGGAATGAGTCTCTGGCTGAATGTACTCCTGTGCCCACCCAGTACATTATGTAATGGATGGGAGTGGATATGAAGGTAAAGATAAAATCCGCAGATGCACCACACATATACAACAAACTAAAGTGCATTAATATTAAATATTGTAAGGTCCAGAACAGATTAACCAGTGACACTTCAAATACAATGCGGCAGGGAGTTCAGAAGCCTAATATCCTGGGGAAGAAACTTTTCTCATCCTGACTGTTTTAGTTTTTATGCATCATAGACTCCTGCTGGATGGTAGAAAGTCAAAGAGGATACTGGATGGATAGGCAGGATCCTTAATAATACAAGGGCCCTGTGTACGCTGCACCTCTGACAAATGTCCTTGATGGATGGTAGGGAGACTCCTATAATCCTCTCAGAGTTCTCAGAGTGTTTTGTTCGGACTTCCGGTCCAATGCTCAACTGCTCCCTTACTAGATGGAGAGGCAACTTGTCAAGACACTCTCAATGATGCTCCTGTATAACACAGTTAAGATGGGGGAGGGAGAGCCTTGCTTGCCTCAATCTTCTTAGGAAGTGGAGGCACTGCTCTGCCTTCTTATTCAGAGAGGTTATATTAAGGGACCAGGTGAGGTAATCTGTGATGTGAACTCCCAGGAACTTGGTGCACTTCACTCTCTGTACAGAGGAGCCATGTTATTTGCAGAGGGGCATGGTTCATCTGCACCTTCCTGAAGTCCACAATGATTTCCTTTGTCTTCTCCACGTTCGTGCATAGCTTGTTCTTCTCACATAAATCCACTTCCTCTCTATACACTGTCTGGTCATCGTTCTTTATAAGGCGTAACAATGTTGTGTTATCCGCAAACTTGATGGCACAGTTTGAGCTGGATCCTGTGACACAGTCATGCGTCAGCATTGTGAGCAGCAGCGGTTTGAGCACACAGCCTTGGGGAGCGCCACTTCTCAGTGTAATGGGACAAGAGACATTGCTGCCCACACAGACTGACTGTGGCCTTACTGTTAAGAAGTCCAGTATTAAATTGCAGAGGGAGGTGTTGGGACCCCGCAAGATGGTTTCCCCCCAGTTTCTGGGATATGGTGGTGTTGAACGCTGAACTGAAGTCTGTAAACAGCAGTCTGGCACATGAGACCCCATTTTTCAGGTGGAACAGGACAGAGTGGAGGACAGAGGCTATTGTATCGCAGTGGATTGATTTGAGCGATAAAGCGAACTGGAAAGGGTCCATTAATATCTGACCCGCTGAGTTCCCCTAGCATATTGTGTGTTGATCTGCTTAAGTTGGCTGTGATCTTGCTAATAGTAGTTGTATTTCAAGAAGTACTGCAATAATGATGGACCTGAATCTTCATTTAGAGTAGGTCAATGTAATTGACAGAAGAAATCTTGAAAATGAATTTATGGCATATATTCAAGATAATTTTCTAAAATCATACTTTGTTAATTAAACAGGTAATAAGCTATTTAGAATCAGTGATGTATAATGAAATAGGACTAATTTGTAATTTCCGAACTGTGGAATAGTGATCATAATGTGACAGAAGTTTAGATTTTGTTTGAGGGCAAAAAACTGAAATCTGAAATGAGAATCTTATTCTTAAACAATATATTGAAACCTGTTTTATCCTAAACTGTGCATTGACACGTAGAGGGCTGAGCTGATAAAGAAAATTTCTGTAGGTTCTGTTCATATAATGGTACTTCAGTTCTGCAAGATAATTTAGAAATAAGCCAACGTGCAATATAGATTTTATGTCATATTCTGAAATTGTCCCCTGCTCTGGCAGTAATGATGCCATTATCCACAGTTCGGTGTCTTTCACAATTTTGTATAGCTCCCAATTTTATTTTACCTAATTCAGAGGCATTTCCCCCCCAAGAATAAGCATCATATATGCATCTGTCCCAGAACATCCAATGTTAATTAGGTTCTAACTTTGATCTCTCATACTCACCTACTTCACAATGGGTGTCAGGAAAATAAATCTTAACAGCCACTTGTCATAGATTTCTGCTTGAATTGACTGGATTAGGAAAGCTATTGAGAAAAGTTCACTTGTGTAATGGCTGAAAAGTTTAAATAAGCAAGATTAAAATATGTAACAATATTTACTGTCATGATAGGCTATAAGTAATATAAAGCCTGCCAAAAAGTATTTTAACTACTGAATCATGTAGCTCCACCAGCCTAATTATCCAAGCATAGAACCTGGTTGTTTAGCTAACGTCTTCTAAGATGTGCTTTAAGTCTTCCTTTCATGAGAGTTGGCCTGTTAGAATAAAAGTTTAAACTTCAGCTCGAGTTGAAAGCCAATATTGCCACATACTTAAGCTTCATTGCATTATGTAATGTATTCCATTTGGAGCGAAGAGAAATTTGATGATTTAGCTTCAGATTTTTTTAATTGAAGGTTTGTAAGGAACAAGCACAAGTAATTTTCATTGATTGAAAGAACTGGAAATAAGAAGATTGGAAAGCCAATTGAAAGTTGCTGAAAAGGAATTAAGAACATGAAGAGAAAATTGGAAAAGAAAATTACTAATGATTGAAGAGAATGCAAAGTGTTTTGCCATTTGGAGTATTTTGTAGTTTGACATTAAGATTTGAAACACAAAATCTTTTGTCCAGAAGGAGATGAATGCAGCTAAAGGTATGAATGATTTTTATGCTTTAATGTAGTGGATTCAAATGTCGATAGCCTTGAATTACAAACTCAGAAATACATGTATTAAATATTTCAGAAATGCACATCAGCCCATTAAACTGATTTCAACAAGCAATTTGAAACATACTGCTTGAAACTAAGGAAAATACTGCTTCCTGTGATTAGCAAAAATACATAAGAGAGTTTATTTATAAAAAGGGAGTGTACAATTTATCCATGTTTCCGATTAATTGCAGTCTTTTATCTAGAGGTTCTAACTTAATTAGATGAACTAACATTTGAATTTTAACTGTGTGTTCCTCAAATTTCCTTAATGAGTTGGTAGACAAAGAAACACTACCATAGGGATGATAAGTTTTGATATCTGGTTACTGTTGAATGTAGTTTATGTGTCAGTCAAAGTGCACTATCCTGGTCCTCAGTCATTCTTGGCCATGGAATGCAGAGGCAGCCACGTTTCCCACTTATGCAGTGTCCAATGCATATCATAACTCTGAATAAACCGGGTGCCAATTTTCTCCAAGTAGTCTTGTGATATCCATTATTTGAATACATTCATGGAGTTTGGTTGTTTTGGCAAATTGCATTGAAAATTGTCTGTTTTCTGAGTGACCAATTGATGGAAGTCTGGTGAGGGGTTTATCTTCTTCATTTGAGGTGCAAAAAACGATGTTTGTTGATGTTCAAATGATTAATTAAAGTAAGTTTTTAGAACATAGAACACAGAAAATCTACAGCACATTACAGGCCCTCCAGCCCACAATGTTGTGCTTACCATGTAACCTACTCTGGAAGCTGCCTAGAATTTCCCTACTGTAGAGCTCTCTATTTTTCTATTTTTCTAAAGTTACACCTGTAAATACATTTCTTTACGCAGAGGGCAGGGATGAATCTAGTATTCTCAACCCCCTCTACCTTGTCTTTTAGACTCTATAACAGATAGAAGGAAAGACTTGGTGAGGAGAAAAGAGGCAAAGAGCCAAAATGTAAAGAAAATGAAGACTACGTAGGAAAGTAAAATGCAGCTATTAAAATTTGTGGTAAGTTTCAGTGCGAAAGAGGTGGTTTGGTAGTAATACTTGCGTTCAAAACCAGAGACTGATAGATTTCTGGATTGGTGAGGAATCAACGGATGTTGGAAGTTACCAGGAAAATGGATTGTGTGGAATGGGCTGATCCTTTTCCTGTTCCTTATGCACTAATTTCAATTAATTGAACTTTAGTTAAGAGTAGCCAACAAGTCACTCTAACACCCAACTACTTACTCCCCAGTCACCCACTAGACTAGGTAGTTCTTTTTTAAGTTGATGGCAATTCTTTCTATAAGCTACAGGGAGTGCTCAGTGAATATTGTGGTACATCCTGCAAGGCAGCTGTTACGTACCCCGTAACCGGGTTGCCAAACCAGCAGAAATGGACCACTTAGTTGGAGTCTGGATTACTGGAACTAAGAAAGTTTTATTAAAGAAATAAGTAACACAGTACTCTAATCGTAAGGATATAAATGCAACAGGTTAGCAATGATAAAACACACATGTACACAGAACTAGAATGATAGGAATCAATCAAGCTCTATCGCAGTCTAGGGGTAAAATGATCAGTCTCAAGTGATGCAGAGTTCAGTTCAGCGTAGTAGAGTTCGCAGTAATCGCTGTTGTGCCGTTGGAGAGAGAGAGTGAGAATGCAAATTCTGATTCACACAGACCTTTGTTCTTCGCAGTTAGCTTTTGGGTGAACCCTTTTATGTCTTCTGTGGTCACCGACTGTGACCCCTCCGTTCTGGATACGACCGTTCTTCCGCGGTGAACCCGGCACCCAGGCAAGGGCGGACACACACACCAGGTTCCCGCCGATTGCACCTTTTCACCCTGTGCATCTATGGTTGGTGCCGCGATCAGACCTCCAAACTCCCACCGACTTGTGGGGGCACACTGCTCTTCCAGGGTCTCGTTATCTCGTGATCTCGTGGTGTGCCGTGCCTTAGCGAACCTGTTCCTTTTATCCCCCTGCTGGGGTATCGCCTGTCCATCAAACTTCAAACAGTTCAGGTTCAAAGCAACCGGTCTGTCAATACTCGGAACTGTGTCTCTTTTCGTTAATCTCTCTCCTCTCTCATTAACATTTTGAACGCTTCTCCATTGTCTCCCTTATCTCTCTCATCAGTATCAATCTTCTGATAACTTGGTTCGTCGTCACACAGCTAAGATCTTTTGCACCATGTATCTCCTTAAATAGATTGTATAATGAAAAGTGTGGAGATATGAATGGTTTTGTTAATTTGATTGGCCAGATTTAATGTCCAATGAAAGTGCAAAAGAATAGGCTGGATTAAGAAAAAAAGAGGTGAAAGCCAAAGTGAAAGCAAAATTAGTTTTATTATATTAAAAAGCCTTCAACCATTAAAACATACAAGGAACTCCAAACTTGTCATTGTTAAATTTCGGTGCTGAAGAGGTGGAATGGCACTAAGTAATACTTAGTATATAATTAAATGATCAATTATTCATTTCAGCTTTAACCTGATTACACTATATCTTGCTCACAAAATAGTGAAGAACAACATTTCAATTAAACGGGAATTTATATGATTTTTGTTGAAACTTAACATATCCCCACAACTGAATCATCTGTTCAATAATTTAAAGGATAGTTGATTCCAAAATAATCCAGATAACACAGTGTTAATCCCATCTGAATACGTATGAACAGTAACATATCAACTTTATTGGATTTTTGTCAGTCTCAATTAGTAATCTTCTTTCGTAAGCTAGTTTTTTTGAAAATAGACAAACCAGCTTGTCTAACAATTTGTTATTCAGTGATTTAAAAACAAAATATTAGATTTCATTAAGCTTGCTTTTTTTCAGATATCTGGTTCTTTTCTTGATGATATTTACAGAACCCACTTCCTTATATCCCATGTAACTCTGAGACAAAAAGGCATTTTTTTTTTCATTTTGAAAATTGTCAGAACATAAAGTCAAAAGCATTGGCAGTTGTGTATGTATTGGAACAAGGTTCAGATTATCCTGATCTAATTGAATGGCTGAGAAAACTTGAATTAAATGATCATCTTTCATTCTTATGCTTATAATTCACATCTTTCTTTTGCATTACCACAAGGATATTACCATAGGTCAGATGCCCCAATTAAGATCCTTTCCTCCTTAAATTTATTAGTGTATTTCCTGTTGATTGATTGTTTCCAACAAAAACCTTTTTTTAAAAAAGTTCAACTTTAACGCAATAACTGAAGAATGAGAACAATTGAAGAATATACCTGTCTGGATTTTTCTGACATTTCTGTGTTTATCTACTTTTTCTTTCAGCCTGCCTCTTTCACTCTCCCTCTCTCTTTTATCTTTCACATCTATACAGATGTTACAAATCGGAGTTTTTGTTTGGTAAGTCAGGTTTTTACATGTAAACAAAACACAGAAGGGGTATAGCAAGCCTCGCATTACACCTGCTGAAGTAATGGAAATTTGCCTTTAAAGAATCCCCAAACCATTCAACAAAAATTTGAGATGCAGAATAAAATTTGCTCTTCCAGAATTTATGCAAATAAACAAACACAAACTTTTTACTTCCAACTTGTATTTCTTGATGCATGTGGTGATAATACAGATTTGCTTTAGTGAAAATTGCAAGCTGAGCTATTTTCTAGGAACACAAAACCCCAGATAGAGTAATTGACATCTATTTCTGTTCGGTATTTCCTACCAAATCCCATGCCCTTGAAGGGAAGCAGACAATTTAAAATAATTTCTTAAAGTAATCGATTCAGTTACATTTTTTTCCATGTGTTTTCTACTACTGGAATATCAAATACCAGTACTGATGATTTGCCATGAGAACTGTGAACATTTTCTGAGCTCAGCATTAAATTAATGGCCAGCGACAACTGATAGTGCAGAGCAATAATATGCCTTATTTTTCTTGTCTTTGCAAGCACAAAGCACTTAATCTATAAATCAATAATGCAGTTTGCTGTCTGGCCAATATCAGCAAGTATTCACAAGCACTTGATTGGTTAACTCCTTATCAGGTGTCACTGTTTTCTTGAGGGTGAAGTTAATCAGGTTGGATAGCTCTTCTGTCAGGATTGAGTTCCATCCTTTTTGAACATAAACATATCAGAACCATAAATACTTTTATTTAAAAATGCATGAAGGTTTGTAAAGCAGATGCTAGAAGTTTAAAGCATAAGCATTAAACGCTGTAAGTACTCAGCAAGTCAGGCAGCATCGATGGAGAAAGCAACAGTTATAATTTTGGTTGATGGCCTTTTGCCAAATTCTTTCATTCGTTACCCTCCTGCTTTCTGAAGTACATTTAGGTTCAGTTCAGGAATGTCTTGATTGCAAAGTTTTCATGCCTTTATTGCAAGCCCTTCATGGCCTTGCTGTGTACTGCCTTTATAATATTCAAAATGCTTTTGAGATCTCTGCACTCCGACCTGTTCTCCATTCCCAGTATTAGTTCGTCCACCTTTAGCAACCATGACTTCAGCAGTCTCAGCCTCAAACTCTGGAATATCCTCCTTTAGTCTCTCTGCATTTATACTTCACTTTTTAATCCTTAACGATGATGTAATAAAACCATTTCTTTGCTTGTATTAGTACCATCTTGTATAGCTGTGTGCCATGTGACTTGGATCATTTTACTATGTTAAGGATGCAATGAAAATAATTGGTGTTTTGCATCTGTCCATGCATGAAAGTGTTAAAGGAAAGTGTCTTTGTCTAGGTGAACTTCATTAATGTTACCATTCTGCAATTTACATAATCTGTGGATTAACCACTACTGTTGATTAACATTGTTTTCTGTGTTCATTCTAATGACAATTTATACTGTGGTCCTTCAGCTAGGTCTATGAATATTCAATGTTATATTTGAGTACAATTTGTTTATGGGTTGTGATGTTATATATTCAGGCCGAGCTACTTTCTTGTGCATAATCATTGACTATTATAGGAGGATATTGTTTATTTGAGAAGATTTCCATTACTTACTGCTATTAAGCCTGCTCATCCATGTCATTCACAAAATTTCATTGTGCTAATAGGAAAAGGATTGCAAAGTGAAAGCCTTCCTCTGAGACACTCTATAGGATTATGTGTGCTCATCAGGTTTATAAATATTAGATCAAATGTAAGTTTGTGTTCAGTTTTTGCAATTAACACTGCTGCTGGTGCAAAATGTGACCATGGTTTAGGATTGCCTTGTTTGATATGTTTCCATTCCCTGGAAGTTCAGATAAGCACCCCAGGAGTTTGCTGGAGGAAAGTTGTAAAATTTTCAGAAAAATCAAGGAGTTCATTTAAGTTCACTCA